>NC_067284.1:98404893-98707923 GCF_020740795.1 Apus apus | reverse complement strand
AGGGGGCCAAGGGGTAGGAATTTTCCTGGAGAATTGCAGAAAAGTCAACAAATTATTCTTCTTTCTTAACAAAAGCAAATCAGAAAATTTCTTCTTCACATTGAATATAGTCATGGTGCTGGCAAATAACCACATACTAAAGAAAAGTCTTGAGAGGACTAGCAGTATCCTCTGTTGCACTGACCTGTCAAAAGGTTTTGATCTTGCTGAGAGGTACTGAATCCCTCTGACTCGCTTTTGCAGGTGGCTCATTAGATCCTCGCAGGAATAAACCTCCAAGTCGAAGGAAGAAGGCTGAAGAATCCTCAGGACAAACCAGAGGAACAGGAACATCTGGTTTTACAAATAAAAACAAATCCTGAAAAAAAGTGGGTAAGCTCTAGCCTAGTACACTCTTTGTGGATTGCATTTGGAAGAGGCTTATATTTCCTGAGTGTCTTAAGTCCTGCCAAAGCAATGTCACTTTGCAGACAAAATGTGGGAGCAGTGCAGAGCCATCGAGAGCCACAGCACCTGCCAGGCTGCTCATGCCACACGCACAAGGGACATGTTTTTTCCTAACACCTCTGTGCTGAGGCCTCTGAAATAGGCACCCTTTCCTCACCTCACAGGTCATAACTGAAGGCAGATGATGTTTGTGAGACTTGACAGAGAACTCTGGAGGACACCAATTTTTACTTCTCTCCTCCTAGCAGGGAGGGAAGGAAGCATGATTCACATCCTTACACCAAACAGCGTAAATAGGAGAAAGAGAAAGTAACTGCTAATTTTATTACTGTAGCCAAATGAATGAAAAATTACCATGCATTTCAACATTGTCATAATCTATATTTGCAAGAAATCCCAGTGAATCTTGGCACACTTTATTCTGTCAATTCCTGACTTCTGACTGAGTGACTTTGCCACTACCAACAAGTTTTAGCAATTCTCCCATTTTATATACACGTAAGGGATGAATGAATTTGCTACTAAATTAAAAGACAAGTCATGAAGAAATGTTGCACTCTGTTCAAACTGCAAAGACAAAGCAAAAAAACCTCACCCAAATAAATTCTAGGACAAGAAGACAATTTAATGACAGCATCTCTCATTTGCTGCAAAATAACCCTGGAGAGAGAAAAGACTGGAGAACGACCAGCATTTTATTTACACAGGTCATGAGACATGTCACTTGGGTGATCTGTTCTTGTCAGGGAGTCCTTAATTAGAAAATTCCTAGAGAGAGCTCCTGCTCCCACTAGGTACTTATTAAAATCTAAAGACAAAAGGAGTTAGTAGAAAAGCCTCAGGGATGGACGGAGAACTCAGGTTACATTGGAAGGCAAGAGTCAGCTACTGCTAACACAGGGAGAGGCACTCAGGATGGGATGCTGGATTTTGAATGAAAAACTCTCAGTGCTGTTATTAGTGAGTATTTTTAGCATTAAAAAGATCTAATTGGCTACATATAAATATTTTAATCTTGTTTAAAAGACATTTTATGTTTTGCTTACAGTAATACTCCCAAGCTTAATGTAAAACTTGCTATAAAATATTTAGCAGCCTTTTTATAACTAGTCTTAAAAACAATTTAAAGTCTTACGGTTTTATTTTTAATTATTTTTAAGTCTGTGTGTTTTGGTCCTCAGATAAAGGGAACAGGGGTTTGCGATTGTAATTGAAATTATGTTCTGAATTATTTTCAGGGGCTTTGGTGAATTGAGTTTGGGGGACAGAGAAAGGAATTTCCTCAGGTCCTAACTCCCTTCATTTATGGAATTGTTTGATTCTAGCTTTTATTGCCTTTTTAGAGACCAGGATAAGCCCTGTGTTTAAGATCAAGTTTACCATCACACAGTAAATGTCATCTATATCCTCTGCAGGGGATGTGGGGATAGAACTGTAATCTTGCATTTGCTAAAAGATAGCCTCATTCCAGCAGGCACTTCTGATTTCTATCACCTGTGATCAAGAGCTGAGTTGCACGCTGATTTTGAAGTATCTCTCAGATACTTTTAAATCTATAACCATAGCCAGTTTTATCTGCATTTAAAAATACTGTAAATATCACTAATCTGTAGGCTGTCTGCTTTGTAGCTGGTGTGGCTGGGGCTGAATTTCTATTTGTTTATTGATACCTTTCACTGGTATGAAGATGAAGATGCCTACATTTACACAAGGATTATGCTGGGAGTAAGTATGAGTTTGATTGTTAAAGAGCTCCACAAGAAGAATGTATGCAGTTTGATTTTATTTGTATCCTTCATAATAATTTTGATGCTTCAACAGTAATTTTCCCATATAAGAGTATTACATTAATATAGTATTTTTCTTTTGGTCTTCCTATACAAAGCTTGTAATTTAATTTCTTTATACTGTTATATGTACAGTCAACCCTGGCTTGGGCAAGAGCTTCTGCAACGTGCCTTAATTTTAACTGCATGCTAATCCTGTTACCAGTCAGTAGAAACCTCATTTCATTCTTAAGAGGAGCAAGCATTGTAAGTACCGTTTCTCAAATAACCATGTTATCCTCCCCTCCTTTTTTTATTTCCTTAGTTCAGCAATATTATCCATATCAAACATTTTCCAAGGAATTTCAATTTTTGATAGAGAATTCTGTTCACTATTGCCTGGCTATTACCATTTAAACTGTCAGTATTCATGACTGTAGAGAAACAAATGGCTTGTTTAACACAGTGTTCTAAATGTAACACTGATTTTGGCAGCCACTGCATAGCGTGGTGTCATGAAGTGAAAAGTGAGGAGCTACAAAAAACAGATGTAATAATGCAACTTTGCCAAATGGAGAAAATACGTATTCATTGTGTGTATCCTGTGTAGCTGCAAAGTGAAAATGGGAGGAAGAAAATCTACAGATAGATAAAAGTGGCATAAGGATAACAAGAAACATGTTTAAACCCTGTTGTCTGAGTGGTCACCATTCACGTTTTCCTTTCTTGTAAATGTGTTTCTGTAATGGAGTGGTCTTTTGCTCACAAGCACTTACATTAACCTTGGCATCATGCATAGGAAGTACTTATTGCTTTAGCTGTACTAGTTATAGTTTCAACTTGCAGTGCATTATTACAGTCAGAGCAATTCCAATACCACATGTTTGGGTAGAAAATCACTGATCACCTCATGACTCTACGAACAACAAGGAATTTAAATATTGTAACAATAATTTTATTTTATTGTAAGCTGGTTCTGATTTCAGTTCTGCCATTATTTTATTCAGAGTCAGACTTATATTTCCAGCAGTCCTTAGGTTGGGAATCAATGCTGTTTCATAATTGTTTGAGTCCAGAGTTGAGCATTTAAGAACAAAGTCTTGTTGGACTTCTGAATCCATTTGTGAATTAACAAAATATTTGCATGCCCACTTAGATGCTGAGTAAGAACTCAGAGAACTGGAGCTCTCCTTACAGATATTCAATATTCTGCTCTTGACTGGCACAGGGATGGTCATCACAGTGCTGGATCCTGTGGCCCTCCGGGGAGGTGCTGTGTCTCGGCATTGTACCCCACAGTAGTCCATATTTTTGGAAGATTTAGTAGCTGAGAAACAACATGGATAAATGCCAGAATCTTTGGCATGTCACTGTGCCAAGTCAAGCAAGCAATCTAGACACCTAGAACACCATTCAGAGACTGTATTTGGCTGGTGAGGGCTGCCTAGGTCCCAGCAGAGCGTGTTAGTTTTGACTGACGGCTGCCTGCCCTGGCCCCAGACTGGCTCTGCACAGAGGCATCCAGCTGGCCATGAGCACACTGCTGGCCAGCACTTCCAATGATGGGGAAGATGGCTCAGTAACACATAAGCATGCAGCCACCTGAGCTCTAGACAGTCTCATCCTCCTGGGGGTTTCATTTCCTGAATGCAGCTAAAATGTTTTCCTTGCAAGCTGGCTTTTCCAGTCCTTCAGCTGTGTTCATTTGGCTGAACCTAAAGTTGCAAAGAAGTGATGGCCCAGCCTGGTAGCCATATATCTGCAAATTAGTTAAATCACCAGCCCAGAAAAACCATTCACAAATGGTTTATCAAACCTGGTTTTGAACCTCTAAATAGGCTGAATAGCTTAAGAAGTCCAGGAGTGTCACTGTGCCAAAAACAGCTCCCTGAAACACAAAGTTAAGGCTAACCCAAAACTTACACTGAATTTCTTCAGCATTCCATTTTTAAATGTACTGAACTCCTCTCTTCTCATCTTCAAAATGTGAGCTGTAAGTAGTAATAGAAATGATATAAAACAAGGTCTGCTTTTTCACCAAGTGCTGTGGAGGAGCACTGAGGAGGCAGCTTGACAAAAGCATCGCATTTCACAAGCTGGTTGCCTATGGAATAGCTGTAAATGCAAGTAAGCTTTATTGTTACCTTTTTTTTCTTCTTTGTCTCTGAACTGTTTTGAATTTCACAGTGATTCTGTCTAATGCCCTAATCCCCATCAGCTCTGAGATGTGTTATTTTAGTGCAATCATTTGGTGACTAGAGCTTTAAGTAGGTGTAGGAGTCCCATCTGATTAACCGTTTGTAACCTTTTTTGCTTGAGAAAAGTTTGACTATTAACTCATTAAACTTTCAGCCTTGATAGTAACTACTAGTTGCCATTTAGTTAATGTGACCAACTTGTGTACTCTTAACATTTAATGTAAATAACTTTCATCAAATCCCAGAGAATAGATGTTTGGGGAGATGACACAGCATTACAGCCTGATTTCCTAAGGAAAAGGTGCTTACAGGTCAGACTGCGCATCTCCACCACTACATCTTCTTCCATAATTTTTCAACTAGGTAATAAATTTAACCTGAATTTGAGCCAACAGCTGTCTCAAAAACATTAAATTCCTAAATATTTCTTCATAGGCAATGGGTACAGGGAGCTAATGGCTCCCTTGAGGAAAAAAGCCTGCATCTCGAGATCAAAAGTTGTCTTGTTCTGTTGGTTCTAGTGACTTTATAAGTTTGGGGTGTTCATTCTTCTGGCTGGGAAGAAGACAATGACATGTCCCTGTTCCACAAATCGTTAAAATACCTGGAGAAGACTAAAGAGTGTAGGAATTCAGAGGATATAAGGGGAACAGGAGATAGTGTGTGGCAAACAGGGATTTGCAAAGAAGGAAGAACAAAAGGCAATGAAGGACACAAGCACATAAGATGGAGAGATATCTGGGGCAGCTAGTTCTCTTCAAAAACATGAAGGGGACACAGGAGTTAATCACAGTCATTTGGAAGCATGAGACATTGTAGGGTAACAGTTCAAACCATAGGCTGTCAGGGTAGATCTTGGTCCCAATATTTTTTTCAGTACACTTTTGCATGTGTAGGCTGCTAACATCCCCATGCAGTGAGACAAGAATATGAAGTCAGGATTGCCATCAGGAATCAACAGCTAAAATTTGTCCTTTGTATGTAGTGCTAAAAAATTCAGAGAAGGAGGCTGGGAGATGAGAACATGCATCTTACAGTGTATTATGATGATTTACTTATCTATCATGTCCATTCATTTACCAGAGTTCTGTTCCAGTATGAAGTAGGTTCATACAGACCGCAACATTGCTTCTTTAATTAACAAATCAACCCAGGAATATAAATTAACCAACTTTTACTCGGTGTAAAATTTGTCATGCTCCAAAAAAAAAAAAGCAAAACTGCACAGTCAAACCTTTTATGCTTTAGGATTTTACATTCACATAAAAATGTTTGCTAGTGCATTAAGGCAGACAGTATGGGAAGCACAAGTCTATCAGAAAAGTGATTACTTTACGGCTTCAGTAATTCCACAGAAAAGACACAAAGGATGATGTGAAATGACAGAAAGCACCATTATCTAATTCTGTCACTCTCTAGGGAGAAACTGAGGGTTTGTTTCTGGGTTGTTATTTGGGTTGTTTGTTGACTTTTTTCCAGAATATAAAATGGACAAATAGTTGATGAGCAATTTGAAGATGAAACCAAAAGACATGAAATCCTCATGAACAAAACATGATTGCTTATGACCTCATGCTTCCCTAACAGACAAGTGAGAAACTACTAGCATATTTGGGAAAACACTATGGTCGCTGTGGAGTCAGCCTTGGGTAAAGAATGTCTGGATGTCTGGAAAGAAACTCGGTTACCTGAAACTAAATTTCAAATTCATAAAAAAACCCCACAATCTACAGCACATACTGTGACAGAAAAGCAAACTTTCATAGTCAAGAGGTGCCCACAAGTGTATTGAGTCCCTTTTAATAAAATCTGACAATGTTAAAACAATGTGTAAAAAATGCCATTACCCTCTTTACTGACACATTATTTATTCAGGTACTACTTATATTGCCTTTTGTTACACAAAAGTGTGGTCAACTCTTATTATTTTATTACAATTTAATACTTCTTAGTTAAATTAATGCTGACCCTGGAATGATCAATAGCCTAAATGTGGCATCCAGAAGTTAAGCCGGTTCACCCATCAGATCGGTAAGCTTAGCCTCACAATATAAAACTGTAGACTCCTTTATTATTAATATAGCATGTATTCATCTCAGCTTGCCAGGTGGTCTTATTCCAGCATACTTACTTAATAGTGTACTAAAAATAGTCAGTGCAACATTAGTATGGTCTGGCTTCTAGCAGGCAGGCAGATCAGCTGAGGTTCGCATGGCCTTGGAAAAAGTACATCTGTACCTTTAATTTTTCATCAGCTCTAATACAAATTCAAGAGCAGGCTTTAATTGGTCAGGTCATAAAGGGATATAATTAGAGACTAGTGGAAGAGGGAAGTTAGAGGAAGGAGAGAAAGCAAACAATGCTATCTATAATCAAGACATCATTGAAAATTCAGTAAAGGGAATTCTGCTTAGTTTGGCTTCCTGTGTTCTGCATGCCTGTGTGTGATAAGAGCTGTCTGGGAGTTATTCACCCACTAATAAATCTTCCTTATAGACCTGTAACTCTGCTAGAATAAAATCATAGTTTCATGCACTCTCAGTTTGATCAGTGCAAATCATTCTAAGCTTCCTAATGCAAAAGAGACTTTTCAGCTGAGAGGCAGCTGTCTGAAACCTGAAGATATCTACAGGAGATAGTAAATGATGTTTTGTAAAACTCCTCTCTCTAACCGTATTGGTTTTATCCTCATAAGAAAGTACATTCATACATTTTCTGAACTGGGGAGTGTTGAGGATATTTTTTTTTTTACTTTGGCATATGGTGTACACTTTGAAAAACAAACTGCTTCTTGTGTTGTTTTGATGTTTGCAGAAAGGTTATATAGATACATTGCTGCAATAGTCTTTGAATTATGATATGAATAAAGCTTAAGCAATTAAGGGAAAGTAGAGGAAGGACAGTGAGGTTCTTTGTGGTTAAGCTGTTTGGTGGTTCCTGCTCCTTAAACATTCCAGTAGTGGGATTTTCTTTAAAAACATGTAAAATGCAGAAAAAAACTATAGTGATGCCAGATGTGTTTAGCTTCTGACAAGCAGTGAAAGATTTTTATAGCTAAAAAAACTAGAAAACCTTTCAATTTACAATCACATTCTGGTAGTGGTGGCTATGTGAAGGGCTTTGCTTCTCTGAGTAACATTTTTTGTGTAAATGATGAAGTTTTCAAGGAAGCAGATGCCTATCTTCAAAAGAGGTTTAGTTGATAACTCAGTGTTGTATTTGCAGAAATTACAGAAAACTCAATTTCCATTAAACTGCATTTTTAAAGTCAGACTGTTTAAATCCAGACTTAGTGCAAGCACTAGGAAGGAAACTACATTAAATGAAAGATTGTAAGCATCCAGCTAGGACAAGAAAACAGCCTAAGTCATATTTTCTTTGATGTTTATAAGCATTCTAAAGAAAAAAGAAATTCAATGCAAGTATGTGTGTGGTCACTATTGTTGCAATTTTTACATCACTTTGACTTTTTCTAGTTCACAAACACAGCATGAAGTTGAAATAAGGGTTTTATGTAACTAGAAATGGCACAAGGCAGTGGGTGGCAAAAGAACCCAAGCCTGGTCGGGGGCAGAATTCCCTGTGCCTGGGTTAGCTGCTTGCAAAGCCACTTTCTCCACTGTGGGCAGGAATGCCAGAATTTGACCCTTTGATTTTATCATTATGGGTTGGCTAACCAAATGCTTAATGGCTAGCAGCAAGCTCTGATTTGATTATTATCCTGTACAGGCATGCAGAAAAGGAGAGAGTGAAATCTTGTCCTTAGACAAACCCATGCAATTTCTATTTAGTTCAATGAGAATTGTGCATGCTTCACTGAAGGCACAATTGGCTGAATAAGATGAGCTAAATTGAGAAGACTTTCAAGATAATTTAATTATGTCTCTTTGTCTTTAAGAATATGCACAGTAAACACCATGCTCTAACAGCAACCTTTTTTCTCCCTTCCTTCTTCCTTTTATTTGATCTCAGAGGTGGACTAGATAGAACATCTTGGGGTCAAACACAAATTAATGTATGTTAAGTGCTTCAGAGTTTCCATATGTTGTTAAAAAGAATAGTCAAAATCCTTCAGTCTTCATGCACAGTTACAAAAAAGAACTTTATTTAAAAGATTGTATTATTTGGTCTGTACTTTACATTTGGTAATATAGAAGGAGGAAAAAATGCAAACAAAAATCCTGAGATGTACTACCTCAAACTTTGCACTCATGATTAACTAACTAAGTGGTGCAGGGAGAAAACAAACAAACTAACAAAACAACAACAAAAAAAAGGCAACCAAACAACAAAAAACCTGTTGTCAGTTCTGATTTCCAAAATCTATATATTAATTTTGGAATTGCTTACTGAATTCCATACACTGCAGATGCAAAGGACTTTCAGAAAATGCACTTGAGGGATGTAAAATATTTTAGTTAATGGCAATGTATCCAGTGCCAGACTTTTTAGTCTGCTTCAACTATTTTACATTAAATGAGCCACACAGAAAATGGAATTAGATCTTTGCACTCTTACCATCCAGCTATAATTCACTTTTAGATTGCATCATTTTTCCCTCTCAGTACACACAAACACACACACACAAATTAATCTGATAATAGTCTAGGCAGTATTTAAGATCATGGGAGACTGAGGTAAACCAATGTATTCAGTACATCATTAGTTTGAATGTTAATATTTTCAGGTGTATTATTATACTTTGTACATTAATAGCTACCACAGAATAGCTTACAGAAAAAAAAAAAAACACAAAACAAACAACAAACAAAACAAAAACAAACCCCAAACCTTCTCTTTTTCATTCTGAAAGTCTTCTACACTTGCAATATCCTTTAATTTTTACATGAAAACTGGAGGGAATGTCACCCCAAAGGTAAATCCCAAAGAAGAGGGCATGATGATGCTTCTATTGACAGTAACAGAGTAAAGCAGAACAATACACAGATGCACAAAACAGTGTCTTAATAGCCTGCAGAAAAATCTTACTAGGTTAAGTTGCAAAAAAGCAGATCTCTTCTTTCAGGGAAAATTTGCAACATGTTTAGTCTTCATTAAACCTTAGGCTTGAGACCTTCTTGAGAAGATATATCAATTCAGCACACAGTTTTTTTCTGTTTGAGATTGCAAATACTCTGTTAGGAAATGCAGACCTTTGTCTGGAGGAAACTACCACCTCATTTCATTCTCCACACTCAGCATATACCAGCACTGGGTTTCCTGTCGCTGCTGACATGGCTGGAATTTGTGCAAATCATGCACAATCCTGCCGTTTGAGGAAAGTGCAAGATTTCATAGAACTCTAAACAAGAGAAATGTTATCATTTCACATCATTTTCACATTAAGATTTCACAATCTGCAGTATCACTTTTTAAAAAGTCTGTGTTTTAAATGTGAAAGAGAGAAAATGTGTTATGCTTTGAACACATATTTGAACACCTCTATTCAGTGTTGCTATTGCAAGTGAGCAAAGATAGTCCAAAACCTGGAGTTTATATGTTGCAGGGAACCCTAGGTAAAACAACACTATGGGTCACAATTGTGTGTAACTGACATGGTCCCAAGGCTATGATGATATTGCAGTTATAAAGAGCATCATACAGGCATTGAGGACAAGACACCCAGGTACCATTACTGGTTTCAACTAGTCTATGCCAAGATGCAGCCGCTCAGTAGTAGCCCGCTCAGAGATTCATTGTCAGGGCTTTCCATCCTTTGAAAGTTTTCTGTC
This sequence comes from Apus apus, assembly GCF_020740795.1. Taxonomy (NCBI): domain Eukaryota; kingdom Metazoa; phylum Chordata; class Aves; order Apodiformes; family Apodidae; genus Apus; species Apus apus. The sequence continues at coordinate 98,697,780 of NC_067284.1, read as the reverse complement.
CTCTTTCCCTCAGTCCAGGACCAGACTACATGCAGCCTGGAACTCCACAACCTACCACAGACAGAGATCTGTTGCCCCATATTCCTGTCTGCTAAGTGAGCTCTTTCAGATGTCAGAGAAATCAGGTCCTCATCAAGCAATGAGTTGGTTCCCTGCCAGCTGGATCTGGTAACATCTTTACCAGGCCAAAACATCTGTTCTGAAAGGAGCTCCTTGTAGGAACAGTTTCTCCCCTTCCCCACTCAGTGCTTAAAACTGCTGTTACACTTAAATACATAAACAGTGTTTATATACTGCTTATACATCAGTTGTATGCTGAGGAACAGATTGCCACAGCCCCCACACAGCTGCCACCTCTCAGGCTTCTGGGTTTTGACAGTCTGAATCCATGCATCTCACTCACTGCTTGTGGTCTTATGCGGCCTGCCTTCCAGTGTCCTGGTGCTGCCAAGGTGCTGGGAGCATCCCTCTCATGCTCAGGCTCCAGGAAGCTTCTCCAGCTTGACGCTGGCCAGGTTGTTTCACATGCAGCACCTAATCCATAACAACATTCACAGGACCTGCCAGGTCACTGAGTCCAATACACTCTAATGCTCCCAGTCATGTCATATATGCTCTTTCATAAAATGACCAGCCTTCAGCCAAAAGCTGCTTAGATTGCTTGATCCCATTATCCCGTTTATTGAAAGGTTACTTTAGAGTCTCATTCCTTTGATGGCTTCAATCTGTCTTCTAATTTCCAGGCTCATTTTATCTCTGTGCAATTCACACCCATTTGGATTCAGTCTCCTTCCTGCTGAAGCTATTCCAGCTTGTATAAATAATTTATTATTATTATTAATTGGGCCAAAGATTCAGAAAAAATGGGAACTTGATTTTGCAGTTTGGGTGTTCAGGATATTCACTCGGGATACCTGTGTCAATAAATATTTTATTATTTTTATTAAGGGTCTCAACAGGAGATAGCTCAAAAAATAATAACCAGTCAGTCCAGTGACTAGGACACATGATTTGGTTTAAAGGCCTACTTTAAATTTAAGGTAACAAGGATTTTAAAACACATCTTTCATCTCCCACTGAGAACCTAAGCATGGGGCAACAAGGTGAAGCAGGTGTTAGGGAGTGGCAGGGGGAGTCCCTAAGCTAACATTATCTTTTGAATGAAGTACAACTTGGCAGTCAACCACAGCACATCTACTGCTCTAGAAGGATCACATCAGAAGAACTGAGTGAAGATAATCTCCCTCCATCCTGGACACACGGACTAATCTACTGTTGGTACTGTTGGAGGGAGGAATGCAGCCTTCTACCTTTTTGCACTGGCTGCTCTAAGCACTTTCATGACCAGCATCCTACCTCAACTCATATTCCCATGCCCACAGCTCACCCCAGGTGCTGCAGAGAAGCTGGACTCCTGCATGGGGAGTGAGGGAGCTCATCAAGTGGATGGGCACCTAAAAGATTTAACAATACCAAAGCCCTTATGCATTTAATCCTGTTTTCATCTATGATTACATAGTGACTAGCACAGTGTCGCGGGCTAAATCAGTAAAAAGGCGCCACTCTTGTTTTGCTGGCTTGAAAGGCATTTTGTTTAGTCTTACGTGGGGGGAGAGAAGACGGACCATTCCCCACACACAGTAAGGCATTACTTTTGTGCAATTAGTTACAATAACAAGCAGAGGAGAAAAGGAAGAAATAGAACAGAAAAAAGAAGGAAGAAGGGGGAGGGAGGAAGAAAAAGAAAAAAGAAAAAGAAAAAAAAAGTATATCCTTTTCAGACAATGGGAGGTAGATCATATTTGTTTTACTACAAATACTGCCTTTTAGAAAGGTTTTTAAATGGTCAAGAATGGGAACAGATCAACACTGAAAGAGATATGATAATGGGAAGCTAATTATAAAAACTAGAAAGAGCATACCCAAATAGCTCTACTGTAAATGTATAATTGTTTTTCATTGTCAATTTTTCAGCCTTTGGCATTTAATATTTTGCATTAATTGCAACTTTATTGTAATGGATTTGAGAATCTTTCATATTGAAAACTGAAACTCAGCACTAGCATGATTTCAACTTTATCTATTTTAGCCAATAATAAAGTCCTTCCTTTTTTCCTCTTCTGAAATTAGTATCTTTTGACTCCGAAAAAGAAATATAGGGGAGTTCTTACTTCACTCTAAGGCATTTTTTCTAAACTGACCACTTCATATACTTTTTGGGAGCAAGCCACAAATAGAGGTGATACATAATGCTATAGGCAAATCAGATCTAAGACTGTGATTCAGACTTCTCCCTTAAAATCATAGTTCCTGTAGATTCCTCAGGCATGAAGTGATGCTATAGCTACTTGTTAATAGGGCACAGATTTTGGGTGCATCTCTTAAATACCCCTGGTGCAGGTTGCAAACTGGTTGAGGCATAAAATAGACAAGTTAATGTCTGGCATAGACCATAGCACTTCCTAATATATTAATAAAAAGATAGGGATTTAAAACAGTTTACCTAATTTGAACAATCAGAGGCAAGCACCTTTATATCATCTCTCCGGAGGTTCTCCTTTGATGACACTGAAGACTGCAGGGCATTTGTATACATGGGAGGTGACTCTGGAGCTGTTCCTCTTCCCTCCAACGTGAAGCAGTTGCTTCATATTAGAAACTTATTTGATAAAATTTCCCTTTTGCTGTCAGCTTAATCCATGCTCTCAGTTTACACCCAAGATTTCCAATAGTCCGTCTAGTGCTTAATGAAGTTCTGGCACTATGGGCACGTACGAGTGTGTCTGTAATTTCACACCAGTCTTTCTCCCATGCAGCCATCCATATTGTGGCCCACTTGATCAACATTGAGCGCTATCATACCAGCCAGTCAAAGGAAGCTGGGGAGTTACAAAATAAACTTTCTGGCCTTGGCAAGAGCCCAAATGAAAGCTACTTGAACCCAATCAGGACCTATGAAACAGTAAGCTGTCATTTTTTGGTTTTCTTAATCTAAAAAGTTTTCCTCTGTGGCTTCTATTGTCAGTAAAACTGTATTTCAAAGCCTTTTAACCAGAGTGAGAAGGTGCTGCTAAAGGTTAACCTCAATTTCAGCTGAAAACACTTACTCAGAGCTGCAATTTTCAGGTTACTAAGCTCAAAGAAATGTCTACAGTTTTCTAATTAATTTGTCAGATGACAGCTGGGGGGGTGGGGAGAATAAGGAGAGTGGCCAATAGTAGACAATGAAATGAAATGAACTGCAAAGAATTTTTTTAAAACTAAACTCAACTCTCAATATATGAAACAAACACAACTTCTTTCCAGTAAGAAAAAAAAAAAGAAAACCAAAAGCAATATTACATAACAGCATTTCTTTCACAGTTGTTATTTATCTCTCCCCATGGCTGCATGATATCTTCCCAATCTGGGGGTTGGTTCTGCCCTGTTACTTGTCAAGTGTGGCTGCCCAGGGAAGAGAATGTGCAAAAATGGCACTGCCTACTTTGGGGAAAAAGTGTCCACTTTCTTGGCCACCTCACAAGAGCACTATAAGCTCTTTCTTATAATACTCATAACATAAAGAAAAATTTACTCTTTCTGCAATGCATGCCTGCAAAAGAAGATAAAAAGCTTTCTTCCTTATTTCATTATGCTATACATCACATGGATGTTATCTGTTTTCTTATAGAATCATAGAATGGTTTGGGTTGGAAGGGACCTTAAAGATCTTCTATTTCCAACCCACCTGCATGGGCAAGGACACCTCCCAATAGGCCAGTTTGCTCCAAGATTCATCCAGCCTGGCCTTGAACACTCCCAGGGATAAGGCATCCACAACTTCTCTGGGCAACCTGTTCCAATCTCTCACCACCCTCACAGTGAAGAATTTCTTCCTAATATCCCAACTAGATCTTCCTTCTTCCAGTTTGAAAACTTTCCCCCTTGTCCTATCAATATATGCCTTTGTAAAAAGTCCCTCTCCAGCTTTCTTGTAGGCTGCCTTCAGATACTGGAAGGCTGCTCTAAGGTGTCGCCAGAGCCTATTGTATATTCTTGCATACTCCAGGGTTGAAATGGCCCTAGAAAGAGACCCACACATTTTGTTTCTACTTTTCAGAAAATTCCCACATGCAATAAAGGATGTTGGAACACCATGGGGTGGGTCTCTTTCAATCAGTGGTCTGCTCCACTGAAACAAGAAATTAAGTAAGACAATGGCTGGACAACCAGCAGCAAGATTTGGTAGTACTTTTCAGCTATAAGGCATTTTGTCCTGTCTTTTCCTCAGTTCCTTTCCAGTGTAGATAATGTGATTTTTGCATCTTTGAAAACAAACATGTAAACAATTCTCAAGTTTGAAATAAATTAAGTAAATCTATGGTCTCAATGGTAAGAATACAATAGTCTTGATGACAGTGTTGCAAAGTTATTCGGTTTACCAAAACAGGAGAGCAAGCCAGGGACTCAGCTGCACAGTCTTTCACTACACCCAGTGCCCACTCTCAACTGCACCCACGTCAGAGGTTCCCCAGGATCAGGACAAAGCCCACAGGTCTGAATGGGAATCTACTGTCTTTCAATATGCATTTTTTTCTCCACTAAATCTTCCCATGGTGATACAATTGTGAGGTAGGTCTCTAATTAGCATTATGATCCTTAACACCCTTGAGGAGGAAGGCTAGCATTTTTTGAGATCCTTTCCCAAATTTCTTACAGTAATATGCCCCACACTTACTTTCCAAGCTTATACCATCCTAGCCTAGATTTTACTCTAACCTCTGTATTTCTTTTATCACCCACTTGTGTCTCAGTAGCTACACACAGAAATAATAAATAATGAAGGAAAGCAAACAAAAGATTGCTTCTAACTTCAGAGAAGAAAGTTCTGAGAGCAGCAATTCAGGCTTTCTTTTCAGTTTCTTCCTACCCCTGTAGTAGCAATGTACTAAGTATCTTTGACATTCAAACTAGCCACTGTAGTGGAAATGTTCAAAATATCACCTAGATCAATCCTGTTAATATATAATAGGATCTGAACACACTCTTCACAGTCACCAATTTGAAAAAGTACTGTGTGCTGTCAAGTGTGAACGTTTGAAGGAATTATTTTACTGTAAAAAGAGACTGTAAAAACGGCATAGTGGAATTTAATCACCTCTAGGATTTCTGTATCAAATGAGTGCACTTTACAAGTACAATATAGGTTGTTTTTTTTTTCCTCTAGTATATTAGGCTGTAGAAACAACTTGGGACTCAGAAGGCATGATGAGCTCCTTCTTTCCTGTGCATCAGCACCAGGAAAACAGATATATAAGCTGTGCAGGCTGAGCGGGGACTTCCTTTACATTCTGCTGGCATATTTAGCTTTATTCTCATCTTGCATGTGAGATTTTTACTGTTGTTCTTCACGATTTGAACTTTATAACTGAGATCGGATTCTGACTGTTGTGTTCAAAATACATTTTCATTCTCACTTCAGTTTATTTTGGTGGGTTTAGACAGATGTAACAGACCTGTGTGATGTCTGTGAGTCATGAACAAGAAGGAACATATTCTAGCTCAGCATATTAACGTTTCATCACTGACAAGCATACAAATGTAAATTTAATATCTCTTTTAAAAATAAACCCAAGTATTATCCGATGTATCTCCAGGTAAATGCAAGGAACAGTTAAACAATATATGCTCTTTGCATAAACAAAAGCATGCCATTTTTATACACAATTTTAGGGCTGCTAAAACCCCACAGATTTTGAGGTAAAGTAAGCACAAAAGAACCCCACACCTTTATGGTTGCAGATTTCGTGGCACTTCATTTTATCAACTCCACACAAACAAGCTGATTCCTAGTGCTAGTTTGCATGTTACATCTCTAGGTTTCATAGAATCAAATAATGGTTTGGGTTTGAATACCTCCAGGAACAGGGCTTCCACAGCTTCCCTGGGCAACCTGTTGCAGCATCTCACCACTCTCACAGTAAATAACTTCCTCCTAATGTCTAATCTAAATTTCCCCTCTTCCAGTTTTAATCCATCACTGCTTCTCTCACTACAAGCCCTTGTAAAAGTCCATCCCCAGCTTTCACTCTTTCAGGTACTGGAATGTCACTATGAGGTCTCCTCGGAGCTTTCTTTTCTTCAGGCTGAACAACCCCAACTCTCTCAGCCTGTTTTCATAGTAGAGGTGCTCCAGCCCTCAGATCGTCTTTGTGGCCCTCTTCTGGACCCACTCCAGGAGGTCCATGTCCTTCTTATGTTGGTTTAATCTTATAATTTCTCTAATAATTTTCCTTTCTTTCTGAGACACTTTTACACAAGCAAAGTAGATAAAAGTACTGATGAGACTGTTTAATTTCTCCCTTCGATTCCTGAATCAAATATGTGGCAGTAAACATTTACACACCTGTCTGGGATAAGGCTGAGAGGAAATAGAGTACAGGGTTGTATTTCTATGCTCTTCTGTGGTAAAATGGAGGTTTACCTTGCCTCCACATTCTAGTTTTGTTCCTATGCTGAAAATAGATCTTAGATTTTGACTTCATGCATAAAAGCAGCAACAGTAATAATAGTAAGAGTAGTAATAAAAATAACAATTATAACAATAACTAATAACACTAATACTAGTACCAACCATGAATTCTCTACTCTAGAACACAACGGGAGAGCTACTAACCACTATAGCTGGAATAACTGGAGTTGTAATAACTGTGGCTTTAATTGTGATAATGACTTCATCCACTGAGCTCATCAGAAGGTCGTGCTATGAGGTGTTCTGGTATACCCATCACCTTTTTGTGGTTTTCTTCATTGGCTTGATAATCCATGGTATGGGGTAAGTGTCTGTATAAACTACATGGGGTATACATTTCATTGGAGATGAAACACAATTCAAATCTGCAATCCTGTGCTTTTCTATTAACAAACCGCTGGGATCTTTGCTTGGACACAGATTGCAAAATGAAAGCATTTTGGAATTAAAACATGCCACTTTTTTGAGGACTAAAATTGTATTTTAGTTCTTTCAATCACTCTTCTACCATCTTACAACCCACCTCTTATCAATGCAATAGGCTGAATGAACTTTCATCCCTGGGAGTTGGAGACACTACAGATGAGGTAACAAACCTCTGTGTGTTGAAATTAATAAGGGATACACATTATGTCATAAGGCATTTTGTGAGAGAACATGTACAAGCTTGGCAAGCTTTCAGCATGTCAACTACCCCATGGTGAAAGTGCCTGTGCCCATTCTCCTCTGCATCCATAAAAGTAAAGCGATTTTGACCTTCTTTCTCTGCAGGGAAAAGAACCCCAAATTTCCTCACCACAGATAAATACTGTGCAGTAGCAGTAGACACTATATTACAAACCAGGTTTAAATTATTACAGTAACAAACAACTCAAGCTTATGACTAGCTCACTTGGGAGGCTTTTACAGAGAGGAGTAACTGTAGGTCGCTAGTTGTCCCCCTGTTCCTCAGCACAAGAGGAAGGTCTGTCCTCTTGGCACAGGACTCTGGTTCTTACACTAAGGGATATCAGAGTTGGAGGAGCCTCCCTAAGAAGCTCAAGGGCTGACAAATCCCATGTCAGTGCAGTGAGAGCAGAAAGCCACCTAGTACTGGAAATGTTTCCATCTTGTCTTTCCAGCTCCACTGACATCTGTTTCTTCTCCCTTGTGCTCTTTCCCCCATTTCCTTTTCTCATTTCTTTGCAATAGCATTAATGTGAATATGAAGTGCTGCATTTACATTCACGTTTTAATTCAATAAGGAATGCAGTTTTGAGGTATATCTAAAGGCCGTTCTCATCTTCTGAGATTGGTTCATACCGTGGTGCAATCCCTGGATTGCATAAGGCAGAGTGGTTTTGAGATGAAACTGCACTGACAGGAATGCATCTCTGTGTGTCAAGCATTAACAAGTGGCATGTTCAGATGACTAAACCAGACCTAGTCCTAGGCTTTAGGTAGCCCTCAAACTTGCAAGTCCCTCAACAAAGACTACTTTGCTTCACAGAGCTTTATTCCTGACTATGTAGCATCCACATGGCCTCAAGCTGTAGTAAAGCTTTTCAGGTCTAAGGACAGAGTCACTTGGTGTAACTATAATACACTTGTCATGTCTGTTTTGAAAAATACTTAGATGGTAACACCCACCACTAAAGAACATACAGAACACTACTCGTGGACACAGAGGAACTTCCTAGTCCACAGCAGTGTGCGTATGTGCCTGTTTTTGTAAGGTATGTTGTGTCACCACAGGGCAGGAAACAGGCCAGTACAATGTTTTGTGGTGTGTTACTTTTCTCACCTCTTTCCTTGCAATTTGAAAGCTGCCACATTCAGCTTGGCTTTGAATGTTCCTGAAACCAGCCCAATTAATTAGTCCCGAGTTTCAGAGGCACAGCTGCAAACAAATGCTGTAAACTGTATCCCAGCCTGATTAAAATGGCCCCCTCCCCTCTCTCTGGCAAATCTTTTAGCATCCAATTTCAAACAGCTGTAATGAAGCCTTTATACCTTCAGCTTTGTAAGCTCCCTTTGCCTAGCCAGTTGATTGATCAACACTCCTCAGCAGGAGGCTTCTCTGAGAAGGGGACACTTATTTAACAGCGCTTTTGATAGCATTCTGTGAGCACACTGCTCACTCCTGGCTGGGAGTGCCCTGCCACAGAGCAGCTCCTTCTGCCCCAGCACATCCCTCCCCCACTGAGGAAAAGGAGTCAAAATCCACTTCCCATCTCTTCGTCCTTCCTAGATAACTCAACAAAACTGACCCAAGCCTACCTTCTCTTCTGTCTTTCTGTCTTACTGGGTGGCAGCTGGTGACACTGCTATGTAAAACGAGGCAGCATTTCTTATCTCCCTGTCTCTTGTTAGACTGATGGGCAGGACAGGCTAATTTTGTAGAGCTAAACTAAGTATGGAAGGGAAAAACTGGAAAAACAATATGAAACAAACAGGATTTCCCCATAAAAATCATCATTCTCTACACATAACCAACACCAGCTGAAACCCATTTAAACAGAACAGTCAGAATTGATATTTAGGAAAATTCACATCATTAACATTCTTAGAAGAAGCTAGAATTTAATATGTTTAGAGAGCACACATCTAATTACAGTCCTCCAACTTCATTTGCAACTTTTAAAAAAGCATATAGAGAGCAGAAAAAAAAAAAAAAAAAAAAAAAGAAGGTCTGTCTCTATTAAATTTGATTATTTTCTAAACAATACCAGATGCTCATATACAGAGGAGGTCAACATGTCTGCTCCAAAGAACTTGGAAATCATTCTTATTTTGCCACAAACAGCAAAATGCACATTTTCTACACAAGGACTCTCTACACTTCAGCTGCATTTATGCATACAAATACCATAACACACTTGCATTTGGTAAGAAAGTCATGGCAAAGATAATGGAAAGGTAATTTGAACAAGAGAGCAGAACCAGACTGAAACAGCCAGTTCTTGAACTTTCAGGTATCTCCAAATTTGCATTTGACTACTAGTACAAAACCTACAGAAGCACAGAAACCTTGCAAAGAAGCATACCACTGATCAACATTTTTGTTTTAAGTCAGCTTGTCCGAAGTCAGACACCTCAGAGTCTGCTGCTTCACAATGTCACTTACTGTAAAGATCACTACTGGGAATGGGAGAATGCCACTCAATGCCCTTTGCCACAGTTTTCCGGCAACAAACCTGTGGTAAGAGTGATGTTTGTCTTCTTTTTTTAACTTAATGTCCTTCCTTGGGAGGCCAAATGTTTTAGTGAGTAGGGGACTGGAGTGTTAGTGACTGGCACTTAGTGTCATGTTTAGAGAGTAGTTTCACACTTCCGTTCCAGAATCATGCCCTATACATTAAAATGGTGATCCCAGCCTCCTCTATAATCAGTATAGACAGGTATAGATGAAGAGTGATGTATACAATTTTGGTGTCATTCATAATAATTTTTATTTCTGAAGGGTATGGATTTCAGAATTGTACTCTATTTAATTCTGTTGCATACATTTATTTTTCATTATTTGCTATCAACAATATCCTTGATGTGTTCATTGCACAAACACAGCCTCTAAGTGTAAAACTTAAGAGAGTAGAGATACAGAAAATACAATGGAACAGTAAAGCTAAGGATCCAAATTAATATTATTATTTTAACTAATAGTGCTTTAATATGGATAGTCTAAATACCAAGGGAGAATAAGTTGGAGATAAAATTATGTCCTTGCTTTGCTGAATATGTTTCATATTGTCCAGCCTTGATGTCTTAAGTAAAAAGGAGAGAATATGAAACAATGAATTATGAAAGGGAAAGGCAAAAAGCAGGAAAAATGTCCCACGGAAGGGTGGTTTTGCTGCAACAAGATTGCAAATCCACAGGGGGTAATTAAGTAGCAGACTTGTACAGTATGTCAGATATGTCTAGCATCCAAACAAAATCATTTAACATTTACAGCTCAAGATATAGCTTGCTCATATGCAAGTTTTTGTTGTTTCTTCCAAAAAAAGAGAAAATACACCAAAAGAAATCCTAAAGTAAAGGAGAAAGATTAGCATTCAATGTCTTGTAGCTCTTTTAATGGCTGACATAGATTTTTCTTAAACTAAACTATTGTTAGCCACTATCCAACCCGCATACTAATGAGAAAATGAATGCCTCTCTAAAAATTTCAGATACAACATCTCCATAAAAATCAATACATGGCTACGCACCATGAATACAGACACAAGCTTGCTTCCAACTGCATGTCTTGACATTCATTATCATAAAGCTAACTGGAAAGAACTTCCACTTCTCCATGTTAAACCTATTTTGTCACACTTTCCTGCATACTCAAGGCCATACTTGCAAAGTCACATTACTTTAAATGAATTGTGATAATACCATATGGCATATAGATCATCTATAAGAACAGTGCTTTGCTGGATGGGTAATGTGCTATGATGTGATACCTGCTAGACACCGCAGATAGATAGCACAAATTGATTCAGATGCTAAAAAGCCATGGTGAGGCTTGTGCAACACCAACAGGCATAGATGGGACTGAGCAGGGAGGGGACACCTTGTGCACAGCTAGCATAGCGTGAGGTGCCATCAGAGTGCATGTCCTGCTGGCCACAGCTCCCAAGGGAGGATACCACAGCAGAACCACTCTCAGTCATGCCACATCTGCGCCCCAGCTCCATATTTCAGCAGGTAAGAGCCCAATCTGGCTCCCACTGAAGACAATGAAGCACTTCTGTTGCACCTGGGGCGTCTGGACTTCAATCCTCACAGCTTCTCCTGAGCCACTGCTGTCCCATCTCAGTTCATTCTCATTACAGGAGGAAACATCACTTGAGCAAGAATACCAACACCCTGATGAGCCTCCCAGGAGTCATGTTGCCTAGCATCCCATTCTTCCTGGTGGATACTCTGTTGTCCCAACCCAGACAAAAGATGTTTTTGATTGAATGCTCCATTGCACTGGAGTGATGGCATATTTGAAATCTCAGCTGAGCTCTTGCACAGTGTAGCCTGTAACCTTAACATTCCTGTCACATGCTTTTATTTACAGGTAGCACAAATGGAAGAGAGGAAAAACAGGTGTCATCATTACTGTGGCTTGATATATGCAAATATATTCAAAATGTAAGATTACCCACTGTGTTGAGACACCTGTAGTATTTAGGGACAACGGATGTGTCGAGTTTCTGCTTTAAGAGAGAATCTTCTGGCTTATGCTGGTTTCTTCCCACTATTAAATCATGCTTTTTAAATTTTAATTTTCAAGATATAACCTTGGGAAATTGCCACTCCATTCTCTTAGCACTTTCTAAGGAAGCCACATAATTTTATGGCTTGCTTCTCATAAAAGATACTTTATAACTACTGTTACCCAGCTTGTGGAGAAAAGTCAATGTTTCAGCAAGTTCCTTTTTGGATATTTTAAAACCTACATGATTGTGGAGTCTTCAGCTTGCTAGAATGAGCTGTGTAATTAACAAAACTGGAAATAAACCAGCAACTCTCCTAGGAAAAAAAAAATATTTAATTATTAAGATATATTTGCACCTAGTTATCTCAGCTATCAGTGCAAATCAGTGAAATCATTAGCTAGTATACTTGAATAGTCAAGTACCTTTATTGTTATAGTGATCAGTACATACAATTAGCAAGCACAAGCACAGCAATCATATGCACTTCTTAAAGTATGACCAGCTTAATATCCTAGATCAAAAAAACACATTTATTGATACAGAGCTGAGTAATGGATTAAATGGAAACGTGTCCCATTGCCCTAATTGAATACCTGGATGTAATGTCTTCTGATGCAGCATCAGGAAACTTACAGCTGACAGATCCTGTCTGATTCTTCTGAAATATTCTAGACTTTGAAGAGCAAAAAAAATAGTAAGGTTATGTGTAATAGTGTATAAATATAGACATCGATACATCTTCAAGTCCAATGACATCTATATGTAGCAACTAAATAGATTAACCATTTTGCCTTTTAGTAGGAAAAGATTTTAAAGGACTCTTCTTGGCCAGAATACAGATAGATATTAGCACTGTTTTTGGAGTGCGACTGTGAAGGAGTCCGATATGTCTGCTCCATGAGAAAGCCAGAACTGCTACAGTAGCAACAGACACGCCCTCTGGAAAAAGGCAAACCCAAAATCACAGTAAAGAAATAAAATAATTTCAATTTAGGCTACCTCCTGATTCAAGCCAGAACTGCAAAATATTTTTGTAGGCATTCAAATAAATGTTGGCTTTAATATGGAACTCTTTTACAGGCTTGGAAGTGGGTTTTAAGCCCCATGGTGTTGTACATCTGTGAAAGAATTGTTAGATTTTGGAGATTTCAACAGGAGGTGGTCATTACTAAGGTACGTAACATAGCTTGCATGCCTGCATAGAAAAAACATTATGTCAATGATTTTTTTTATCTTTTATAGATAACTTCTCTATATTATGACCTCATTTTTCACTCCTAGCTTCAGCAGCTCTTCAATCATTATCATGGTTTCAGCCAAGTATTGATTTTTGGTTTTGCATTTATTCCGATAGCAAGTACATAAGAATATTCCATATGGGACCAAACTTGATTGATGAAGTACCAGACTTTACACCACCACAACACAAACATCTGCACGAAGTCTCTCTTTTTCATGAACTGAAACCATGTTCCATGGTAGTAAATGCCAGAGACACCCTCAGTTTCAGTAGGACACAATTCTTATGTGTCAGCTATCAAGAAGGTTGAGACATCCTTTTTATGAGGAGTCACATGAAAAAGATGAGTTGTAGTGGGTGCAAATCACTCCCGGGGAGACCCTGACTGGACAACAGAAGAAAAGTTTTCACTAGGAGACGAGTCGGATGTTGGAATAATCTCTCCAGGGAAGTGGTGGATTCTCCACCTTGTTCCTACCTTTAAAGGTTTGACCAGATGATCCTCGAGGTCCCTTTGAACCTGGCAGTCTATGATTCTATGACTTACTTTCAAATCTGGAGACTTCCAAGGAGATTAAGAGTTATATTATCAGTTAGCATAAATAGTTGAAACTTCATTAATAACACTGCAACGATTTATCCCAGTTGTAAACATGTCTTTGTGATAAGGGACTATTTAAGTCACAGCAGAATGGATGGGGAATGCCGCTAATGAAGTATCTGAGTCCACATGTATCAAGTGAGTGATCAGGAACAGGCTTATTTGTGCGAGGGGAAGAGCATGTCAGTAAGTCTTGCCGATAATTTCACAGAGTGGCTGTGATCTGAGAATCTCAGGATACTATGTGTGATGTATAAAACTGGCTGCTTAACTGAGATTACCTCTTAATAAAAGTATATTAGAATTGAACTCACTGGGCTTTTATTCTTCTTGCCCAACCAACAATAATCCCATATATGTTCATTGTGTGACATGAGAGCAAAACTGGGAAATTATTCCAGGTTATGAAGGAATACTTTTGCATAGGCAAAGACAGAAAGCTGACAAACTGCTGAATTGCTACAGACTTCCTTCTGCTGCCCCACACTACACACTGTGCATGCTTTCAAGCACAACAACACTGCAACAACAGCAGTTCCAACATCTCTTGGCAACAACAGCATTGCAATGTGCAGTTTAGGACATAATCTACATGATGTTTAAAAATTGCTGCACATCTCAATTTGCATTAACTTGTGATTGAACTCAATTGGAAATTACTGCAAAGTCTCCTGTAACCTAACGGAAACGGACAGTTTCCTTCTTCTGAAGGAAAATAAAACAAGTTATTTTATTACTGTTTAGGTGGTGACACATTCCTCTGGAGTCCTTGAGCTTCATATGAAGAAACGTGGCTTTAAAATGGGACCTGGTCAATATGTCTTTCTCCAGTGTCCATCTGTCTCACAGCTGGAGTGGCACCCTTTCACTCTCACCTCAGCTCCCGAGGAGGACTTCTTCAGTGTTCACATACGGGTTGTTGGGGATTGGACTGCAGCTCTCTTCAAGGCCTTCGGAGCAGAGGAAAAGGCTTTCAAGGAATTGTGGATGTTACCAAGGTTTGAATAACAAACAATACATTTAAAAATGTTAATTCTACATTTTAAAATATTGAAATGTTAACATTTTGACTTTAATTAATTTTGTGTGTGTTCTTTACGATACAGCATTAGATTGTAGTTCTGGATTCATAAATATGTCATTACGCTAAAAGAAACACAGACAAAGCCATGAACTTAGGCAAACAGCTACCAAGAAGACATGATGACTAATCCAACATTTAAAGTCCATATCAATATCTGTATTTTTTTAACTGTCATCCAAATGTCTAACATCTATATCCACACCTAAAGATACCAGTTTTGACAGATTGGTGCTTAAGAACTGAATTGAAATGACACTAGAAGCTATCTGCTATCTTGATGCCTGCATGTTTATACTGTGATGACACTCCTCACATGTCATCCAAGATTCCAAATATTTTCCCAGATACTCTGTGGCCCCAGAAACACATGGCTGAACCTTATTCTTTCCAGCAGTCTCTCTCAATTCTGTCTCTGGTTTCCAAACTCTGCTCCACTTTATAAAGGTTATTGACATTCAAATTCTGTATCTGTGGCACTTTAATAAACTAGATAGATAGATAGATAGATAGATAGATAGATAGATAGATAGATAGATAGATAGATAAGAAGCCGATGCTTCATTGTTGCAACTCATCTAGGCTCCACTGAAAATGGAGCCATCCTGACTTAAACCAGCAAAGCATCTGAATCTATATGTAATGGATTCAAACCATGGAACTCCTTGCAGCCATAGTGGAGATTTCCAGCAAAGAAGAGCTCAGCATAGGATCATTTAAATTCTGGTGGAGTGTGTAGGGCCTGGGACGGAAGGGACTATTTTAGCCCTGGAAAACTGCTTTTGATGAGGGAGTTCTAGTCAAAGTGAAGTGCAAAAGGAACTTTTCAACTACATTTATGCAATTCAATGGGACTTGGATGCTAAAGAACATTCTCCCAAAAAGCTTATAGGCAGCAGTGAGCAACAGAGGCATATTAGAAGGTGGGGGCAGAGAAGAAATTCTGGTCCAGTCGTTGCATTATATCAGTTAATAAGAATTAGAAATGAAAGCCGTGCCTTTGTTAAAGGCAACTGGAATGAGAAGTATGCTGTTTCAGCAGAACTGAAGCAAAAATGGTCCTAAGTGATTGGCAGCCGGTATAAAGAATGAAAAAGAGAAAAATGTTATCAAACATTGCTAGCTACAATGCAGGGTTGAAATTAACAGTGCTGTCATTTATAAAGACTCTTCTTTTTAATCTTGTTAGGGTGCCTAATGCCATAATTCAGTTGGTTTCGCAATATATTAAAAAGAATATTTCAACAGTTAAGATGCCAATAAAGCAAAAAAAACAAGTCTTTCTCACAGGTTTCAATATCTAAAGATAAACAACAAAAAAGTGACTATATTAAAAATTATATATAGCAGAAATTGAGCAGAAAACAGAAGATACGTAGTAACTGAATGATGAGGTAATGTTCAAAAAAATAAAATATATATACTGTAATTAATAAAGGAAGACTAAAATAAAATGCACGTGCATTTTTACATGTAGCAAAGACAGTTAGTCATGAATTCTTGCCAGTTTGAAAGATAAGACCAACAGTATAGACTATTCTTGTGAAAATAGTCAAGTTCTATGTTACGCCTCTGGGATTTTTGCTCACTGAATTGCTGTTTTGGCACATTGTCCCAAAATCTAACTTCTCACTCAGTCAGGAGAACTACACAATCATGCTGATCAGCAAATGTGTACATTCTAAAAGTAATACAAGGATCCATTAATGTTACTTTTACAAAACTAAATTCTTTCTCTGCTTTCCATGAAAGTATAATGCTCCTTTCTAATGAAATTGTGTAGATGGGCACAAAGAATGTGGACAACCAAACCCATAGCTTGAAACAGCCTAGAGCCCTATTTCTACTTCTCCCTTGGCAAATGCAATATATTTTGTCACTTTGTTTACTATCTTCTTACATTTCTCCACCCTCTCTAGATCAAATGGATGGGTTGTATAACTCAGTTTCTCTTTTCCTGCTTTCTCCTCCCTACATCTCTGAGACTTCATATTTGGTTAAGTTCTCTAGCTATGGCTGAGCAAAGTATTCAAACCAATGACAGGATCTCTGTCACCTGAGGATTTAGGAGCAGACTGACCAGACAAATCTCTGTAAGGAATGACTCAGAAATAATTGACCCTGTCTTGTAGCACAGAGATAGATTAAAGAATTTCTTGAAATTCCTTCCAGATCAATTTTTTTCTCTAATCTACTAGCAACAACTACAATTGCTCCCAAGCCCACACTGAACTACATAGAAAGCTTACCTGAAAGAAGTTCTTAGGCACTTTACATATATACCCTAAATTAACTGTATTCTACAGGAATTTTTAGGTGCTCAAAAAATACAGCGCTGGGCAATAATCTGGATAACTATATATACTAAATATATATATTATTTTGTTTATATCTGAGACCATTTGCAGATTTGCAAAAGTTATCCCTGAGTAGTAGTTTAATTTGTTACTGCACTTACAGAGCATTTGGAATCTTGAAATAAAAGCGGCAAGTAAAAAGGAAAGGGAAAGTGTTTGCTATGTCTTCAGGTACATCTTAAGAAAGCAACAATAGAGTTTCAGATAAATTGTGTCTGTATATTTGTGTGTACCATTGCTTGGTGATTCTCCTTTCTTTTCCTGTTAAAACATTTCATTCTTCCTATGTCTGCATATTTTTTGTAGTATTTAAGCTGAATTTTAAATATGATTCATGCTATAAAGAGCACAAAGAAATAGAAAAACTGTAAGAATTTTTAAAAACCACCTCATTTTTCCTAAGCACTGGGTGTTAGTGAAACCATCTTCCAGAGCACTTACTCCAAAACACTGTATTTACATTCTGTGTTGCTACAGGAATGAATCAGATTATTTAATATAAAATTTTTCATCTCTAATTTTGACCAAAATTAATGCCTTAGCATCAGGAACATCAATTATAGGAGGTAGTAACATAAACAAGTGTTTCTCCTTGCATATTTTGCCTATATGTCAGAAACCAACTACAGGATTATTGCCAAAAATGTATTTCTGAAACACAGTTTTACAGAAAGGGCCAAGAAAGCAGTAGTTTCCTTGCCTATGATGACTTCTTTTGTGCATTCTCTTTTATTACTTTAACACATTGAGACAACTTTTCAAAAAGATTAATATAATCTGTTCTTCTTTGATATATACAATATAGAAAATAAATCTCTAAACCAGGATGCTTTTCAGTAATTCATAATTAAATATGCAAATTCCACAGCTAAATTTGGACATGCAATTATATGAGTAATCACATTTCAGAAAGCCAAAAAATTGCAATTGCATGCTTAAATAGATGGCCAGGCCCCAAACCCACATGGGTGCTCTTGTTCTCTCACTTCCGAAAAAACAATTGCTTTGCTATTAAATGGCACCTGCTGAAAATTAAATGTATTTGTACAGGTAATTTGTGTGCCAGCTTAGATGTGTCTTTTGCACTTTAACAGAAGTTCAGATTTGAAACAACATAGCCCAAGAAATTTTTAAATTTCTGACATTTTTTTATGTGGCTTGCCCTTGATTAAATGTCTTGTTGCTGTAGAGTGGCCGTGGATGGACCATATGGATCTGCAACCACAGACATCTTCCAGTACCCAGTGAGTGTGTGCATTGCAGCAGGAATTGGAGTTACACCATTCGCCTCCATTTTAAAATCTATTTGGTACAAATGCTGCAACCCTAACACAGTACTGGCACTGCAGAAGGTAGGTGGGTAAGTTTATCACTCCATCAAAAAGTTCCACAAATGAGCCTGTTTTCACCAGATGTGAGAGGCAATTCCGAGCTAGAGACTCTTGGGTGCTTTAACTCATTCTCAGAAGCAGTCACTTGCTTTCCAGCTGCCTCAGGAGATGTTGTTGGGTAGTCTCCCTAATTTACTGTCATTCTTTGAGGAAGAAGGTAACCCCAACTGCACTGTTCTCAGTAAAAGCTGAAGAATCAAATTTTCAATAGCAACTGGAGATAAACATGGAATGTCTTTCATAACTAGACAGACAGTTAGAGAGCTAGAAGAGAAATTAGGCCTTTTTACTATCAAAAATAAATCCTGCAAGCTCACCTCAAACAGAAGAGAAGGGTAGCACTTGCTCCCTGTCCAACTGCAGGTTTCATGAGGGCCCTTTGGCTGCATGTCCTGGTCCAGAATGCTGCATTCAGTGACCATGAGCTGCTTTTCTTACTTCGCAAAGTCAGGATATTAGCTAGAATAGAAAGAATAAAATATATTTAAGCTCTGGTTGAGATGCATGTATCAGGATGTATACTACTGCCTCAAACCACTTTCATTATTTTGTTGAAAAAATTTATGGGAGTCTGTAAGGCATGGATGGCACCAATTAAGTTAACATACTCTTGATCTGCTAACCTGTAATACATCTTCTGCTAAGGATACGTGAAGCAGCACTGAGGGAGGATAGGTGAAGTAGGGTGAGGAATAAGAAGGCAACAGGGAAAAAAACAGCATTAAGCATTTCTTCCCTATCCATCATGGCAAGCGGTAGCTTGTGGACCTTAGAGTTTCCTTTAGCTCATTTTCCAAATGTAAAAGCTGAATCAGGAATTGTTCAACATTGCACATTTAAGGAAAAACACTGAAGTTTCATTAGAGTGGACAGATCGCTGAGAAGGTCAGTACATATGAAGCTGATTGCAGGACCAAGGGGCTCATCTTTTTAAATGAAAGAGTGTTAAAACTGGCATCTTAATGACAAGCTGCCACTGAAAAAGCATCTGGGATTTCAGTAACTGAGGAGTTGAGGACAGGTTCAAATTGCCAGGGGGGATTTTTGAGGCAGAAAAAGCACTGAAAAGACAGGAAAATAAAAACGAAAATATGTGCTAGATGTGAAAAGAAGTGTTTGCAAACCCTACAATTGTACAAGAATGATCTTTTCCACTGGAAGGAGAGCCATATATATGTCTATACATTTTATATATGCATAGTATGTATAATCTATAGGTATGCAAGTAAAACTGTTATTGTTGTCACTGCTGTTGTTATCTTATGGGGAAAAGAACAGAATTTAGCTATGCACTGAAAGTATAGCATACTTCTCAGGGTGTTCATCCACAGCTTAGGGAGAATCTTAGGTAAGTGTGCCTGCAAAGATATATGCATGGTGCATTTTGCCACTATTTTCTGCCATAGAGTTCAATTTTTTTTTAATTTCTGTGAAATACCGAAGTATTATGATTTCTTTATGTCCTTTCTTTGTATCTTGACTTCCTTATTGGTGCAGTGGGAATAGTAATGCTTATTTTTCACAGGTTTTATGAGACTAAACTTAACCAGTGCTTGTGAAATACTTTGAAAGTTGGATGAAAGGTCCTGGGCAAGTTCACAGCATTACTTAAAAATTTAGCAGTCATCTTAGTGAAAACGATTAATCTCAGGGTAGCTCCACTTTTTTTTTTTTTCCATTGGTTAAAAGCTTCCACTTGTGGTATAATTACAAATAATTTAATCTTCCTCAAAGTATTCAGCACTCTCTTTCTGCCATGATGAGTACCATAGAAATGTCTATTAAGGAAATAAATAAGAGGTTTTTCTTTTTTTAACAACTTCATTTTGATTTGAGTACAGCCATCATTATGGTTATTGAACTAATATTTCGTAGTGTTGCCCACATACAGTTGAGATATAAATACTCATAGCTCCCATAATGTCTGCAACTGTATAATTTTAAAAACCCAGCAAATCAAAAGGAGTACACATTTATCTAATTGATTCTTCACAATTAAATCTCCTTAGAGCTTTCATTTCCCTGTCATTTATTGCAATGAGGAAGGGCGCTACTGCTAGTCATGGCTGGAAAGTTTCTACTGGCTTTAGTTATGCATAAAATGATTTTTTTTTCACAATAGTGGTCTAATTTTTCAGATCAATTGCCGCTGAAACTGATAAAATTGTATGAATCCATCAGATGCTAATATTAGCAAACATCCACTTCTCTTTTATTCTGTATAAGGACATAAGAAAGGTCCTGAGTGCCATCAAAGATCCATCTAGCCCAATAGCTGGTCTCTAGCAGTGGCTCTTCATGAATACTTAGGGAAAAGTACTCAGAAAAGAAAATCATACAGTATGAGATTTTAGTGGACATTTCCTGGCCTTTGAGCAATTTGCAGTTCAGTAATGTCTTGGTACAAGAGCTGCATTCCTGTGTTTGATATAAAAACTTAGTAGTTTTTTCTTTCCTGAATTCGTATAATTGCTTTTTGAACCCACGTAGACCTTAGAAAACCACAGCATGTTGTGGCATTAAGTTCAGCTATATACCATGAGGAAAACAAAACCAGCCTCTTCCATTTGCTTTGAGACCAACTGTCCCTGCCTGAGGTAACCCACTGCTTCTAGCCTTACCCCAGCCCACAGCCTTCTCCCCAAAACTTCTCCTAAAGAACTAAAAACCTGGGCTATTTTTCCTGTCAAGTGCAACCATCTTCCTGAGCTGTGTTTGAAAGATTTTAGGCCTCTTGCTTCAAATTTAGGGGTAGGAATTTGAGTCCTGTCCTGCATTTATATTGATCAATTAATTAGGCTGAAGAAGATCTCTATCTTTTTTGGTATACTAAAGCCCATGTGTGGAACTGTATACTCAGGAGCAGGAAGAACTGAAGTTTTGCAGTGAGGTGCCCAGCTGCAGGTGTAGGAGTGTTTTGCAGGGACAGTCATGTCTAAGAGGGAGCAGCAAGAGTCAGGGATGAAGGTGCCTACCTGGCCATACTCTGCTTCATCACCTTTAACACCCCTTTGGTGAAAAGCTGGCTTTTCCTGTAGCTGCAGCTCCACCTCTGTCTTCAGAGAGCAGGGAGAAACAGATGGTTGGTCATCAACTGAGAATTATTAATCACTTTCCACATGATGGAAGCTGATTTACAAAATATGTTCTTTCACCTCACAGGAAAGAGGTATTGGAACTCTTGCACTTGTGTGCTGTACAAAATTCAGGATGTGGGAACCCAAATGATAAATACGTATGCATTGCAAGGGAGCAGAGTGTCACAGAAATAAGCAACTATTCAAGCCCTGCATTACAGATCTGATTAATAGCGATATTGTGTCTAACTCAATTTGCAAAAAAAAAAGCACTTGGAAAATTTAAGACAGTTTACCTGGGCAAGCCATCAAGCTGATGAATGTAGTTGAGGGGGTAGGGTGGGTGGAGACTAATGAAACATAAATCTAAAACATACTTTTAAGGGCCCTAAATTATTGCAGTCAGTTAATAGTATGAGGCTTACAAGAAAAATATATAGGATTCAGAATAATGGTTTAATTATAGAAATGCACTGATGCAGGCTTTATTCTACAGTTATAATAAGGATTAATTTTATTGTGAACTTACTGTATTTTAATTATACATGTAATATGTTGGGCCATGCTATGGGCAGTCAGTGTAAATAAAGGGAGAGTTCTTTGTAAACACCATTTATTTTAACATATTTTACTGGAAGTTCTCTTTGATCTAAGGGAAAAGGAGACCTTTTACAGATAGACTATCCTTCTTCACTACCACTTTTCTTTCTAAGTTTATAAATATGGCCAAAAATACTTATCATAATTACATCCTTTCTTCATTACTACATGCTCTCTACCTGTAACGTGAAAATTTGAGGCAGTCCAATGGGTACTGCTTTAGTGGAACTGCACCAGGGATGAGTTTAAGAAATTTCTGCAGCTTCAGAAAGCTACGTCCTTTCTTGAGAGGACTGTGCCAGAGGTGGCTTTTCCCAGACAGGTGGACTGGCTGTTAACGTGACAGATAGTTCTACAGCCAGCTGAAAGGATATTCTGGAAACCAGTCCCCCCTTTCAAAGAGCACGTTGTCTCATCCCATCATCTAGTTTTTCTTACTTCTTCCCTGAATGTGCTTGGTTCCCAGTCCTGCCCACATGCTCCCACTTGTTGCCTCATGCACAATTCATTATTCATTTAGAAGCACATGCCTTCTACACACACACATATACTAAATATACATTTCCATTAAATGAACTGCTCAAAAGACTTGAGAAATAAGACAATCAAGTAGAGGCTAGGGGAAGAAATTTCTCACTACAAATCAATGGCCATGGCATGACACAAACTGACAACACTCAGTGGTCTGATTTTCAAGGTGCTGAGGAGGTAGAACAACTGGGGACTTCAGGATTCAGACAAAAAAATACGTAAAAGTTAAGGCTAGAAATCTTGTCTAGTTTTGGTAATTTAAAATAATGCTGCTGTTGGTCTCAAAACCAAAATGCTATAAAGTCAGTGGAATTGCCTTTTCTTCGTAATCTATGCCAGTATAAATCAGGAACAATCCCCCTGTAAAGTAATGAGGTTATATTTAAGGCAAAACATTGAAACAGAGGGGAAAAAGAAAACAGTTAAGATGGCTGGTACTACAGTTCTGCAGCCATTCTTATTCCTGGGCTGTAAAAACACCCTACTTAACCCTGAATGTTTTATCTGTTTCCTGGGATCATACGTCATTTATATTTCTTACAGAAACCACAGATGGTCCCTTACTGTATACTCAGGTCTTGGAAACATCTCAAATTACTGTTAGTCTCTTTCAGCAAATCTCCAGTGAAGCATGGTGTTACCACATTTTTCTCCCATCACCTTACCAGAAGTCTGACAACCTAGTATATTGAATCTCTGGGAAATCTCTTTACAGGTTTCTGGTCATTTCTCTGATTTTTTACTTCAGAAGTGTCTAATACGCATCTTTATCTCCTTTCCTATGGAAAAAGGCCACAATTTCCAAATCATCAGAGGTCCCACAATGATTGCCTTGTGAAAGACCTTCTAGATTACCTCTGTTATTGAGGTGTAATAAAAGACAGAGAGGCTGGTGGGCACAAAGAGAGATGAGTTGGAGGAAATTAAAGGATTTTGCAACAAAATAAAAATCACAGTCACAATAAAACAAGTTCCAGCCATCCCTTTGTTATAAGCTTAGACATTGACCTCTATGCTGTTCCATTTTCATCTGAAATTGTGTATTTTTAGGCTTCCTCCATGTTTGTGAATTATTTCTTTGGAGGCACTATAAAAATAGAGGCACTATAAAAATAATTACATTCAAAATTACATTGCTCACAGAGGCTCATTCGATGTCTGGTGCCCTCCCTTCAAAAGTAATGATAGATTGTGTGGCAAGAGATGTAGAATTCAGGTTACAAAACTGCAATCGGATTTGTCTTACAATTGAGGTTCAGCTGAGCACCAGGATAGTGCCTGGGCAGACACCCAGGGAACTTCAGTCATTCACTCCCTGGGTGGTGCAGGAACTCCCAGTCCAATCAGCTACAAAGCTGGACCAGATTGAGATGAGGGACTTGAGACCAGGGCATGGGCTGTACTCCCCAACCCCTTCACAGCACAGCATTGCTGGGGGAGATTTACAGGTGGGAAATTTTTACTTTTCTGAAGATCCCCTGAGGTAGGTCTGCTCCTTGGACAACTGTATGTCTCAATGTGTTGACACTAAGCAATGTGTTTCAAGAGCAAAAGCTCTTGAAATAGAAACTCTCATTATTTTATTCACAGTGACTAGCCATCTTGTTTGAAGGATTTTATTCCCCACGCAAGCATTACCCTATACCAAGATCCTAATAAATTAGTTTGTTGTGGTTTTTTTTTTTTTTTTAAACAATCTCTCTGCTCTGTTTGTGACTGACTGCAGTAAAGGAGGAATAGACAGACATAAGCCATAGGGATGACTGAGAGATTTTAAATTAGCCTTTCATTGACAGATCCCAGAAATGTTTTGTTTACGATAGAGTGGATTATAGGATGACTTGATCACTGCCTCTAATTTCTACCTGGGAAACAAAACTTTAATAACAGGATCTCCAATTCAATAGACAATTAGCACAGGATCCAGCATATGGAAGTTGAAGCTAAAGAAATCTGGATTAAAAAAAACAGTGTAATTTTTCCATGGAGAGGAGGTCTTCAACTAATAGAAAAAAAAAACAACAAAAAAGATTAATTGTAATCCTTTGACAACTTTAACATTACAGTTTTGTTTTTCTCTAGTAATTATATGCTCCATTTTAAACAAGAAGTATATTTAAAAGGAAGTAGAGGCATTCTTCAGCATGCTTTATACAGGGTATATGGCTCGAAGAACATACCTTTTGACTGCATCAACTGTTAACCTATAGCATAAAGTCTTAAGAAACAGGAATTCCTTGCTTCAGTGCTGAATGAAACTGAATCCATTTTAAACATAACTGAAAATAAATCCAGAATTTCAAAGGATGATCAAATGATTAGCAAGAAATTCAATGTAAGTCAAAGCTCAGATGCACTGGCAGGCAGAGATGGGGAAATTGTACATTGCCTATCTATCTTCACTTGCACGTTAATACAATCACTCAATGTTTAAGATGAAAATGAAACTTTTAAAAGAGAAACTACATCATTAAAATGATAGTAAATTATGTTTAAATTTACAGTGGAGAAGTCACACTATGTGGTTAATGAGTTGAGCCAATCATCAGGAAGCTTTATTGAAAAATTGCTTCTTGTTAAATCTCTTTACTTTTATCTGACAGGTTTATTTTTACTGGATGTGTCGAGACCCAGCAGCATTTGAATGGTTTGCTGATCTTCTGTTCCATTTGGAAACAAAAATGGCTGAAAAAGGAAAAAATGATTTTCTAAGTTATCATATATTTCTTACTGGCTGGGATGAAAGTCAGGTAATGAAACTCTTACGAGTCTGAGTTAACGTACCTTGCTTTTCCAGTATGGTAACATATAGAACAGGAACAGCTGAATAAATGACAGATGAAGAAGAGAGACGAAGAACTGTAAATATAAAGACACCAAGCCATTTTTTTCCATCTTACATTTAGGAAAACAGGAATGGAGAAATCAAGCCAGTGATCCTTCCCATCCTAAGTCTTAGGAAGTGCTGATTACCAGGTATCTTGCAGAAAAGTGCAGACAGCCTTTCAGGATCTTGTGAAAGGACATTTTACCCACATCCTTAGAACAGTCTTGACATACATTCTGGCATTTCTCTATTGAAACATTTGGGGTTGTACTAAAAGTGTTGCTTTTGTTGGCTCTTATTATTTACTGTAATTTATGTTGTTCAGTTTTATATGTCCAGTGCACTTTTGAAACCTGCTGCACTTGGAATATTTTAGCAGCAAACTCTGTGGTCTGATTCATGTTGTTTGAACAGAAATTTTCTCTGATTGACTTTAAATTTGCCATCTCATAATTTAATTGGATCATCCTCCTTCAAGGCACTTAATCCTTAGTCTGGGATGGTTTTATTTCACTTCTTTGGTCTTTACCTAGACCAAATGAGTTTATTTTCTCTCTCTCTCTTTTTTTTTTTTTTTTTTTTTTTTTCCTTAATGGATTGCTCAGATCACACTGTGATCAGAGTCAGGCACCGGCCAGAAAAACTGTCACAGGAAAGTCTCTGCTTTACTGTTTTATTCCCTGCTGTCTCTGTTGAATGAAGGACTGTCTAGTAGAGATTAAATAGATTTCATAGAGCTTTTCCCTTCCTGCCTCTGCTGCCACAAAAAAACATTGTTTCTTTCTGCTTTCCTTAGGGTTTCTGTCAAGTAATGAGGTATGTGCATAAAGCTGTATTCAGAAATATCTACTCCCATTGTGAACTATATGGCAGTTATAGAAACTACCATTCTTCATGAGCAATATCACAGGGTATTACCTAAAACCTGCTTTCAAAGAAGCTATTGAGGAACCAAAAAACCCACAAAGTTGTCCTCATGTCTCAACTGTCATCATCCCACTTCCTTCTTGGGCAAACATCAGGTCAGAAATCAGGTAGGGAGACAGCTATTCTTGCTGGGATGTCTGACTCTCTTCACTCATGCCCCACACTTCTGAAATGTGTCCTTTTCAAATTCCGTTGTCCAGTCTCCTGTCAGCACTGCCTCATTATCCTGTACTGCTGGTTAGGTGATACAGGAGCACTTCTGAAGCTGTGCTAACTCCTTGCCTACACTGGTCCTGCTCTTGCTCCTGGAGCCCCCCAACCCTCTAAAGGGCTGCAGGGAAAAAAGAATGCTTTTCACTGGCTACTCTGACCAAACCCAGGGAACTGTGCTAGGTAACAGAGCTACCTTCTTCAGACATCCACCAAGTTCCCTCATCTTATAGGTCTTACTCACCTTTAGTAAATTCTAGTTCATTGTTTCTCAAAATTTGAGCTTCAGAGCCAGTGATAAATAGATGATGCTTTACTTTACTTCACCCTTAGAAAACAATAAAACCAACATAGTAACTGTTCTTTTCCTGTCTAACCACATAGATGACCAGTAGTCGGGTGAAGCTGAACCCAAGTAGGATGGGCAATTTACACCTTCTAGTGCACACTCCACTACTGGCAGGCGTTTACTCCTCAGCCATAATGTTTATTCAGTGTTTCAGACTTTGTGGATGACATGCAACAGAGAGTGAAACGGATATGGCATATGTCTGCCTCTGCTTGGACAAGAAATCATGTTTCAGCCTATTGCAATGCCCCCACGATTCCTAGGCAAGTTTAATGTGAACTAATGCAAGGACTAACACCAAAAATTCTGGAAAACTTCCATTTAATGTGAACAGAAATAGCCCATCTGCTTAGTGGTACAATTTTGCTGTAAACAATTAAAAAATCCTTCAGTCCCCCACCTCCCACTCCAAACACTTCAAATTCTTTCTTAGACTATTCTGAGTCCTCCATGACATTGAAGCAACTAACAAGAAGAACCTTTTAGAGACATGACCTCTTGTGACAACTGTGCTTGACCAGAATAACTGAGTTGTTATACAACATGGAAGGTACATTAGCATGAGAAATATACAATATTCCCAGGAAATGGATCTAAATTTCAGCAACCACTTCAAGAGATTATAATGATGCTCAGTTCATGCTAGGGCCTGAACTAAATGCAAAGCCTACTTTTTAACCTTCATCTGGTAATTTTGTGACAGTAATAGTAATGATGACAGTCGGTAGAGAAAACAGGGGTATTACTCCTGCACAATAGCAGCACAATTATGAGAGATGGTGGGTTTGTTTTTAAATGCATCTGGAAAGTACTCAGCATGATAAAAGGTGTAGTACAGGAACTGAGAGACAGTAAATGCCCAGCAAAATTGGGATTTGTTTTCTTTGCACTGGGAGCTGTGCAGCTTGCTTAGTTCAGAGCTTCACCTGAGCTGATCCACTTTCTGTACCTGTCTCCACCTCAGGAGAAGAGTCAAAACACTCAGGGTTTTATCCTATGTCAATCTGGTACATCCGTTATCTTTTCCATTAGGAGCTGAATGTTCTAGACTTACTTAAGGTGCATGTAATTGCTAGTATTTATTGTCAAACTCTGTTACAGTACGATTTACTCCCTTTCCTAAATGCCAATTAGGCCTTAAAATGGTGACTGTCACTTCAGAATCTGCAATGACAGAAGTGTAGGGTGAGATATTAAAAGGCTGAGAAGCTGTTTAGGAATCTGAGACGTGTCTGTAAATGTGACTAAAGCACTTAGGCCCATGCCAATAAAGACAGGTATTCAATCCCAACTAATTTTGAAAATTCCATCTGAAGATACTGAACTCCTCTGAGGTCGTGGGCACTTTTGGAAGTGCTTTTTACAGTTCTAGTTATATTATGAGTTCTTGAGTACTCCTCTCCTCACCTGCCAGTTGATAATTACACAATTTCCTTTCCCTCATTATAGCTCTGTCTTTTATAGAATAGCAGCATTAGTGCTTTCTTCTCTTACTTGGAGTACATGTTGTTGACTCTAAAATTATTACCTTGTAAATTTGCCTTTAGGCAACTCATATAGCCCTACATTATGACGACAAGATGGATGTAATAACTGGTTTGAGACATAAGACCTGCTACGGAAGGCCAAACTGGGACAATGAGTTCAAGCAGCTAGCCGAAAACCATCCTGGGTAAGGCAGGTTGGCTTCTAACCTTGTTAGGTAACTCTTCTCTCAGCATAAACAGCAGAAGGGTAGGGCAAAACTTTCTAAATGACCCTTTTAAAATAATGTTGGGTTTTTTGCTGCATGGAAAGAAGATTTATGCTTAATGAAGCTTTTAATGAAGAAATCTCGGAAAGAGAATGCCAATAAAATCTAATTTTTGGACAAGAAAATCTAATATTTAGAAGTATTTCAATATCCTGGCCTTTGTCCAGATATAATTGAAACACACAATCCAATTACTGTTCTGCACAAAGGACAAAGTAGCATTAATTTCCCTTGAAGATGGTTATTAAAGAGATAAACTGTGATTTTTTTTCTTATGATGTCAAGGATATGTTTGTTCCCCTAACATATTTGGCTACTCTTGCAAGATTGTGCTGTTCTGTTATTAGTTCATCTCTGCTGGCAAAGACAGTTCATTTGAACTTGGTGGATTTGCTAGTGGTCTGAGAAAAGCTTCTTTGTTCCTGAAAGCCTTTGAAGCAAGAATCTGAAATATTTTGTGTTCAGCAGTAGAAAACTCCAGAATCTTTGTGCCTCTTTATGATTTCCAAACATTTACCTGCTAATGCAAAATAAAGACTTGCACTTAGGAGACAGAGACACAAAAAGAAAAAGAAAAAAACCTTTTTTTAAAAGATTAAAAAACCCAAGAAGCTGAAAGGGAGAAGATCAAAGAGAATACAGTAAGCTACAAGAATACCATAAAATTGCAAAAAGAACAGTAATAGAGAAACTACTTGATGGAGGTCAAAATAAATACAATCAGGAAATATGAAAGATTAAAAATAGAAAAGTGCTAAGATTAGAAAATATTATTTTTGAAAGAACTTTTTATAGGGATTCTACTGCAGAAACAGAGCTTTATATTTATATTTGAAACTATTTTTTGTTAAGTACAAATGAGAAAAAGTTGGTTTTCTGCTGCTCAGGGAGGGAGATGGACTTCAACTTTATTTTCTGGATCTTGTTCTAAGGAACTTGGTAGTTCCTTAGAAAGCCAAGGCTAAAGTGACAGAAAAATCTTAATTAGCTTCTGAACCTAGATGCCCATATTTATGGTCAATGTGGAACCTTTTAAAGAAAACCTTGCATGAAGTAAGGATTCCTCATGAGAAAAAAATCCCCTACCTTTTCTTGCTCTGAGTTACAGCAGGTTCAAGAGTCAAGGAAACTGAAGAGTTTCCATTGCATGACAGAACAATCAGCTTTTACGAACTGACTACATCTAGAATTAAGTCCATGGTTTCCCTTGGCTACAACAGTGTCTTTTAGTGGATTAGCAGCACTATACCACTCCAGGTTAGACCTAGTGCAATTGTGCACCAGAGCACTATGGTCACTACTTTTGGGGACTATGTCTTTGGTGCTGAAATCATGTCTACAGCACCTCCCTTACAGGAGCAAAGTTTCTGAAACTCATGGCGCCCCTTGTCACTTGCACTGTGTTTATGTAGACTGAATTTCTCCCAGTAGCACAGCATGTCTGTGTATTGGTGTGTACATATATATGTTTTAAAGCTGTGTACTTAGAAGGCACTTTACAGCAAGTGATCAGATTTCAAGTTCCCTGTAGCAGACTTGTAAATTTATGAGCACAATTGTTTGTTACATTGGTTATGTTCTTATATAAGAACTACCTATTTACAGTTTTTGTTTTAAAGCAGCCATTTTAAGTTTTTCTACAAAAAAAGATGTTAAAATGCGGATTGGGGGGAAGGGGAACAATGCAAGCAGAAAGCTCAGAGGCAACTGAGAAATTTCTGTTTAGTTTTTGGGGTTTTTTTAATTTAACTCAGCTGGAGAAAAAAACACTGAAAATTTTCTGCCCAAGTATCATTTTTGTTCCTCTGCTTAAAAAAGCTATGAAGATCAAACACAAAGAACTAGCACTTAAAACAGTTTGTGACCTCTAATTTAGAAACCCAAATAAATAAGGCAATAAGAAATAATAATGACAAAAGTATTAAAATAATTATACTGTCGTACTTGGTGACAGTAACACATTTTTTTTACAACTGTATTTCTCAAAAAGACACTTCAAATGACACAAAGCCAGAAGCAGCCAAAAGGTACATTTTATCCATTTACTCTGCTACTTTCACGTTTTTGTTGTTATTGCGATTACAGCAACAGTATTGGAGTATTCTTCTGTGGACCCAAGACCCTCTCTAAGATCCTTCAAAAGACATGCAACTCATATTCATCAGTTGATCCAAGAGGAGTTCAATTTCACTATAACAAAGAAAGTTTCTAGACTGTACTTCTTAACTAAACAATAGGTATTACCAAATTGTGCATTTTTTCCTCACCTTCTCCTGTCCTCTGCTCACTCTGCAGCATTCAGGCGAGATATTAGGAGCTGTAAAATGAAGTAGGTGCAATACCTTCAGTAGAAAAATGCCGTCCAATGCCAACTAAAGTTACGGAGCCCATCCTTAGCCTTTCCTTCAAAGAACTCAAGGGCTGATTCTCCATTCCTTACTTAATATGCTGAGAATCCACCTACATCTGTGAGAAAACAAGTACAAACCACTCACTTCTGATGAAAAAGGTGTGAGTAAAATGGACATTCAGAACTGTACCTCACTGTTGTGTATGATCAAACTACTACCACAGGTGATACTCACATTCCTGCTGTTTAAATTGTGCCCAAAAATTCAATACATTTTCTTTCCTAGTGTTCTGATTTTGCACTTCTTACAGTCTCCCAATGCACACAGATCCACATCCACAGCACCTTTTGTGCCATAACTATACACACACTGTTCAACAAATTCCTTTTTGCTCTACCAAACTGTACCTTTTAAATCTGCCATTTCCACAGCAGTGGCTGTGCATGCTATAAGCTAATATGTTCTGATGGTTAATATGTTAGGGTGATTCCAGAAATTGTGGCACTCAGCAAATGCATCTCCTGAGACAGGCAACTGAAACTGTGGAAAAAAGTTTCTGGTGTCTTTTAAGTGTCACACTTTGACACTGAAGTATGGGCTTTAAAAGATACAGAATCACAGATACAGAACAGACTGACTGAGGTGGGAGGGCATATCTGGAGATCATCTACCCCAAATCCCTTGATCAAATCTGATTCTGTGAAGATAGGAACAACATTTGCATTCTTCCAGTCCTTGGGATCCTCCTTCCATTGCCGTAACCATCCAAAGATAATGAAGAATGGCAGACTCCCTCAGTGCTTGTGAGTGCATCTCACCAGTTCCCACGGGCTTATTTTAAAGCTCCCTAACCTAATCCTCCTTCACTGAGAGTAAGTCTGAATTGTTTCAGCTTCTTCCATTACCTTCATAAGACTGGGATCTGTGAAGGTCAGCCTTACATGTAAAGACTGAGATGAAAAAGGCATTCAGTACCCCTACCTTCTCCATGGCGTTGGGCACCAGGTCCCCATCCCATTCAGCAGTGGACCAGCTTTTTCTTTGTCTTCTCTTTGCTATTCATTCATGCATCCTTCTTCTTGACCTTCATTTCTCTCATCAGACTCAACTCCCAATGGGCTTTGGCTTCCCTAACCCCATTCCTGCACACTCAGTGTCTCTATATTCCTCCTGCATCACATGTACCTTTGTGCTTGAGTTTTGTGAGGCTGAATTTGTTCATCCAGGCAGGCCTCCTACCACCTTTACTTGACTTACTCCACCAAAAGAGGAATATTTTTTAACTTGGAGAAGGCAATTCTTGAGAATCATCCAGTTCTCCTGGGCCCCTCTTCTTTCTAGGTCCATATTGCATGGGATTCCTCCCGTGTCCTTCCCATGCCACATGCATTAGTGTACAGGCACTTCAGAGAGGTATCTGGTCATGTGAGTTTTCTATAAGATGTTCTAGAGCTGTCCCGTGGGCACGTGTTTGTTTGCAGGGACACCCTTGGGGTGGGCCCCATTCTGCCCTGGTTTGTTGATTGCAGCATCTCTCCTGTTCACATAATCCTGCATAATTTATTTGTTGCCTCAGTCTACCACTTCCTCACTTGATTTTGGGTCATCCACCCCTTCCCATCATTCCTAACTCAAAGATCTCATCACAGGCTGGCCAGCTTTTGTCCCACTGCAGTGGACCCCATCTCTTCCTAACAGAGATTCTCAGAGTGGATCTCATGGTTGTAAAAGTCAGATCCCTGTTGTTAACACCAGCTGCGCAACCAGTTGTTGACTTGGAGGACCCATGCACATCAAGTTCTCCATCACACCAAAAAGCCTTTTTGTTGGTTTGTTGCTCAATAATCTCTGACAGCATGGGAGGAACTGTGTTTGCCTGCCGTTTTGTCATATGTCAAGCTTACAACCTCGAGAACGGTGCGTGGGTGCAAAATGTGCCCATACATATATTGCTGATTAGCACTTGTAACAAAGGCTAATTCATATCCGCATTTCCTGGTCTTTGATCTGCCCTGTAACTGACACCGTCTTTCCTCTTAGGTCACAGACTATGTTGTTCAAACTAGTTACCTGTTCTCTGCTGTTTGTTACAAAATAATGTCATCTTTTCACCTCTGCAAACCTTCTCAGGCAGCTACTGGGAGTCCTGAAATACAACTGAGGCCAGCTGCAGAGCTGCTGGAAATGCTGTGGTCCTACAGCTGTGTTTCAAACAACCCATCCGGGGCCCACAGAGTGTCTCCTGGAGCCACATCTCCCAAGATGCTGAGACTAATGCAAAACTGTGAATACCATCTGCACAACTGTTGATGGTTTCTCCAAGAGAGGACTGTGTCCAGCTGGCTAGGTCAGCCAGCTCTGCAGTACCTGGGATATTAAAGCAATGAAAGAATAGCCTTCATGCAACCCAAATCTTTATTCATCTTCTCATAGCTCTCACTGACACTAGAGCTGCCACAGCTATAGGTCCTATGCCCTAAAGCAGTCCTTTCCTCACAGCTTTCTCTTGCTCATCTTTGATGTCTGAGTATATCATTGACACCTTCCTAGATCTGTTGTTGCCTTCCACCTTCATGTATCACTTGAACTTATCTTTGAGATTTCAACACTGTTAAGCACATGGAGCACCGGATAATTCCAGAACGACAGAGAAACAAACTAAAAAATATG
Organism: Apus apus; assembly: GCF_020740795.1. Classification (NCBI taxonomy): domain Eukaryota; kingdom Metazoa; phylum Chordata; class Aves; order Apodiformes; family Apodidae; genus Apus; species Apus apus. Next base: position 98,664,127 of record NC_067284.1, on the reverse strand, counting down.
GGACTGTTGTAAAATTCACATAAGCTAGAAAAGTGAGAAAAATATTGCCCTGTTCCCCAGCACAGAAAGTTAAAGCAAAACTACATTCAAGTTGGACTGAGGCATAACAGAGCTTATTAGGATCACACAACGCATTTACCCAGCTCCATAATAAAAATGGGAGGTAGAAAACATGCTGTGCATGTCAGCTCCAGAACAAGACAAATTACATTACATATGTATACTTATACACACACACACACTAGAGGGGATATAACTGTATAGACAAAAGGAATGGAATAATAAAAACTATGTCACAGAAGACTCCAGTATTATTTTATATACCTCTTCTATTAAGAAACACAGTGTGTGTGAACTGAGATTGTTCTACAAGATACAGTTGCATCATTATTTAGTTTAGGGCAATGCATCTTTGTTTTAAAATTGTTGAAGTTTTTTTTTTAAATGCCTGGCTATGTGAAATGATTAATGCGGCACGTACTGTGTAGCAGTAGAGTGAGTGGAGAATTAGAGCCTCTGCCAGTTCACCTAGAGGCATTTATCTTTTCTTTTTTTCCCTGGTGCCCGTGCTGAGCCTCAGGGCAAGCTGACACATTTTTTAATATAAATTAAGCTTCTTTTTTCTTTTTTTTTTCTTTTCTTTTTTTTTTTTTTTTTTTAATGTGTGTTGAAAATCTTGAAGGAAATGAGAAATGTGTGTAGGCACCAATACCAGCTGTCATTGCATGAAAGAAAGAGGTGACAATTTCCTGCAGATTCTGAATGACTGTTTTAATGGGGTTGGATCGGAGGTAACAAGCACGAAGATATTGTGCTGCCAGAAAACAGGATCTGTTCTCCCCCCAGCATCATGCAACAAGATGTAACATTTAGCTTCTGGCTCAACATGGCATCTCTTCACCGCTTTGATTTATTCCCACTTTTGCAAATCACTGTGGTATGCTACAGGAGACGCATTTAGAGCCCTTGTTATAGTTCATTGAGTAGCACTGCTGTTATCACCACCAGAGGAGAATTTCACTTGTATCAGGACTGAGTGACCTGGAATAAAGGAAAAATAATACTAATAAAAAAAAAAAAAAAGAAAAAAAAGAAGTGGGGAGGTTTGCTGGAGTAGGATGAAACTCCATTTAGGTTGAATGAAAATCCCTTTATTACAAATACAATTTAAATCAAAATGGGAACAAGGAAGATTTGGCTTCCTGCCTTGTTTTGAATAACACTGAGCACACAGCAGTGATGATAATGTGAGTGCATATGTAATGACTCTATTATTATGTTTATATATGGAAACATCATTCACTGTCAGGGAAAATGAAAAATATCTTCATGGATTTGTCCATTCAGCTTCTTCAGCAGGAAGTGTTCGGCAGTGAGTAGGAAAATATTATTAAATAAAATACAGTCGTAACAGCACAGACTCACCACATCCTGTGACAGAAAACTAATCATAGGCAAGAATCGTAAATATACAGATTAATTACTTTGGCTCTTAAAATAAAAAGAGTGGTATTATAATGATAGAAGTTGTGTTATGATAATTTAAGTTTATCCACCAGTAACTGTAAATTGAAATACATGGATTTAAATGTTCTGGAATTCCTTCCTCTCTCTGTCCTCCCTAGTTACGCATGTAGTAGAAATTACTTAAGTCAGTTTGCTCCTTAGTTTACACTGAAAGATTAAACAGGAACTTCCACTTTTAAAAGAAGGTCCGTCATACAGTGTGTGTACCATTTCATTACCATTATAAGGATTCTCCTCCTTCTTTCCTGCTTTTAGATATAATTAAATGGTTAAGAATTAACTGTAAAAAAAGTGAAAAACTGTTCGTAGGTTTGAGTACTGATTAGCAGATTTTATAACAACTGCCTTAAAGGCAGCTCAGCAACTCCAGAAAAGTAATAAATTAAATTACATGGTAGGTTTATAATCTCAACTGGTCAACAATTTCAGTGATTTTTTTTTTTTTTTTGAGGCAAAAAAACACCTAACTTCTTCAAGAACAGAGAAAAGGAAAAGAAAAAATGTGACAGTGCTTCCACCCAGCTTGCCCTATGAATACCAAAAGCTTACATTAAACATGCATAGTCAGTCAAGTAATGAGGAGTGCAAACCCATGATGGTCAAAGAGCATCGTAGAGGATGGACTAGAAGGTGCAGTACTGTGTGCAGCAGAAGCAATCTCTTCTCCTAACACTTTTCAGGCAATCAAATACCAGGCATGAAGTCACCTTGGTGACCACTTTCAGGGTGGGATGTACTCTACTAAGGGTTTGCTGGCCTAAACATACCTAGTGTTGGAAACTGGCTGAGACGAGACTTTTTCACCTCAGTCAGGTTATGTATTCTGCAGCAGCAACACCATCTCCTTGTGTGTGATCACTTAAATGTCTGAAAAATTCTGCATTTCTGTGGGATAAAATCAGGTGTCCATTTCATTAAAGCTGCAGCTACAAAAAGAACCATTTTCCAGGAATGTCTACTTACACATCACTGAACATGTTCAAATGACAGTAGACTGATGATTTGCATTTTAAAACTCTAACCAGCTAACTCTTGTTTAACAGGAGACTTCTTGTCCTTCAGCAAATTATATCTTACAATGAAAAAAAAAAAGTCAGTTACACAATGGTTTTCATGTATGTGAACAAATGGGTTAGTTGACATGGAAACACGCTTTTACTTCTTTCAAAAGCAAGAAAGGATGAAAAGACTTAGAGTCTATAAAAGATACATTAATATCCTTTCAGAACACATAGAAACAAACAAAAGTTGCATAGTATAATGAACCACTCAAACCAGCATATTTCAAAGGCTATCTATTTGCTTCAAATATTTGTAACTATTATTTCTAAACAATAATTACTTCTAACATGGTAAGACTTTTGTATTCATTGAAGATAAAAGCCCTGAGCCTGCCAATACTTACACATGTGCTTTACTAACTTCAAACAATCTTTTTACTGTCCTAGAGGACTAACTATGGTTTCCTTTGAAGCTCATGCACAGAAGACTGATGTCAGGCTCAAGGTTGGGTCCTGAAGGCTGATCTGTATTATTCAGCTATTAAACTACTGGACTGTCTTGATTCTTGCCTAGAGACTGTTTCTCTGGTACAGTAATTCTGAATATGAAAGACAATTTACAGTCATGCTCGCTTCAAGGTACACAGATAAGATTGTACTTATGCACTTTAATAAAAGGCCTGGTTTCCAGTGGTCTTACAGCTTCTATTAAGCAAAAAAATGTGGGTTGGGGGAGAGTTTTTATCTTTTTTTTTTTTTTTTTTTGGCCAAATGATGAATACACAGATCTGAACATTTAATTCTGTGGATATACACAAATAAGCAGAAGAGAGGGCAGATACAAGCCTGTCCTCTGAGACAGAAGTCTTGGATTCAGGGGGGACCTTATCACTCTCTACAACTACCTGAAGGGAGGTTGTAGTCAGGTGGGGGTTGGGGTCTTCTCCCATGCAGCTAGTGACAAGAGGGGACGGCCTGAAGCTTCACCAGGGGAGGTTTAGGTTGAATATTAGGAAGTACTTCCTCAAGGAGAGGGTGATTAGACATTGGAATAGACTTCCCAGGGAAGTGATGGAGGCACTGTCCCTGGATGTGGTCGAGGAAAGGCTGGATGTGGCACTCAGTGCCGTGGTCTAGCTGATGTGGTGGGGTTAGTTCATAGGCTGGACTGGATGATCTTAAAGGCTATTTCCAGCCTTGGTGATTCGCTGATTCTGTGATTCTGTGACTCTGTGACTCCAGCCTACAGCTGACCATTTCCCAGCAACACTGCCTTGAACACTGAATCTCCTGTCCCATGCAAATGCCTGAGTATTTGCTTGAGACGGGAGTTCTCTACACAATAGCAGCACATTTCCTCCTGCTGTGGTCCAAGGCTGCTAAAACCCTCACAGAAATCATTACTGTGAAAAAAGCAGAACTAAGTGGGGCTTTCTGAGCAAAGATAAGGAAGCACGGACAAGCCCAAATTAACACACAGCAGTTGTGGCATGGATGCACACAGGAAATTTGAAGAAAGCTATCTGCTTTAGATCACACAGAAGCTCATGTCCACATTCTCCTCTTACTGTAACAAGCACAACGTATTTATTCTCATGTTTCCAGGAACTGATCAAGGTTAAAAAAAGTGAAAGACACCCTTTGAATTCAAAAGGTCACAGGCACCTAATCAACCTGCAACACATCACAGTCATTAATTGTACATTACTATACAATTACATTACATTTAGATAAAAATGTTTAGATTGAAGAATTCCCACCATTTGCTCATTAATATTAGTAAAATATCCATGCAATTTTCTGAATTTGTGTGCTGCTAAGGAAATTTAGAGGGCTATGCATATCGCATACCAATGCAGAGTTAGTAATTTAAGATCACTCTTTTTTAGATTCCTTACCATGCTGGCAAGAGGAAGCTAGTTAAGAGGCACAGCTGGACAACTTTGATTGTAATATCAAATATCAAAGGTTTGAGGATGAAACAAACAAATGTATGCTGTGATACTGGTTAACACAGAAGTTACTTCAAATACAAATGGTGTGGACAACAGCAAGATTTAACCGAACTAGACCCTGGGTAATATGAACATGTCCAAGTACAATTTCTCTGACAGGAATGTGCATCAACTATCTTATTATTTAATGGAAACTTTGCTCATCATTACAAAGATGTATCTATAGTAAGAGACACCAAGCATAATCACAAATGCTGTCCACCCTATATATATTACAGAGAGTACATCATCCTCCTCTAACATTGTGTATTCATAAAGGAGACTGAAAACACTTTAAAAATGGTCTGATGCTGGGAGGTGTGGAGCTGAAAGAGCTTTTAGTGAAACCAAAAGAAACTGTATCTGCTTAACATTCTGCAGAACCAGAGCTTTGGAGCACAGACGAAAAATTTAACTGGAGTTTTGCCAAAATGAGGACAGCAGAATTTGGCTCAGTTAGTCAATGTCAGTGCAGAATGATATATTGCAAATCATGAACACTGAACTTTAAAGGAAAAAAAAACAAACAAAACACTTCAAATTGTCTGACTTGTTTATAATGAAACAGCCAGTTCTTTGCTACACTCCAATTGTCTTATTGCTGTATATGTAGATGACCATCAATAATCAAGTCTGCAAGTGGAGACAACTTTTTGTGGATGGGCACAGTTGTATCCATATATACAATATATATTATTATATTATTAATGTTGTTACACTGGGTTCCAGTTCAGCAGAGCATTCATGCTTATGCTGAGATGAAAATATGTAAGATGGGTTTTCTGTTTCAAGGGGGTTAGACTCAAGGCTCAGTCCATATCTTAAGAGCATTGTCCAAGTGAGACACCAAATGCTTCCATGGGGAAGTTTTTCCTACATTAGAAGAGACTTTTCTCACAGGCTTAATGAAGAAACTGAGAATCTGCTTGGCTTTGCTCTCCAAATAAATCTTGTCTTCTGTAACGGTACAAAATGGGTTGTCCCTTTACCTGAGAAGCCAAGTAAGACCAATCTCAATTCTTAGATATTCATTTACCATAATAACTGCTCGTGATGCGGTCCTCTAAAGAAATAAGACATATGATTATGATGTGTGTGTGTGCCTGTCTGTCTAATAGTTCCTTTTTCTGCCTCTCTGTTCCTCAGCAAGTATTGCTGAATTTGCCACCAAATTTGAACCAAGGTATAAGGTAGGTAGATAATCTTATTCTAAACTCTTATATAGCCCATATCACAAAAAAAGCTCTGAATACTTCAAAAGCTCTAACAAATGGGCACTGTCACAGAGCAGTCACTCAAACAAAAGCTGTCTGCACACACAGCTGAGAAGCTGCACATCTCAGGGAATGAGACGCATGACAACTTAGAGCATACTTTTGGGCCCTGGAAATCAGCGATGCTGAAGAGGAAACTGAGGATTTACTAGACTAATACCTCATCACATGCATTCAGTAAAATAACACAGCAAAAGAGATAGTTGTTCTTTTGTACTTGGGGTGGCTAAGACTAATACTGGGATACTGCAGATTGTTCTGTTGTACATTTTTATGATATAAAGAAATTAGGGGAGAGAAAAGAGCCACAAACATATTCAAGGACTTCAGAAACCACCCTGAAATTAAAGGGCTCAATCAGCTTAGCACATAAAAAATCAGATTAAGAGATGACTCTTACAATAGCATACAAGTACGCTCATTTGGAGAAAATCTAGCAGGGTCTTTAATCTAGCATATTAAAGCCTAACAAGAACAATTTCAAATAGGAAATAAGGCACTTGCTTTTAACAGAGGAAGTGATTAATTACTGGAAGGCCCCATTGAAAATGGTAGAACTTATATCTCTTACAAGCCTGGGTGTTACTCTGGAAAACGGATGCTAGCCAGACACAAGTTAAGCTCAGTTAAGGGGAAGTTATTGGTGCAGCTAAGGGACTGGGTTCAAATTACTGGTGACTGCTACTTAAGCATCAAGGGCAAAAGGTGCAGTGGTCCCTTTGGGGTTCAAAATGCTTTGAATATATGTTTTCTCATAATATCCTTGTCAGGTGGAAAATGTATTACTTATAGTTTTAGATGAGGAACTGAGACATAGAATGCTAAGTGGTTTGCCTCAAGCTCTCAAAGGAATGGCAGAACAAGGATTAAATCACAGCCATATTGCTTGAACTGCTACAGCAATCTTCTTCTCCCATAAACTGCATTATGTATATTTGACATGGCCCTTAAAAATATCTCTGAGCTTTCTGAACGGACATAAAACTGAATTGAATTATTTTCTTTTTAGTGGAAACAGTTAATATTGTTATTAGGGAGCATGATTTGAAAGGCAAGTATTTTGATTCCCAGGACCAGCATGATACATGCTTTCTCACACTTAGAATTATATGTTTGATATAAAGTATTTACATGAAAAGTAGATCCTCTGGCATGCAATTAGTGATTTCTGTGACAAAATAGGAGGTTTAAGAAAAAAAAAAAAAAAAAAAAAAAGTAAGTATCAGAAAATAAATTAGATTTGGGGGTTTCTACTATGACATTATCCAAATATCTGAGTACAGATTTTGATACTGGACTCAAGCCTGATTCTACCCTGTGCAAAGAGCATGGGAAAATGCTGCTTCACACAGTATCAGCTAAACACTACATAGCATAGTAATGCACTTTCAGAAGCCAATATTTCAGTTTCATGCAGGACAGATCAGAAAATTTTGAAGTGTGTTCTTCTGTTTAAATATTTCATGTGAAGAATATACAATAACAAATAATAAAGCTAAGTAAATAAATAACATGCTGCTTCAGTTTCCTGGGATGCACTTATCTTCTTTATGACTATTTGAGGCTGCACTGCATTTGTTTGCTTTCTGGTTTCTGACATGTTGCTGGTGCTTAGAGAATTTTCTAAGATTGCAAAGGTGGACCCAGTTATTTCTTATGTCTATCCTCCATTACAGCTTAAAATAAATTCTAAGTGAACCAGATATGAAGTCTTCATTCCGACTTTATCACCTCTGTTATTGGCTCCATGGTAATCCAGAGTAATGTTATTTGGTTATTGCCCTGCTTAAAGATACATTAAAGCTGTAGCTGCAATAATGCTATTTACAAGAGTAAATTCATTCCTTCTCATTCTATTCACTAATATTTTCTATTAAATTAATGCTAGGGGAGGAAGGATTTAATACACTTCACCTCCTGCAGAAGTAATCAGAAAACATTTATGAATGTTTGCAATTGTGATGGGAGGAATAGAACCAAAGGTGTTTTATTATGCTGATTTTATCCAATTTCTTTTGACTTGTGTTAACTAGTGCACAAAAATCCAAAGCTCATTGGAGTAAATGGATCTATGAATTTTCAAAATTCTCTGTCAATAAAATAAATTTGAGGGGGGAAAAAGTAATTCATACCTTACTGTGCAAGTTCAACTCCACTAGCTGTCAATACCTCAAAGCACTGGGACATACTGTTAAGCAGAGGAATGAAAACTATGCTAAAAGACAATATCAATCTAGGAATTCAGTCATTGAGAGCTTGCTTCATGAACTGAAGCTAATTAATGCTCTCATGTAGAGTTGAACCCAAACTATCAGAATGATAGCAGCTCCACAGCTGAATTACTTTTTTAGTATGCTGCCACTTAAAATTCCACCCAGTCACTTTAAAAGGATGGAGCACACAATTAAATTGTGTTACAGGAAGGGAAAAAATGAACAATTAAAGCAAAAATCTCCTAAAACCCAAAGATGACCTAAGATGCTTAGATATATTGCAAAAAAGCTTTCCGCAAAAAGCATCATTTAATTATCTGCAGAATTACTCCTTGCACAGCTCTGCTTGGAACCTCTAGAAAAGGAACCTTTGTCAGCTCAGTCTTACATAGGTACTTCACTAAAGGAGTTGAATATTCTCATATCAAAGCACAACGATGATGTTGACAGCGTGAACTATGTAATTTTTTAACCAGAATTATTTGTCCATGCAGATGTCTGGAAGAACGTGAAAATAAAAACCAAGGATAGACTGAATGGATCCCTTTACCTTAGGAGCGGGAAATATCACAGATCATTCTTACACAGGGTATGAATCTAGAATATTTGGAAGTTATTTTCACATTTTGCAAGATGACTTTAACTTGGGACATTATCCATGACAGTGCTTTCAAGCCCTTCCAGTTTATTTGCATTCCCAGCTGCTCTTGGTTGGACACTTTGCTTTCTGAAATAGACAAGAATGAGCTTTTCAATATGTGTTTAGGCTGGGAGAGGATGATCAGACCTATACAGCTATAAAATGACATCTGCTAATGTCCCTAAATGATGCTACAACTGCTGAAAATCATATGTACTTGTCTAGGTTATCAACTAAATCAAAATTATATTTACAACTGTACTTTTCATAAAATACATGGGATTATCAAAGGTAACATTTCAAAAGGAATTGAGTTAGGAGACTAAATCTCATTGACTTTCAATACAATGCAGGCATCTAAGTGACATCAATACTTGACATGTATAGATAGTATTTTCAATACTAATCCATGTCAAAGCTATGAGGCCTTTCACTGAGTTGGGAAACAGCCCATTGTAATCGGGAAGAAGACAAGGGAAAGGGAGGGGCAGAGGAAGCATAACAGGGGGCACAGCATTTGTAGAGGCCATTGTTCAGTGAAACTTGGTTTTGTCCTCAACCAGGAACAGCTGGAAAGCTTTGTCATGCTGCCCTGAAGGATTACTGTCTTCTACATGGTGTTTGGATTTGTTGTGATTTATGCAAATTAAGCCAGCATGTGAGATTCAAATGAACATGGCTTTGGCAATTCTTTGTCATAGTCAGAAGATATGAAGGTCAGTCCCATAGTGGAGCAAACATGGAAAATGAGGCCATGGTCTGTGGCAGAATGGATGCTAGGGAAACAGAAGCTGCAGGAGACTATAAAGCACATGGAGGCCCAGCATCTGCTCTTTTTCTAGCTACTGGACCGGCTTCAGATATGTCACACAAGGTAGCGACACACAAGGAGAGGGAATGTTAATATGGCAGCAGCTCCTTTACAGATGTTTCAGAGCAATATGTGAGGCCCACAAATGCCCCAGCCATGTATGGGCTGTCATGGTGTGACTGGGCACAGGGCACAGAGCTGCCATCCCTGACTGGAGTAATGGGAGTGAAGACATCTATTGATGGTGATTTAGGCAGGAGGTGTTATTTTCAGACTCATATCAGGGACATCACTATAGCTCAGGAATTTCTGCATCTCACCCAGAAGCATGGTCCCCTAATGATTTTGCAATAGCTTTCTATCTGGCACCATAGAAAGAAAAGTTTTGTTTCCAGACATGTCTCTAGCTCTGAGGAAATGATATAACCTGCAGAAAACTGATAGAAATTTTGATTTGAGCTTTAGATAATCAAAAGAGCCCAAAGCCTAAGGTCTTGAGTTCTTAAGTTTGTCAAAACCTCCTGAACTTCTAGGCTGTCCCTGTCTTGAACTGGGTCTAGTTTTCTCTGTCCACATACACTAGGAATCATGTTAGATAACAAAGAATTTAGGAGAGGTAAGTGCCTTAGCAGAAAGGAGAGCTCCTTCATTTATTTCACTGTGAACAAGACACAAACATAACATCTGTGGTTCCCTCTTGTTGAGTACCCATAGCTGTATCTCAAAGGTTGTTGGAGAGCTTCTAGAACTACAATAGGAAATAGACAGGTAGCAGACAACTCAGAACCCCCAAAGCTGAGTAACAGGCCCAAGGCATGTTTATGGGATGCAGCTGTGGACCCTACCATGTGACCAAAGAGACACTGATACTGAAGTCAGGTAAGGTGATGATGGCAAATAGCTGTGACCCTGCTACATATAGGTTTAGGCTTGAAATGGGTACCTAGAAGACTGATTTATGTTATGGATCATTAATCAAGTTTTGTACACTTCTGCAACTGCCTGGAAGAAACCGTCCTTTCCTCCTACCACTTCAAAACAATGAAAATCATGTCTAGAATGATGGATCACTAGAGGATAATGGTGTACACCAGAAAATCAATCTATGCAGGTTGACTTGAAAACCACCCGTGTTTCTCGGGCAGGCAAAATTCCAAGAGAGGTGACCAGGTTGTTCAGTTCACTCCATGCATGGCTGGCAAGTGAAATGTGAGTTTATCCCATATAGGATTCCCAGTACCTTTGGTAGACATCCTGATGAGGCTAGCACTGAATGAAGGGATCAGGGCTTCCCAACACCAGATCTTGATTTCCTGTAAGACAAGATCGTTCAATAGCAACAGGATCCCTGGGTGCATTAGGGAGAGCAAGTCAAGGGAGGTGATCCTTCCCCTCTGCTTAGTACTGGCAAGACACATCTGGAGTGATGGGTCCAGTGCTGGGCTGCCCAGTGTAAGATAGATATAGACTTACTGAAGTGAGTTCAGCAAAGGACCACGAAAAAAATTATGAGACCAGAGCATCTTTCATGAGAGGACAGATGAGAAAGCCTGGAGAACAGAAGGCTCAGGGGGATCACAGAATGACAGAATAATTTTGATTAGAAAAGACCTTTAAGATCATCAAGTCCAATTGCTAATCTAGCACTGCCAATTCCACCACTAAACCATGTCCCTAAGCACTTCTACACTTCAAAAACTCCCAAGCTAAAAACCTCTTACCAGCGTGTATAAGCACCAAATGGGAGAAAAAAAGAAAAGAGATGCAAATTCTTCTCTGTCTTCTAGTGACAGAACAAGAGGAAATGGGCACAAACTGAAACACAGTACTAGTATCTCAAGAGCTCCTTTCCAAGATAAACAATTCTGTTACTTTTTAAAGACATTGCTGTAATTCTTGTTTGCAATTTAAAAAGTCTCAGGGTCATCTGTGGAACTTTCTCCCTTACTGTCATTATAAATAAGGTAGCATCAGGGACTATTGAACCTGCAGAAAAAAAAACAACAGGGACAAGGGGTAAAAACAGCAATCTGAAGAAGTTGCATGAAGTTAGATCCTTTGCCAAGAACCTATATACCACACAGTATTCTCAACAGTAACGTAATTTAGTGTTGATTGTTACTCACAAAAAGATGATCAGATTTTGTTTTGTGATAGAAAACAACACTAGTCACTAATAGTCACAACTCATTTAGGATACCAAGGTGAGTGAGGAAGCTGAAAATGCCATTTGCTTAGTAGGGAAATGTGGCCATGATCGTCCACTGCAATTCTGGGAAACAGGGAAGATGTGCTGAATTTGAGGTTGCACTGTCCAAGCTAACTTTAACAATTCAAATATGTGTCTTGGCAAAGGACCTAAATGACTCCTCAGAGAAAAACTATCATAGATTTCAAAGAGGAAGCTACATAACTGGTTAAGAAGTTGTCAGATGTGTTTATAATTAGGTCAGCTAGGCACCCTTCTAGCTATATGGAATCACTGCCTTGGTGCATGAAAACACTTTGCTAGGTGTTTATCAAGACAACCAAGAAATAGTTGCAGAAAATAGTTAATTTAAGCATCTTTGAAAAGTCCCAATTATTTTAGCTTGTAGTATCTGCATTTTGTATTGATTTCTGGAAGGGTATTAAAAAACCAAGCAGCTGAGTTTGACCCAGTCTGATGCTTTGAACTGATGAAATGCAAGAGACTTGGGGAATAGCCATTGAAAAAACAATCTTGAGTTAATGAATAAATATTGGCAAACTCTGTTATTCCTGAAAACCAAAAGTTACATTAACTGCCTTCATAGTCCCTATATCAGCTGTACCTGTTCCACATCCTGTTGCTAGGTCTGGATGGAATGATTTGGAAACCTGTGGATGAGGTACTTTGATCCTATGGCTATTCAGACATATATCTTGATACTCGACCATGCAAAATGAGTCCTTGCATAGAGACCTCCTGAAGTCTCTAAGGGCTTTTTCTCCAACTGTGTGACATAATTGACTGCAGGTTTTAGTAGTACCTAATAAAGTACTTAGACCCTGTGCAACCTAGTTACTGTGGTTTTAATCAAAGGAAGTCTCCATTTCTCTCACATCAAATATAAGCCACTTATCTTCACCCCAAAGTCCCCTAATGCACTGTTTCCACTTGTCTTATGATCTCTTGTTCACCAGTGTGACTCTACAAGTCAGTGAGCTACTTATCCAGGTGAAGCCATACCTTGAATTCCTGCTGATTTTAATTACTGTTTTAAGGACTTTTATTTATCAGAGAAACAAAGTTTCTGTGGTACTCAGAGCAACAAACCTTCAGAATCTTGGTTAGATCCCCTTCTCTAATGCTCAGATGTCCCGCTAGATCATAGTGAGACAAGCTTTCATTTCCTTCTCATTTACAGCTTCAGTCCTAAGAGACTCCTCCTATCCTTCAAATACTTTCTTAAATTCTTCCTGCTATCAAGTATATGGAGTCTTTCAAAAGTGCTTTCTGACCTTGATCTTCTCATGTTACTCTTAGCATGTTCTGAGGAGCAAGAACTAAAGCTTCCATTGTGTACCTGTGTGCCTTGAATGAGGCCTGGAATGGCATGGTCAGGATAAAAAGCACCTTTAAATGTTTTTCCTGCACATTCTTAGCAATACTTTTTCTGATCACTGTGCTCCTACCTACCCATATGATCAGATTATCATTATCACCTTGGACCTCTAACTGGGCCTCATTCCCAACTTTAGTCTTGTGGATCTTTCTACACAACATCTGAAAGATACTTTTTCACTCATGTAGTTAAAATTCTCATCCAATCTCAACTCTTCATACCTTGCATACTAAAACCACCTTGTCTCCAGTCTTCATAAATGCTCCCTTGTCCCACTTGTCATATCCATCCTTCAGCACATCTCTCTCTCTCTCTCTCCTTCTCCCTCTCTGTCTCACTTTGGACCAATCCCTCCCCTCTTAACATCTTCCACTGCTTCACCTTTTATATTGCAACATATGCCACCAACCCTTACATTTACTTGCCTCTATACAAAGATTTCTGAGTCTGCTTCCTGGAATCTTAATCACTGTTGAGAGGCCAGCTGGTTCATGAGAGCAGGCCATGTTTCAAAGAAGCACATTGATGTTTTTTCTCCTCTGCTTTCCCATAAAGCTCCCCTATTGTATCCTTCAGATGCTTCTTTTGTGATGCTATAGGAAAAATGCTGCCTTGCTGGGACCACAGCCAGTCATGCTGACCAGTACTAACTCAGTGCCTCCTTACTCTCTTCATCTGTCAGTATCCACTTTTCCCTATTCTTTTGGACTCACATTGCAAGGTATTCCTGACAGAATTCATGTGTTTTGCTGTGTTAGTACAATTTCTGACATGCTGGAGCTCTGTTGGGGGCCTCTGGGTGTACCTACAATAAAAAAAAATCCATTCTAAACTTTTAATACAACACTCAGTACTGTCTAATACACAGGGCTAAGCAGACACATTCATTAGCAATCTGAGGAGCTGTGGCTCCAAATTAACTTCAGACAAGAATTTTGCTAGTGAAAAGCCAGAAAGAAATCAGTCTATGCCCTGTCTGCCTCCATTTTCAGATTATAGTATGATAGAATATATCTGGAAGTCAGTAGATCACTGTTGCGTTTTCAAAGATGTTAGAATATTTTTGTTTAAAACCAAATTAAACTAACAAGACAGAAAAGAATTAAAAAGCATTCCCACTTGTTAGAAATTGGCACAGTCACCATGATTTTTAACAGAACTGCAGCCATTTATGCCCAGCAAAATCTCAGCACGATGTATTTAGAAATAAACCCACATTGTTGATTAGGGGAGCAATTTCTTGCTGATGATTTTTCATTTCAGTTTAGCACTTTCCTTAGTCTGGACAGAGAAATAATTTCAACTAGCTTTATTCTCCCATACTTGTCACTACAGCAGTGGTGGTTGTTTGCCACTTGAGAAATGCATGGTCAGAATGCTGTGGTAGCTACAGCACCCTAATGATAGAAATAGGCCAGGGTTCAAAGAGAGACATGATGCTTCATTGTACCAGCTGCATTAGATGCAAACATCCGACTTAAAATCTAACAGTTAACAAAATACTTTCTTTTTAAAACAGATTTTTTAATCAGTCTTCTTAACCTTTCCTCAGCAAAATACAAATTCTGACCTAGCCTACTTAGGAGCTCCCAAAAAGCAGAGCAACGATGCTTAAATACCTACCCCTTCATGTGGTATATTCAGTAAACCTGAACCTAGTTTTGCAGCTCATATTTTGCTTGCTAAACCTTCCATTCTTGTTTACTGTAAGCTTCTATCATTGACCTTCTGCTTTTTATTTCAGCTTGGTGGACTATTCGGCATTCGCATTCCGGCAGCCTGACTCGACATAAGGACATACAGTGGAGTCAGTAAACTTTTTGTTCCTAGCTAAAGGCTGTGTAGTTCACTCGCCGTGGAACAAGAGTGGCACCCAGTGGCCAGAGAGCTTGGTCCAATACTCATGCCCTGCGGCTTCGGTCTTCTGCATTTTATAAATCCACTTCAGCAGTTTAAAGACAGAAAATCTTCTGTGCTCAAACTCACAGACCCCTCTGCCACCTCTGTACCTGACAGACAGAAGGTAGAGAACTGAAGCTGAAAAGTTTCCTCTCTGTACTCTGTGGTGGTTAAGACACAGACTCCAGGGTGAGAAGCAATGGAGTAGTTTATTATGAGAAAATGCTCCCTTATATACTTTTACAGTGGGAACTGAGAATAAGCAACCAGAGTACACAGAGTGTAAACAGCACTCACACCTGCGCATACACAGTCCTTGGGCTTCCAGGATGTAGCCAATCAGACACCAATACACCACAAACAGTGTTCTGATTTTTGTCAACATTCACAGTGCTGCTCACAGCAAACTCTGGTCCTTAGGTGGTGTCATATTGTTTTGTCTACTTTTTTACAGATAGAGGAGGCCCCTTTCTTTTCCCATGGCTATTCTCCACAGTTGTCTTCTTGAATATCACTTTTTTGGAGAGCATAAATAACCCACCACAAGTGCTGGGCACCTGCAAACAGTACTGCTTATTTCTGAGGGATTGGGCAGAGTGACTGACTTGCCTGACACAAGCCCAGAAGGAGGAAGGAGTTCAAGAATCTCATCTAACTCTAACACATTGTCCAGTAAATCCAGATGAGGTAAATGTGTGGTTTTTTGACTGGCATGCAGAAAATGTGGCAGCAGAAAAGGAAAACCAAGGGCCAGAGCCTGCTTTCTGATGTCCTCTCATAGGGAACATACAGGGTGTGTACCGCTCTTAGTCCCTGGCTGGGTTTTACAAGACCATAGACTGTTGCAAAGGAGGCATAGACGGTGACAACATGTGGCGATGAAGGTTGTTACCTGTGTGACAGTACACATTTCATATGCTTCTCACAGGTTCATTTAATTTTTTATTCATTTTTCATTATACACAGAGTACCAAAGTCTGGGCTTCAGTTGATATGGTATGTTGTACATCTAATAAAATTCTTTGTGGGGCCTGTTGCACATAGTGAAAAAGGGATACTTAATCTTTTAAACTGGAACATCAATTTTAAAAACATTATGCCAGAGAGGCAAATTAAGATGCAAACAACTATTAACCTCATGGGAACATTCTCTGAGATGGAGACTTGGGAGTTGGGTGAACAAGACAAACCTCACCTAACCACCATTTCTTCACAATGCTGTAAAATTCCCAATAATAAATGGGTGATAATACTGCAGCGGCTTGCAGTGCCACATCTGGGTTTGTGGCTTTGAGTCCTACTTGCAGTGTGAAAATCCCCACTTTTACAGAGGCCAGCAGATAATGTGAGAGCAGTCTTGACTCTCCTAATTCCTGGCATTACTAAAATTTTACCCCAAACTTTGCATTAAGTGATATTCCTACTAAATGCCCTAGCACCTAGAATGGGATAATCTAGTGGAAATCAAAACCGTCAACTAAAAATAAGTTTCCTAGTGTGAATGGCTACAGATAGAGCTCAACAATGTGACCTGAGTAGATTAAATGTCTCACAAATCAAAATGTACATCAGAAGAATCAAGCACTAAAAGAAATTATAATGTTTCAAAATAAATATAATGATTTTTAGATATCTGCTATAGCAATACTGAAAACCAGGGATTTTGGTATTTCCTGAGTTATGCTAGGAAAAAACTCAGCAGTCTGGACAGAAATTTCTGCCAGATTTTCTGTTAACAGGAAGTCTTTGTTCCTTGAATGTTTAGATTTTGCTACACAACATTATTGAAGTGGTAACAAGGAAAATACTGTTCTTGATCATGATGAATCCACAACCGTAAACTGACCGAAGTAGGAAGATTTTCCCCATAACTGGATTGCTTTACTCTAAGGGAAGAAATGGAGGTAGTAATACTGTTTTATTTTAAGGTGAATCCAACAATTTCACTGAGCAGAACATTTAGCTCAAAAAGGTTATTCTAAAATACCTCCATCACTGAAGAGCAAGAAAGCATCTTACAGATTCTCTACAGAATTAATACTGAAGTTGTTTCATGAGTTTTGCATTTTTTTGCAGGCTGTGGCCTCTAAAATTATTATGACTGTGCGAATGTACATATCTGCTGTTACCTTACTTGAACTTTTTCCCATTTGCTAATTTATTTTCTTCAGTATTTTATCTGGTCACAGAAGTTTTCCTGAGCGAGGGCAGTCACTGTGTTGTTTGTATAGTGCCTGGTGCAATGGGCTCCTAAAATCTATTATGAGGTAGTGCAATAGAAACAGGATCATTATGAGATAGTGCAATAGAAATAATAAACATTTTATTTTAACAAACAATAGAAAAGAGCGTCTTTGAGAACAAGCTGAATAAAGTCCTTGTGGTATAAACATACTTCCAGCAGAGTGGAAACGAAAATATTTTCTGTATTTAACCTCTTTTAGATGTTACATTTCCTTATCATTTTTTCACTGCAATCTGGCCATTTGTAATTTACATAATCTGATTTACTTTAAGATTATGTAAAATAATTGACAACTAGATTTTTCTGTCTCAGAATTTGAATGGAGTGTAGCATTCCAAGAGCATTTTGTGAATCCTGTTTTCTACAATACGATGCCATAACTAAAACTATTAACAGTAATCCCAAGCAACTCAATAACATTAGGTCAGTGATCTTGCACTTCCTTTTAGCGGGAGGTATTTTTCAGTTGTAAGAAACTGAATGTAGAACCAGTAAGTAAGTAGTACCTATGAGTGGGCTCAGCAAGTCTGTACAATTAGAAACATAAATTGCTGCTGAAATTCCACAATTACGGTGGAAACTTTCCACTGGTGCCCATGGTTTTAAATTATTAGAGATGCAGTTCTAATTTTAACCTTTGCAATGCTGGCAGGTGAACCTGAACAGAAGCTGCAGTCAAGAAAAGAACCCCAAGTGATCCCATAAGGGTGTCTCTGCACAACTAATCTCAGGACTTACATCTGAACCACTTCAGACGCCCAGTTCATCACTCCCTTGCATCTATCTGATCTGTGGAAAATGTGCTGAATGTTTCATTGGTTTCAAAATTAGCAGGCTCTGTCTCTAAGGTGAAGACACAATTGAATGATGAAATAAGTCTGATGGTGGATTCTTGCCATTCTCAAAATCATTTCACCAGCATTCCAAAATTCTGTATGATTTTTTTTTTTTGTCAACAGCTCTCACCTTGGAGCCAGGAAAGAAAAGAGATTAAACCCTTCTTTAAAAATTCTTGGGCCAAGCTCCAGCATCAAAATGTAGTTGCCCAAAGTTTAAATTGACAGGTCATTAAAGTTTTATTATTGCTATTTATGGTAGCACTCTCCATGTTCCAGCCACTTTCTACATACTTAAGGGCTGTCCCGATTGTGATGCTCATAACCCTTTGTTGCTATGCAAATGCCAGAAAGTCAGTCCTGTCATCAAAGACCTTCCTTTCAAAGCAGACAATACAAGAGGCATGCACGCTATGGCTCAACAATCACAGAGCAGAACACTGGGACAGCTAGGAACAAAATCTTTATCTCCCCACTTATGGGCAACTGCCTCATCTGTGGCACCACAACAGCTCCTCAAGGTTCTCCTCTGAACAGTGAACTCTAGGAAACAAACCTTTCACTCATAGTGTGCAAGCCATTGGTCACCCTCTTTCGAGTGGCAGAACTTGTGATGAGACTTGATCAGTAGAGTAATACAGGTCTTCCAATAGCTTATTCTGCTTCTTGTGGACTTTGAGGTATGTAATAAAAAATGTCTTCCAGTGGCAACTCCAACACATCAAAGGAAAAAACATTTTCCATTAAGAGGCTGGAAAGTCACACAGTGGGTGTCAGGCATTCACAGGAATGGAAAAATTCCTTCTGGTTTCTTTTATTCACATTTCTTCTGTGAACTTTGTTAGGACCATAAGAAGGAATTGCTCTTCCTGCAGGCCCTACATAACTTGCAAAGTAATGAAAGGGCTTGAGTAAGTGGAATGATCAGATGAAACCTGGGAAGGTTCACTTTTCCTCTTTCAGATTATGTAAGACTTAGTTGGGGACTTCTAATAAAAATGACTAGCTGATGTGGTGAGTTAAGGCTTAACTCATCCACTTTCCCTTAATGACTTTTAGGGGCCACCTCAACTGTAGCAGTATAGCAACTTTAGGAGCCTGTAAAACATTTCAACTATAAACTGGAATTATTATTTTAGCAAGCTATTTTTCTACCAAAAAAAAAAGTGTAAGTAGACTTATTTGCACAGATTGCTATATCTTTTTCAAGTACTTCAGTATAAATCTAATACATCTTGTTATTATTACAGTAAGAATTATGGCCACACAAAATATCTGGAAATTTTTGTATGTGCATCTAATCAAGAAAGAGCTTGTACTTTTAACTATGACAGAACATTTGTGTACAAATATTGAGTAGACTTGAGGTTGCAAGATGAAAAGGCTCAGCCTCGGTGACAATCAAGTATGAAATACATTATTAGAACAATGCTCCAACATAAATGTTTAACATACTGAGAAAAACTACTAAACTTGCATGTTTTTTGCTTCAGAGTTAAAACCGCCTGCATGCCTCAGCTGGTCATAAAGCAGATTCATCCCATGCTATTGTCACACTTGTTCCTCCTAACACCCAGTCCATATTTTTTCAAATTTCAAGTAGAAAAATCACCATTATATTATTTTCTTGTAAAAGCCTTTTTGGAATTGAGTGAAGTAATAAATATAATTTGAAATCCCATGTTTTCACCAACAGGTGGAGCTTACATTTTAAGTTTAAATTGTAATGACTTAAAATATATATTGATAAATTCTTTATACCTCGCAAATTCAAAATTTGAGTGCTTCAGATGAGATTAGGACCACGACATTTTATTCCAATGTTTTACTGTATGTAAAAAATAAATCTGAGGCCAGCTCATTTTCTTACTTATACTAATTACAAAGCTCACTGTGTTTTTCATGACTGCATAATTCGATCCATTTTAATTTTTCTTTAAATGTG
The DNA here is from genome assembly GCF_020740795.1 of Apus apus. Lineage (NCBI taxonomy): Eukaryota > Metazoa > Chordata > Aves > Apodiformes > Apodidae > Apus > Apus apus. The sequence continues at coordinate 98,644,155 of NC_067284.1, read as the reverse complement.
GTCCCTTCACATTGTTGTCTTTCCTGTTGACTCCACTAATGTTCACACATGTATTATTTATCTGACATGTACAGGTTCCAATAGTGATAAACGGGATTGATCTCAGAGCATGACGTGAACCAGTATTTGTAAAAGTCTCAGTGGAGTTACTGTGTATCGACCTTATTCTACTTAATTCTTTGCAGGACAACACTAAAATACATTACAGCCTCTGCCATTACTTTTTAACTAGAACTGGCTATTGATGGCAGAAACTATGTGTAATGCACAAAGCTATTTAGAATGACACCTCTTATTAAACCTGAGTGAGGAATTACTTCTTGCAAATCTTCTTATGTCTTAATTTTCTTAAATCTACCTAACAATATCCTTGATTGTCAGTGGCTTTTAGTAACTGCTTAGCTTTCTGGAAACATCTTCTAAGCATTTACTTTCACTGACATAATAATCCTCAAGCATGGAATTATAAAGGCAAAATGGAAAAAAATAACCTTAAAATTAAAAAATTGTTCAAAAGTGGCATGGAGAAAGGAACTTCTTTAATCCACTGAGACAAAAAGATATTGTAGAAATACTCTACCAAAATGGATTCTGATGCTAGCACTGAACTTCATATAAATATATATATGAACACATGCACTTGTACATTGGTACAATATTTTGTTGCTGGAATTGTGTTGCAACACACGATTGATGAGTTTATATAATGTAATTACTCACTATTAAATCGAATACCACTATTAAATTGGTTTCTTCAATGCTATTTTTCCAGTCAGATCAAGGTATGTGTGCTCTGTGGGTCCAACTGGGAAAACTTGGATGCACAGAAACACAGAAGCATTCATATTTTCACATGAAATTAAGACAACTACAGATACATAGACGTAAGTGGTGCCAAAAAAATGGTGCGGTATCCAACTAGCTGAAAAATGCCCCACAACTGGCTCAGTCGCGTTAAAAAACAGAACTCCATTGTAAAAATGTAAGTTCAATTCTATTCCAGAGTCATCTGCACTCCCACTTGACACCCGTGTCTCCTGAAAACACACCAACCCCCAGGCGCTTGCTCCTGCACCCTGCAGGTAACAAGCCTTCTACAAGTCTGAACGCGTCAGACAAACCCATTTACCACAGACCTGGATACACTACACTTTGACCCACTACGATGACCGCTTCTGGGGTTTGTTTTCTATGCGTTGGGTTTTTGTTTGGCTGTTTTGTTTGGGCTTTTTTTAATCGCTTAGAACAATCTCCGCGCCATTTAAAACGCACTCAAAGAGCTGCTGCCACTTCGGGCCGATCGCTGCGGCCCGTCCCTGCCAGCAGAGCCTACAGCGCCGGGGAGGATTCGGCAAAGGCTCACGCAGGGGGTGCCGAGGCCGCCCCAGCAGCCGTCCCGGCTCCCCGGCCCCCCGGCTCCCCGGCCCCCCGGCCGCCCCAGCAGCCGTCCCGGCTCCCCGGCCCCCCGGCTCCCCGGCCCCCCGGCCGCCCCAGCAGCCGCCCCGGCCCGCCCCGCCGCGCACCCAGGGCGCAGGCGCAGCCGGCAGGTGCCGCTGAGCGCGCGCGCGGCCCTGCCTCCCCGGGCGCCAGCGCCAATCCAGGCGCCCGAGCGGCGGCCGCGCCCGCCCGGGAGGCGCCGGCCCAGGGGCGGCCCTTCCCTTTCCGGGTCAGAGCTGCTCCGCACCGTAAGGAACCGCGGCGCTGCCGGGCTCCTCTGCGGGAGCGGCGGCCCGTGCAGCCCCCGCTTCGGCCGCTACTCCCCGCCCCTCTCCTTCCCCGGGCCTTCTCTGCCCGCGCTTCCCCCGCCACGCCGATGGCTTCCGCCTCTGCGCGGCGGGCCGCCCGCCGTCCCGCGCCCTCGGGCGCTGCGAGCCTGCGCGCTGCGGCGCCGTTCCTGAGAGGCGCGGCGGGCGGGGGGCAGGGCGCTGGGTCTCGGGCCCGCTGAGGGGGACTGGCTGCCCTCCGGCTGCCGGGGGTCGCCGGGCCGCCCCGGCCTCCTGAGCGACAGCAGCGGCTCATGGTCCGTGTGGTGCCACCGCCACTTGTGACCGTGTCGCCTGTGGCAGGGGCCGTGAGCGGCCCGCGGCCCTCAGCAGCCGCCCAGCGGCGGCTCGCCCTCGCCACCCCCGCAGGTCCCGCCCCGCCGCCGGTTTGTCCCCGTCAGTCCCTGTCGTGAGGCCAGGAACAGGGAAAGCGCGGAGGGCGGCCTGTCCCGTGGGAGCCCTCGGGGAGCACAGCCTCGTGGGGCGGGCCCTGCTGCCTGGCAGTGAGTGCTTGGTGCGGAGCCTTGTCCCCCAGGGGGTGGCGGTGAGGCGGGTGCTAGCACAGGGAGGCGAAACGTTCTGGCCTGTAAAGATGAAAGTTAAAAGGTTTATTTGTTTACATTAAATTGTGCTGTTGTTTACACTCGGGATTTCTGTCCTTATATCTGCCTAAAAAAGCAGCTGATGACTAGTGAAAAAATCTTTCTTCAGGGATACATTAATTAAATACCTTTATGCTCTGAATTCAAGCAGATTATCCGTAATGTTTTTCTTTTCTAACGCAATGAAAGGTTGACATTGAACAATGTGAGAGGGTTTTGTTTTACCTGATGTTCTGGCAAAGCTACATAAGGATACTTTCCTATATCCCACAATTACATGCTGAGCATAAACACCGCATGCAGCAGTCAGACAAGTGAACGGTGGCTCAACATTTACCGCTTTTGTAATGATTTGTAAAACATGCCTTAGTTTTGAAATTTAATCGCGTTTTTAATATTAAATATATTAGAATTTATTGCACATACTAGAATCATCCTCTCACTGACTCTCTAGGAGGAAGGAGCAAGCTTTGTCCTATGGCTGTTCCAAGAAAGGTGGCAGCTTTCCGTCTGCCTCCCCTGCCAACTGTTGGAGAGATTATAAAACTTTTTCGCCTTAAAGCACAGAAGCAACTTTCCCAGAACTTTCTACTGGATTTGCGATTGACAGGTTATATTTGTTATTATAATATTTTTAGCTGCTATAAAATATGTTATCCTGGTTTTCTTCAGAATCCAATTCTAGCTAAGGAGATGATGTTTGCATGATGATATTTGTCATGGTAGCTCAATGGTAAACCTTTAAAGACTTCTTTTGAAAGTAGCTTTAGCTTAGAGAAATTAATTCTACTTGTTAATTCCTAGAAAATAAGTTTCTTTATAAATTCTAGAGTAATAGGTAGAAACTGTTTCTTTATAAAATACGGCTTGTTGATTTAGAAGCAAAAAACAAGCCATAGTAGTACTTTTAGTAAGTACTATTGTAGTTTATAAGTTTGATTAAAAATGCGTGGTTTTTTCAGATTATTATGTATCATAGAAGGTACTGTATCTTATTTCTTTCTTGAATTTCTCTGAATCATGTACTTTAATGAAATACCTTTATAAGGATAAGTAGTGAAACTTTAGGACATGGAATACAGATGCTTACTTGCAGGAGAATAGTACTGCCAGTTTACAGATGACAGCTAATATTCTATTTTTATTTGGTTCTGCAATGAGCAACAATGTATATTAAAGACATTAAGCTGAAAATGATCTTTTTTAACCAGTCGAGCGTACCTTGTATGAAACATCCTGATTCTGTGCAGTTGAGCAGGCATGTGGTCATTTAACTGGGATGTGTCACTCTGTCTGTTCTGTGATAAGCACACTTGTGCTTTAACAATAAACAATGAGTTTATCTTAGAGAGCTGGATCTTTTGGAGAATAAAGGCTTACTATGTTCTTTTGCGTCTTGCAGACAAGATAGTGAAACAAGCTGGCAACCTGAAAAATGCTCATGTTTGCGAAGTGGGCCCTGGGCCAGGAGGAATTACCAGATCCATTCTCAGTGCCGGTGTTGAACAGCTCCTTTTAGTTGAAAAAGATGCTCGATTTATTCCAGGGTTGCAGGTACCATCTGGGGAATAGGCTGTATAATACAATGACAATACTGAGTAAGAACTTTATAAGAAAGTTTAAAGATTCCAAGTGTTTTGTGGAGATCTCAGCATTGAAAATAGGTTTGCTTCTTGGACTTAAATTAGAGCTATAATTTGCTTGAAGATGAAAATACACAGTGTAACTATTAATTGCTCCTGCTTTTTCATATGCCTTTTCTTTTGAGTAAGTGCTGTCTCTTCAGGGCCCAAGCCTGCAACTGGATTAAGGTTGAGACCTACCTATTTTTTTCAGGTTGAGATGTTTCAGGTGCTTGAAAAGTCTATCCATGCAGGTGAAATAGCAGTTAGAAGGCTGAATGTCATATCCTTTGTTCTTATTTTTAATTTTAATCCTAATAATTATGGTTTAAAATTGTGAACATATATCTCAATTTTATATAGTTTTATGTGGATTAACATCCAGATATAGCAGAATAAAACAAGCATTTATTTTACATTCCCCAAAAAAGCACTCTTAAACATTTGTTCATTTCTTTTGCAGTTTGTAGAGGTTCACCAGTCACTGTGGCATTTTTCAAATAGCATCTGCTTGTATTGCTACTAAGTTTTCATGTTTATGCAATTTGGCTGCATGAATCTAGCAAGAAAAAAAAGAGTCCAGAATCTTGATTGGCTGTTTTCTTGTGCCTTTGCAACCTAAAGTTATAGGAATTCAAAGGGATATATGTATATCACACTATCCTGTAGTAAATCAGCAGTGAAAATAAATAGGTAGTTGAGAACTGATACCATCTCTTTGTAGGGCAATAATAATGTAAGATACAAATGAATCTGCGCATGTCCTTAAGTCTGAATATGCATGTAACTGTCTTTGTAGGGTTAGTCACTGCTAATTTTCAGTATGCCATCTTACAAAGTATGAAAAACGTATGTTTTCACTTTCCTTGAGTGGTGGCAAACCTGCATTTTTGTTTTAGATTTTAAAAACTGTTTTTGGATTGGAGAGAATTTGAGATTAAATTATACTTACTGCAGTTAACAGAACTTTTTAAGTACTTAGACAATTTTTCTTCCAAAACGCAGCCACTACAACAGGTTTCTCTGGAAAAAGGTATATTTTTCAGGTCTATAATGAGCTTTTGGTATGTAATTATCTTTGCTAGCCAAGTGAATTAATGCTAGTAATTATTTTTAATTAGCAGCCTCTTCACAGTTGAAATAAATATGTCTGAATGAGGTTACTGAATAGAAAGATACTGTAAGTCTAACTGTGGATGCGAAAGAACAAGAGATACGTTGTATCCATTGGTGTTAAATTTGGAGTTGTTTTTTTACCTCCATGCAAGATGATCCATAACAGAAAGAATATTTCTTTTGTGATAATGTGGATTGTAATACTGTTTTTTTTCTGGTTTCTGATTAAAAGCTTTAATAAAATAAATTACTTTTAAAAGGTTTGAGCTTTGAATGACAGAAAATACCAGTTTAAAATAACAACTGGGGACTATTACTTAAAATGTCTCTTTAGACACTTAAAAAATCACTGATGTAAGGTGTACAGCATTTTTCGTTAACTGTTTTTCAGGCTGTGGGCTTTGTCACAGAACTTAAGTTGGGATCATCTTTACTGCAAAAGAGAAATCTAGTGAAGAACATATGTGTACAGAGTAACAGTTTACACAAGCTGAGAGTCTAGCAGTTCTGTCTCACTCTTAAAGAATCACAGCCTTCCTATGCCATATGCCCTAATAGTTGTTAGGCTGGAAAGATTTATGAGGAGAGAAAGGACTCTCTCAGACAGAGAAGGAATTGAATGTAAAATAGTTCCAGGAGCACCATTTCATTTATTAAACTATGCCCTTTATGTTTTTGTTGTGCCCTTTTGGTTGTGTGTATAGGATGAGAGGATCTGTATGGCTTCTGTGCTTGGTGCACAAGAGCTTCTGGAACTGCGTTAGCCGCACATACTGGCCTTAAAATGGAGAAAGTTTCAGTGGGTTTCTGGTTCTAGTTCAAATGGGAAATACACAACTGTGATGTTCTGCTCAGAAATTAAATGTTGTTCTCAATTACGTTAAGTGTGATACTCAAAAACCCCCTAACTCCTCTTAACTTGAAAACTATTATTAAAAAACATTATAACATACATTAAGCATCCATTATTGTGTAGGCAGCTGTTTCCTCTTATGCCGTTTTCTAACTTTATTGATCTTACCTTATCTTTCATTCCTGTTACAGCAATTATAACAGCCTAAAAGAAAGATCTGACAAATTTTGGCAGATGAGTGAATTTGTATGCCATATAACTGCTTGTGTAATGCTGAAAAATCCGTTAAGTGGTTTTGAGTTGAGGTTAGATTTATTTTTTCTCTTTGGAAATAATTACACTTAAAACATGTAGGAACACTTAGTTTTTAGTTAAGGTTGTGTTGGGTTTTTTTATTAGTACTGTACAGAAAAATTAGCTATTTTGATGGTAAAATCACCCCACTTCTACTAAAAAAAAATCATGCAAATATTTTGTGGTCAGGATGAGAAAGCAGCACTTTACTTTAGCAAAGAGAGCTGTAAAAGTTGTTTGCATCCCTGAAATATAAACATGATTTAGACTGAAGATGGAACTAACAATGGTGAGCAGTTTATTTCAGCGGATAAACCACTACAACTTAGCTGTTTATGGATTTGGATTTCTGTGCAAAAGCAAAATTGTTCTTTGAAGGATTTTTCATTATTCTGGTTTAGGAACAATAAATATCTGCAAATTTTGTCTTTGCTTATGAATTGAGCGTAGTGTCATACTGAGAAAAGTTATCACAGAATCAGAATCACAGAATGCCAAGTTGGAAGGGCCCTCAAGGATCATCTGGTCCAACTTTTTACTACAACACTAAAAATCTTAACTAATTGTAAGTGTGTAAGCTGACACCAGAAAAGGTCATCACACTACAGCTGGTTCTGAGTTTGCGTTTCAGCCTTTACTAAATACTTAGATGAACTGCAGAAGTGGAATAGAAAAGTTGACAACAAAAAGATACAGATTTTCAAGATTTTATCTGCTGCTGCTGGTACTCATTCTCCATTTTGGGAACTCCTTGGTTTCTAATGGTGTGAGCTCAAACTACTACAGGGAGTATTAAGAGGATCTTTCCCCCCTTTTTTATCTAAAATTAAAACTGAGTGTTCTGCAGCCCTGTGTCATATATGGCTAAAATTGGATAATAAACCCTACAGCTGTGGGGGAGACAGATGATCAACATGACCCTCAGTTCCATCAGTAATGGATCTAAGACCTTTTCAAAACCTACTGCTTAAGTCAGATAGGGTCCTGTTAGTGGCCCCAGGGTTTGTTAATTATCGTTTTTAAAGAGGCTGTTAGCAGTCCTCTCATATTTTAATTCCCTATTAAGAATTCTACAGCTGTGAATAGTAACATTTACAGAATTACACAATAATCTTTTTTTGTTAGTGTTTGCTTTTTGGAAGTATAGACTTAGTAATAGTATGCTCAGTTTTAACTGCTGTTGTGCTTCTTTGTATACTGAAGATAAATACATAGCAATAGTTCCATTCCAGCTATGGCTGAAACTGGGAATCAGTTTGGTTAATACTGTGTATTCTGTTACTTGCTTACGCACAGATGTTATCCGAAGCAGCTCCAGGAAAAGTGCGCATTGTTCATGGAGATATCCTGACATACAAGATGGAGAGGGCTTTTCCAAAGCACTTAAAAAGGAACTGGGAGGATGGTTAGTATTTTGATTTGGTTTATTTAATTTTTTAAGGCTTCTGAGTTAGTCTTAAGTGTGGTGATACAGGTGGAGTTCACTCAGTGCAGGTGTTACTCTCTTCTGGTACCTTTTGAAGGTAAGAAGAGAGAGAAGAGCTGTCTTCCTTCCTTCCTTCCTTCCTTCCTATAAGGAAACAGAGAATCATCCTCTTCTTTGACAAAACAGTGTGTCACATTGTCACAATCAATGTAACGTTCACTATAGTGAACATCGAGCAGCTTTGCAGTTAGTAACTTTAGAGTGCCTTGGCTGTACAATAAAGACTTTTGGAAGGTATAAAAGCAAACAAATGGCGTACTTTATTCATAGCTTCTTGCTCTTTCTGAAGAAGCTGGAAGCCACCCCTGTTGTTCCACTGAAGAAATTTATGTAACTTGCTTTGAAACTTTTAGGAAATTTATCCTACAAACATTTTTTTTTTCTTATTGTTTTGGTTGCAGTTGCATGTCTTTGGCAAAAGTAGAATCTAATCAGAGATGTGGGATTTTGTTTTTTTCTTTTTCAAACCTGAGATTCCTGTAGGATTTGATTTCACCTTCCTTTTAAGTCACATCATATTATTAGATAAATCAGAGATGACCTCCTGGGTCCCTTTTCTAAATTCCTTAATTTAAGGTAGAATCACTGACTGCAGTGCCTGAAGAGCAATAAACTGCTTTCTGACTTAGGACATAAAAAACCAATTCAGCATTATGTTCACCTTAAAAAATTACATGCCTTTTTGCATCATTGCAAAGTGTACGTGATTCACAAAAGAAAGCTAAGAGCAAATTTATGTCTGAAGGTGTAGCGCAGTTCTTATGAAAATCTAAAAGGCTGGTGGGTTTCAGAAGGATACTTAGCCATCTCTGTTATGTGTCCTGTTCCAAATATACCATAAATAGCAGAGCCTAAGAAATGCATAATATGTGTGCCAGAAAATCAGCTTCAATTTGTTATTATCATCTCTTATTCATGTTAGTCAGTATGTAGTATCTAGGAAACAACACACTTGCTTTTTTTTGTCCGCTTCTATTGCACTCCTGCTCTAAGACCTTTTGATTTCAAAGGATTCTATGCAGGAGAGCTCTGTCCAGTTTGAGCTAGATGATAGTTTTGGGCATTATGAAGACTCGGTAAAGTGCCTCTGGGAGTAAGGTGTTTGACAGAAGGATGAGTCTGGCTATTTATTCCATACCTAATAGTTATAGTTTCAAATAATGGAAGCACTGATGCAGCTTTGCTGTTGTTGCAGTTTTGCTATTTTGAGTTCAGCTTGAGATCAGCTGAAAAATCCGCTAGAAATACTGATTTATTCAAATGTAAATGAGAACCATACTTAACCACTTTTTTCCAGCTAATTACTGAGAATAGTAACACAGTTTTGTCAGTGTAAGACAAATATAAATGGAAAGGCATAATTTTGGCATGGCATGATAAGAACTGTTTTCATAATTTGAGTCTAGGTCGATTATGTTCCTGTCTTTCTTTCTTACATTTTCTTTCATGGCAAAATCTTATCCACAACTTTCTGACAGTTGTTCTTCTTCCATAAAATGTTAACAGAGCCACCAGATATACATATAATTGGGAATCTGCCCTTCAGTGTTTCAACTCCACTAATCATCAAATGGCTTGATAATGTTTCCAAAAAGGACGGACCTTTTATTTATGGCAGGACACAGATGACATTGACTTTTCAGAAGGAAGTTGCAGAGGTAAGATGTTAGTGCTTTCACAAAATTTTACAGATGCTAAGTTGAAAACTTTTTTTACTTTTACTTAAACCTTTTGCTTAAAACTACAGAAACAATCTTAGTTAGCTTTAAGAAGAGAGGAAAGAGTTGGTTCAATTTTTAGTTTGTGTGGCTATAAATTATGAATTTTAATGTTGAGTTAATAATCTGCTCTGATAGTTTCATGGCAAAATTTGTATTTATTTATTTATTATGAAGGGATGTATTTTCTTGAGGTGCTTAATCTGTTCTTTTATGAAGTCTTGTGTCTTCAACATGAACAGATTCCACAGCACTCTTCTGTTTTTCAGTATGTCTTCTCTCACATTCATTCATGCACCATTTCATCAGTCTGTTCTTCCTCACCTTTCAGTCATCTGAAGAAATACACTAATAGTTATTTTCTTTGCCCTCTTAATAAAAAATATTTTTTTTAAAAAGGACATCTTCTTGAAATAAGGAAAAATGGAAGGTTAACATTATTTTCAGTTGTGATTAAACATGGAAAACGGCGTGTTTGTTAAGACCATGGAAACTGGCTCTGGCTTTTTTGAATTCAACTTGATATTGGAATTATTAATATATTGCTGCCAGTCTCGTGTTTGTAAAAAAGGCATCGAGTTCTGTCACAGCAGGTCCAAGAGCAAACTGAGATTTTATTTTGTCTCTATAGTTAGATTCGCAACGAAGTCCAAACTGATCTGCTATGTAGCAGTGTTAATTGTAGATCAGATGATACTAGGTTGACTTACTCCACAATTTTTTCGGACTTAACTGTTTACTTCTGTTGCCATTGCATGAAACATCACAATACAGTGGCTGGAAGACTTTTTGCTTTGTATTTATGAGAACCATATGGCTTCTTACCAGTATCTCACTTGCTTCAAAAAAAAAAAAAAGGAATTGCACTTCATTCTGAAAACTGAATTTCCATCTAATTAACTTCAGTGTTCATAAATACCTGGTTTTATGTGTGCAATCTAGATGTGTGTGTTGTTTTCTTTTTAATCTTCCAAAGTAAGCTTTCTAATAGGAAAAATTTTTTTGGTAAGTAATTTTGTCATCATGATTTACGCATGTGACTTGTCTGCTGTCATTTTTGGGGGTCATAGAAAACCATATTGAGCTTTCATTACTCTAGCCCTGCAATCAAGATTCAAGACAAGTACTGCAGCATTTCCAGTAGGTGGCTGTAAAGGACACCAGGGAAAAACATTTGGTATTACATAAATTAGATTTCTTAATTCAGTTCTGAGCTCATGTGGTTTCAGGCATTAAAAATTCCAAATCCCTTTTCTTCATGTCATTTGAGATTAGACCTTGTTGCAAAATATGGGTAAAGGACTGTGATGTAAAATGCAAAGTGATGATGTGTAAGATGCAAAGTTTTGTGACAGCAGTGAAAAATTTGGCCTAGCACTGCGTGAGAGCATAAATATGCTCTGTCCTTTATATAGCTGTAACCAGCTGCATACACCATTGGTGACATGCAGATTACAGTGCTGCTGCACTCAGCACAGCCCAATGAGATGCAAAATACCATGCACTCTTAGAATGCTTAGAAGTTAGAAACACTGTGAAATTGAGTATGTTGCTTAAGGTCATGAACGAGTCAGTGTTAACTGTTGTTAAGTTTACATTCTGGGATCTTTTTATTCTTTCTAGGTCTTATTAAACACAGATCTTCCACTGAGGACAACATTTTTCATAGTTTCTCGTTTGCATTTCCATAATTGATTTGACATAATTAAAAATTGTTTGAGAGAAAGTATATTGTATTATGGTTAGGAGAAAGGATAATAATAAAAATCTGTTATTTTTTCTGGCTTGCTGTTAACCATTGTAATTTAGCACATACAGGCCTATTCAGTACTAGGAAATAGAGAATGGTGTAATGCAGATAATAAATAAGTTGCTACTGCTCTTTAATGTATCTGTGGATTTATATTCTTGAAAGAAAAATGTCATATATTCAAGTAGTTTATGTCCTCACTGAATGTTTCTCAGCTAAGAGAGAGCTAAATACCCCAGAAAGTCTCAGCATATATGCTGTAAGCTCAGCAGAAGGGTAAGATGCTATCATGGAATGGAAACATGCTTTATAATCAATCAGGATAACTTGATTTTAGCAGTAAGAAAATAAACCAACATGCTGTATTGTTTGTGATCATGTTTAGTTTTGCTAGTATAACAGGTAGAATATACCTTTGCCTTTCTTGCTGGTGGTAGTTTCCAGCTTTTCTGTTTCCTTGTAGCACAGCTACAAATGATATGAGTTATGTCTATAATATAAGCTATTACTACACACCACTCTGTTCCAGTATGATTAAATTACATTGATTGAAACTGTTGTCAAGAACCAGGAGTTATGTGGTGTACTGAATTCTGAGGCCTATTAAGGAGGATAAGGCCAGATACCCACAGCAGTAGGAGTGACACTTTTGAGCAGATAATTTTGTCTCTCTGTAGTAAAATTTATACCATTGTTATTTAATTTGTGGATAAGAATTTTCCCCTTGCTCCAGATTTCTCAGTGCTTCACCACAAACCTGCCACCTGGGCTGGGTACTTCCTGTCCCATTTCCATTAAAATGAGTCATATTTTGGTTTAAATAGAAGAATCTTTATCAATCTCTAGTTTTAAGTAAAACTGTGCAGAGTGAGTAGATTGCCTGAACTGCTTTTTCAACAGGAATTGCAGGCTGGTAGGAGAGGTGCTAAATTCTTACATATCAAGAAGACAGACAAGTTAGAAGAGCAGAATACTTAGTAATTTTGTATCTGACACTGCTGTCTAATTAGAACACTAGGCAAAAAGTGCTAATAAAGTGGAAAATAATTCATATTTTTGAGCAGCAAACAAAATAAAAGTTACCATTGTATTTTCATAACTGATACAGCTTAAATATAAATATTTATGTTATTAAAAAAAAGTTGTTTTGCAGAAATGGGCTTGTCTACTAGAATGTGTTTAATATGTATTTGTGTGGTCAGCTTTGCCAGTCTAACTCTTTATGCAGGTTAATTCCTGTCACAGATTTTGGAGATTCATTAATAATGGAGGTTTAATACACATTTATGAAAAGCACACTGACATGGTATAGCTTACTGAAGAACAAACCAATAGTTGTTCCTGAGGTAATAATTGAGAGTGGTTGATAGTGAGCAGCATTTGAATAGGTGTGAAGTCCAGGTTTGACTTCAGAATCTTTGTTTTGCTTTGTGCCTTGCTAAAATTTTTATAGTGCATGCAAATATGTTGCCTAGTAAGCTGAATTCCAGCATGATTTCTTTCGTGCAGTTTCAGATGCTTGCCATATTTTGAAAGCAGGTCAGGTTACAGAAGTATGGGGATGAACATTTTATCAGGGGCTGCTGTGATAGAACAAGGGGTAATGGTTTTCAACTAAGAGGCAGTAGATTAAGACTAACTATAAGGAAGAGATTTCTTTACAATGAGGGTGGTGAAACCCTGGGACGGGTTGCCCAGGGAGGTGGTAGATGCCCCATCCCTGCAAACATTCAAGGTCAGGTTGGACGGGGCCCTGAGTATCCTGCTCTAAGAAAGGTGTACCTGCCCACAGCAGGGGAGTTTGAACTAGATGACCTTTAGAGGGCCCTTCCAAACCCAAGCTGTGTTACGGTCCTTTTCTATGAGTATTTTCTCAGTGTGTTTCTGTTCCTTGAGCAGTGCCATACACAAGTATGTTTCTCCTGATGTGGTTGAAGTGGTTTAAGATGTTAATGCCCAGAGGTGGATGTTGTTACGTTATCCCTTCTGTAGCTGAGAAGCAGGAGCTTGACTGCATGAAACTTGTTAGATTGTTTTTGTGGGAAGCAGAGACTGGCTTGTTTGAATTGGCACTAGAAAGACTACAAGCATTGTCATTAGTTCTGTTTCATTTCCACTGGAGAGGTTAAGGAAGTGCATATCTGATTGCATTGTTATATTTCACAGCCTGTTTTAGTTTTGTTTGGGTGTTTTTCAGAGAATAATCATGGTCACAAATATTTGTTTTGAAACCTGCAATCAGAATAGTTTTAGTTTTCTCTTTTGCCCATATACAATGATTTTGACATTCTTTAAGGTCTGCAGAAGTTTAAGGAGCTCTTTTTCATGTGCATTTGAGTGCAAGACTGAAGTGGTAAACTGGTATGATGTCTTAGTGAAATGCTACTGTATTGGAGAAAAAAAATATAGATAAACTGGAGATAAACTTTGATATGAGTGCTTAACAATTAATTGTGGTTTTTTTAATTTATATTTCCCTTTGATTATACTGAAAATAAAGCCTTAATGTACCTGGCCACTTGATCAATTCAGTTTCACTGATTTATATGTTTTGATTCTTCAATAGAGGCTTACAGCTAATCCAGGAGGGAAGCAGCGTAGCAGACTGTCCATCATGTCTCAGTATCTCTGCACTGTTGAAAACTGTTTCATAATTCCAGGTCAAGCCTTTGTTCCAAAGCCAGAGGTAAGTTCTGTTGTATTTCTTTGGTGGTTTTTTTGTTGTTAATTTGTCAGTCAATAAATATCTGATTTTCAGTAAGGAAATTAGGTGCTCGATGTCTCCATAGTACAACTTGGGGTGATGTGATATTCCTGTAATCAAAGCATACTTGCTTCAAGAGGATGCTTTTCTTTTTGGTTCCTCAAAATTTGCCTCTGACCTTCAAGCCTATCTGCAAAATCAGTGTACATCTTTGGGTGTTTCTGGAAAGAGAGATTGGGTTCTAATGACAGGATAGTCTGCTAGGATTATACCATCTTTGGAAAGCCTGCTGTTCTACAGTTTGCACTTACAAATGGTTTGGGAATTGTGCTTAGAATATTTGATGAGTCTTTTGAAAGACCCTGATAAGTAAAACTTTTCATTTATCATCTTTCTCAAAGATCTGTAATTTTACCATTTCTATAATCTTTTCACTTCACCCTACTCATCTTTAGCATGTTTAACTCCCTCCTTTTTGCTATAGCACTTTATCACCTACATCCTACTGCCTGTTAAAAAATGTAACGATCTTGTCTCACTCATATCTGCTCTTGAGTGAGTAGAGAAGTCTCTTTGCTGTCCTCTTATCTACTGCCGCTCTCTTATTAATAGCCATGATGATTACAGAAATCAAGAATGAATACGTTAAAAGTGCATTTTAGACAAGAATTTAACTTAGTTTTTTTTGTAAAAATGTGTGCCTGGCATTAAGTGGGGTCTTTTTTTTATTCCTGAATGCATATGGAAATCTCCTGTTCTGTTTCAGAAGTGAAGCGCCTCTTAAACTGGTTGGGTCAACACTTCAATTCATCTCCCGTCGCCATTATCACAGTCTTTCTCTTGGGCTTTTCACTCTTCAGCCTTATCTCTTGAGAACTTCAGGAAGGTCATACTCCTTTATCACAGTGAATTTTCAGGCCTCTATCTGGGCATATTCTGATGATGGTTTAAAACTATTAGTATTTTTTAAGCAAGGAGCTGTTCAAACATGTTAAATTATTAGTCATGACAGCAGTCTGTTGTGAAGAAAAATGACCATGCTGAAGCCATCTTAATTAGTTGCTTTGTGGTTTTGGGTTGTGGGGTTTTATTTCCTGCATCCTAGCTAAATGAAAAATAATTTCAGGATGTCACCTCACTTACAAATATGTCAAATAGTGTTCAGAAAGGCGAAATTCCAATTCTGTGGTGATGGTTTCTCAATGGCGGAAACAATTTGAGGACATGGTAGAGCTAGTGTAAACAAAAGTCATGTGCAGACTGTGTCTCAGAATTGGAAAGCTATAACTGATATTCCCATTTTCCTGTACTGAAAAGGCCATAGTTGGCTGAGAGGTAACTCATAGAGCTGTGACAAACATCTTAGTGTAAGCAGATCCTACAGACAGTTCTCTGTTGAATAAAAAAGGCAGTACCACTAACGGCAAGCCTGTTTTTATTGAATATATTTATTTGAGTTAAACAAAATATTGCTTATATTGCAAAAGAAGAAAGTACAAATTTTTCAGACAGACCTGGCACCTGGTTTCATTATATTTTGTTTTCTTCACACTCTTGTTGTAGGTTGATCTGTTTTGCCCATGATTTTTTAGCTCTAGAGTGGCTTGTGGCTTTAGATATTACTGTTTCTGATAGAATCTTTGTTTCCTTGGAAAGTTCTTGAAACATATTGTGGATGAAGTGGCTCGGTACTTGATTTTTATTTCATAGGTATACAAAGAAGTTAATGTACTTCTGTACAAAGTTCTAGGAAGAAAAATTTGATGCTTATGTAACTGATGAATGCAATTACTGCCTTTTTCATATGCCCTCCTGTAAAAATGCCTTTGGTTCTTATTTTACAAATGTTTAAATTCAGGTACCTAGCAATGATCACAGCTTAGTGTCGTGTCAAACCCCTTACTAGAGGTGGAGATGCATATTTCTGGGAGTGAGTTGTTTGCCTCATTTGCTGAATGAATGAACGTTATTTCAACAATACCTATGAGTTTTGAGACATAAAAGACCTTTGGTTTATGGAATGGAATGGTGCTGCACAGCATTGTGTCTCGAGCAAAGGATATGTTACTTTTTGGTTATAGTTAAGTCTCTGCAGTACTGAATAGCTGCTGATACTAGCATTACAAAACAAGTTCCTTGATGAATATGTAGGAAACTCAAAATACATAGCAGTAGTAATACAAAAAATATGCAATTCCATTCTATGTATATGAGAATAAATACTCTTTATGTAATAGATGCATAAAACATTTTAGTCCCTCAAATGCTGTTACAGAAGATCCTGCTTTTCCCAATAAGCTGTACATGCAGTGTTAAGGCCCCTCCCACACAGTTCTAGTGAATTTTGGCCTAATAATGTGGAAAATTATATAAATGTGTAAAATAAATAGCAGTTGGTTTTGTTGTAAGACTCATCCAGCATTATCATATTCTTAAATTTAAAGACCTGTATCATACTGCCTTTTCATTCCTGTACCTATGCTAGCAAATTAACATCAGTTTGATTCGTGTTTAGGGAAGCATTTAGGAAGAACATACTCTGTCAATGACCGATACAAAACAAAATCTGTGTGTTGAAAGAAAAGGTTAAAGAATCTAAGATTTTAAATCCAAAAAGGATTAAGAAAATTAATTTAAATTAAGAAGCTATCTTTTTATCACTATTGTATATTACATTTCACAGTAATAGAATTCATTGGAGAGGTCCCGTTACAAACCCTGCTGAAATAATTAAAAGTACTTAAAAAGTTATTTTAAAAGGGCAGGAGTGGAGAAGATGGTAAACAGTAGCTAATTATTTGACCTGTTAAAAGCAAGTATAATCCAGAACAGTTCTGGATTTTTCTGGAACATAGATATTTATTTTGTATCCCATGTGTTACAATTTGTTGATGATTTCATAGTCATGGTTACATTTCTGTTGTTGTACAGTGTGTGTTGATAGATTAGTAGCAATTGTGAATGCCCAGGAGACGTTTCTTTAACAATAACAAATGAAACCCACAGCAGGTGGCAGTTGGGGGATTTGAGAGCCATTTTTTTTGCAAGATCTGAACGGTACTGCTGATTCTTCAGCCTGTTATGCAGAATATACAATACAGCTAAGGTTTGGGGCTGTGGGCTTTCATTGTGGGATTTTTGTTGGTTGGTTTTGGGGGGGCAGAGGGGAGGGCTTAAAGGAATCTAGTTGCCAAGGCAAATGGGAAATGAAATGAAAGGCAGATGCATCTCTTAAAAACCATTGAATTGGACAGCTTGGACAGACATGGTGGGGTTTTTAATCTTATATCATAATTAAAGATAAAAATTATAAATATGTTATGAAACATTTTATGTTTTTGATAGCCTGATTTGCTAAGTAGAAAATAGTTTTCTTTGCTGTAACAAGCCATCAGGACCTTACTTGTACTGCCAGTTATGTTGTAAAGAAGTTCCTTTTTCTTCAATAAATGTTCCTTGG
Source organism: Apus apus (assembly GCF_020740795.1). Classification (NCBI taxonomy): domain Eukaryota; kingdom Metazoa; phylum Chordata; class Aves; order Apodiformes; family Apodidae; genus Apus; species Apus apus. The sequence goes on along the minus strand of NC_067284.1, from coordinate 98,626,787 downwards.
AAAGTGAGAAGCAATTATTTGAAAATCAACAAAAAAGTACTCTTGTACCAGACATAAGCATATTTTCCTACTCAATTCTTCTGGTGGATGCCACTATAAATTTAAATACTTTGCTTAAATATAATTGCAACACAGGTGTAAGAAAATTTAAGTGCTATGTTATACATTCTTTGAAATAATCAAATTACACTTAGCACAAAACCAAACAAAACCGCCTCAATGGATAGAAATAACTATATTTACACATAGTCCTTCAGGTTGTAACCTGCGTAGCTCTCTTGCTCTGTGGCTGGGAAATGGTGCTGCTTTGGAGGGCAAATCCATGCTCCTGGCTGCTTTTTGAAACAGGAGGTGCAGAAGATCACACCAGCAATAAGCAGAAACCCAGCTGAAATGAATCCTGCATAAACTGCTCCTCCTGGTTCATGTTTACTGCTCTCTGGAATGTTCTCGTCCAGAAAACTTGAAATAATTTCTCTTGTGTACCAGGATGTTGGTACTAATCCAAAGATTCCTGCAAGAATGAAGCAGACTCCTCCAGCAAAACAAGCATGACTTTTACTGTCAGAGTCCCCTCCCAACTTTGTGCATTTCATTCCAACTGTAGTGATGCAGATCCCAAAGGCTGATAGGATACAAGACAGTACCATGGTGGTCCGTGCAGCCTGGATATAGATGGGGAGTGACAGAACGGAGTATTTCAGGGTACAGCTAAACATCCCAGTGCTGTACCATGTGCAGTCCATCCAAAGTCCTTGCATCTGTGTTATAGCTGTTATGATATTTGGACCAACATCTGCATTTACCTTCCAGTTTGGTAGCAAGGTGGCTGTGATATCTCCAAAAACACCGAACAAAGCCAGAATAAAAGCAAAGAACTGCAGACTTGCTGATGCCATGATGATTATCTCCTGTCACCTTTGTCTGCCGATTTCTCTTGTAAATGAATGTCACTGGTTGGTAGCTTCGTAGCCAAGGCTGTAGCCCTCTGTAATAGGGAGGAAGCAGGGGGAGGAGAAGTGCAAGAGGGAAAGAAAAAGAAACTGGCAAACAAAAAAGCTTGCATTTAAAATTAGAGCTATCTGAATGAGTATCTGAACATGACCCTGCAGCAGATGAGAGCAGCTGAGCAGCTGTACACAGGGTACTTGAACATTAATAATGGCAAATGGACAGTGTTTCAGAATTGCATGTAGGAAGAAGCTGCTGCCCTTTCATATGTGATTACAAGCCTTCAAGCAAAACCTATTTTACTGGAGTTGTTTTTGGTAGGAGTGTACAGCTTGCAGGCTTAGGAGACAAATATATGTTGTAAATTGAACACTAGAAACTTGCAGATTAGAAGTCAGTGAGGAAAAACACTGCAGTAGAAAATATATTTAACTCTTCAAGTACCTTCTTTAGGTGTGTTGATAGCTGCAGTCAGCTCCTGTTGACTACTTTATAACTGTCAATACTGATAATATCTTTTGTTTAAAATATGGTTAATGGTAGCCCTCTAATTCAGTTATTTAACTATTGTCTATTCTTTTGTTTAGTAACTGTTATGAAATGTCATGTTTTTGGAGGAGAATAATTTCATATTTTTTTTTTGCAGTATTTTCACAATTAAATCACATGGCTTTCCTAAATCAGTATTATATTTTCAGTCAGGGATTCTCAGTCCTTGACTTAGAGCAGAAGTATTGAGCAACACACAAGAGTGTGGTTGGCTTTTGTCTATAAAATAAAATACTGCTTTTAACACTGATATGGAACAACTCAGTTGTGTAAGTGCATTTAGTTTAATCAGTCACTTACCTGTCTGAAATAATTTGCAAATTTGCCACAAATTGGCAGTTTAAAAAATTAATTTAAAAACCTCCCTGCTAGTCTTGTATAGAGAGTCAAATTTCATTTGACAGATGAGAACATTTTAGGCAGTATTTCATAACAGTGCACCTGGGAAGACAGAATTGTTGCTGTTACGTCAGCTGGACTGTTGGAATAGCAGATGAAGAAAGTTTTAAAACCTCTCGATGAGGATCAGAAATGGTGTCCTGCCTTTTGAGTGTGGCTGTATAATTGCCAGGTTTTGTCTTTTTATCAGAGTGGTGAAGAGTGGTCCTCAGACTGCATTCTGCTTTCTAAGACATTCTTTCTAACTATGAACAAAAATATTAAAATTGTTCTTCAGCAGTATAACTTGTTTTGAAAAGCCATAGTAGTAGAGGATAAAGTTGAAATAAGTGTAAGAAAGTATCTGTAGCATTGTGCTCTTATTTCAATTCATTGGGAATGAATTCATGTAGGACAATAAGGTTTTGATCGATATGTATTGTACCAGTCTCTAGTGGTTTACATACCAAGTAATCCTTTAATTTATGTATTAGTTCTGGTAATTGTTCAAGGAGGTGCTAACTACCTAGCATACATATACTAAGAATGCTTATAGTTACGGTGAGTATATTAACAGCTACTGATTTTTAAAATCTTATATCAAAGACCTGCCTATTTCCAAATCCCTTCAGTTTGTTCAGGTTGTGAAGAGCTGCTTTGGCAAATACATATAATTTGCTGTATGGGGCCCATGGGAAAGACGGTTTAACTTCCCTTTATAGAAGGAGCGAACATGTCTGGATAGCTCAAACCTTATTCAAAAGCATATTCTGGAACAGCTAATTAGGATCTTGAATCAGCTTTTTTTCTTTGCTTCCTTTTTAAAATTTCAGCATATATAAACATGTAAACAAAAATGCAAGCAATAATCATACATTACATTTAAAGAGATGAACCAAATTAAAAGCTTGATAAATTCAAGTATGAGCACTGCAAGTGTAATAAAAAATACAGTTATGTTTCATTCTTGTTCATGTTGCACTTACTGCTGGTTATGAGGTCTGAGATATTTTCTTTGCTGTAGATGTCCTGGAGAAATGCAGTTTCTCTTGAATGAAGCTATCCTTTCTCATATAAAACTGCATTGGCATGTACTGACAAATTTCTTGGAATGTTGTTTTTTTTTCTGTTCTCTACAGCAAGTGCATTACTGCTGTTTGTTCCCTCTGTTAGTTCCATCTACCCGAGAATAAAGGAGTACTTTGTTTAATGAGTTTTGTTTGACAAACACTGAGTAAGGGAAAGCAAAGAGATTATGGAGAAAAACACATGAAGGCCCTTAGTCCTAAATACATAATGATATCCAGGTTCTGTGATGAAAACTGTGAACAGTGATTTAAAAGGAGTAAAGTCTGGAGAATGCAGAAACTCTTGTAGACTTACGGATTTGGGAAGGGGCAGGGAAGGGGTAAGGGAAGAGTGTAGGTTTCATTTAAGTTGAACTGAGAGCCAAAGGATTTTGTTGTTTGTGGTGGGATTTTTTTCATTGCAGATAATCTTATTAAGAGTTTAAATTTCCTAGGAGAGAACTATGCAGTCTAATTTATAATAGGAAGAGCAGGACATTTCTGTTCAACTACAGATTTTGCTTAGCTCTTCTTGATAGTCTTAACCTTCAGTAGGTCACCTTAAAACTCATTAACTTTGTGTGAGTCTTTATAAGAGAATTAATAAAAATGGCAACTGCAGCACATGGAAGAAGTAGCTCTGACAAGTTGGTGTGTGAAATCAAGAAGTTAGGAGAAAAGTCTTGCTAATTGTAGCTGTGATACATCCATAGGTTCTGTACCTGACTTCTGGTTTCCTGTGATCCCGTTTGTGAGCCTAGTGTGAATGGAGTTATTACAAAGTGGTTCTTACACAGGGATTAGATTATTGCTCTTAGTGCAGTGGCACAGTTATTTTCTGCTGGAAGTGAACCAAAATGAAAACCTTGCACTGGAACAAGATTGCTACGAGATACACAAATCTGGTGTTACACCTAACATTTGTCTGTAGTAGACAGATGAAATGCTGGCACTGAATACTTGGTTGGTCAAAGTGCTGGCTTAGAACTATGTGAGTAGGTTCTCAAGCAGTCTGTTTCAACGAAGTTGTATGTTCTGCTTAGGTTACTGTTCTCTATGAGTATATTACAGCTTGAAAAGGGGTCTGTGGGTTTGCTTTTCATACAGCCCTGGTGCAAGATACATGCATTGCCCATCATGAGAACTTCATTGTCAATAATTAGTAAAAGTTGTCTCATTTCAGCTTATTCTGATGTAATGTTGATTTCATCAAGCAGACTCCTCTGAATTAAATTCTGTTCTGTCTTGTGTTTCTCCTACCCTATCGGAACGTAAGCTTTCATTGTACAGATACACTAGAACAGCAAGGGGTGAATAATTGCTGTCCTCTTGACAATTTAGAATGTATCAGTTGGATAATTTCCACATTTATTATTATTTAATTATTGAGTATTATTTTGTAAATATTTCTACCATACTTAGTGGGAGTAAAAAAACAAACGTGTTGTTAATAAAATTATCCACAAATTAACTTGTGTATTTTAAGTACTCTTGTGTACTATGCTGGCTTTCATAATTCTACTCTCTACTATATGCATATGAAAAAGGTTCAGGACAAATAGCATGTATAATTTGAAAGGAGTGGCCAATTACAAGTGAAACACTTTCCCCTGCATCTGTTGCTATAGTAACCCAGCAGCCTTCCTGGGCTCCAAAGAAAACAGCATCTACAATGGAACAAATGCTGAGAAGTGTTGTGTTTTGTTTCAGAAGCAGAAATTACTGCCCACTGGCCTTGAGATTGCAAATTGAGCTGTTTTTCTCTTAAACTGTACACTGCCTTTAGAGTCTAGTCTTTTTTTCTTAAAGATACATTTTCAACTCCCAAAGAGCCCTCTATCTCTGCTACAAGCAATTCTGCAAACCTGAGGTGACTATGAGATCCCAAAAAGTCTCTGGTGGTTTTCTTATCCCTAATTTTGTGGGTGAAATACCTTGTTTTATTTCTTGAGAAAAACAGATGTATAAATAATCCCCTAGTATTTCTGTATTAAAGAGCTGGTTAGTCATGTGAAGTATGTATTTGCCCTGTTCAAAAAGATAAACTTTTCTGACACTCAGTGTGAACACAAGTTTTTGCTGCATTCCTGTGGTCTTCTTGACAGGAGGTAGCAGCAACCTGTGGCAAAATTAGAAGCTCTCAACACAATTCAGAAACTGCTTTGGAAAATATATCTATGCACATTTCACTGCAGATTCCATGTCAGTTTTCCTTTGTCACATAATTTTTTAAAAAGTTATTGTGTCTGTACATTTTAGTAATTAAAGTATTTTTTCTGTCTTAGACTTTTGCTTTCAGAAGAGTGGGAAAAGTAGAGGAAAAAATACTATCATCTGTAACATATACTTGAGATCAGCAGTACTAATACTAGAAAATTGCTGTTTGTTTTTTTTTCATCAGCACCATTAATCATTATTTCCTTTCTCTAGCCAGTCTTTTCATTCAGCTTCATAAGTTCCGTCTACATGAAGAACTTTTATTTAAATGTCATAATTTCTGATGAAAGCAATACAGTACCTCTACTGTTGAAGCAGTTGTACTGAGTAGGTGTACTAGCTAGCTAAGCTGTTCCACTTAAAGTACTACATGGATGGTTAACACATTTGTGCCGGAAGAGTATGTCCACATCAGTGGTTACTATGATTTAACTGCTTTTTTCAAAAGCCACAACCAACCAGTTTTGGTTAGTGCAGTAGAAAAACTCCTCTCATTTTTAAGTACTCTTTTGCTATGAGTTTTCTCAAACAATTGATACACTTGCAGTGTGCCAAGAACAGAAGCTACTCTTTGGTCTGAGTGTATCTTTTATTTCAGTCAGAAGTAGAACATCTTCAATTTAGCGTCACATAGAATCTCTTTGATGACTGCCAGTATTGATTTTCAGACCTTTTAAAAGGTGGATGATTGTTCATCATATTGGCAGATTTTGTTAATAAGAGGCTGAATATTTTTTAAAGTCTGGCACTTAAATGTTTTGTAGTCGTTCAGTACCAGTATTTGTAAAAATTGCACAAATGCTCCATGTGTTCCTCCATAGAATGTTCCTAGTGTTAAGATTTAGTTTGGAAGATGAACTGCTTTATTCAGTGCTCTCCAGAATTGGATTTTTAGAGCAGCCTGTATGTTGTACTACAGAAGTCTGAATCCAGGGCATTTCTATATTATACAGTATCTCTAGAATTGCAGGATATATGTTATGTGTTTTATATGTATATATGTGTGCATTGAAGGAATGATGTTACTTCATTATATTTTCAGACACTGGGAAAGTGATCATTCTATGAACCAAACTGATTAGAACTACAAAAGAATAAAATAAGCTTGACAGAAAAGAATTGTAGAATCATTTAAATGTAATTTTGTATGACTTGTGATACACAGTGTAACTCTGGTTTGTATGGTCACTTGAACTGAATTCAAGCTTATTTCTACCTACAATTCCTTTAAACAGACTATAATTTTAAAATCTTAGTATGCAGAAAAGTAATTCCTTGGCTACCATTTTAGAAATGCCCTAGAGCAACAGAAAACATACAGGGAATGGGTTTGATTTCTAATTATAATACCAATTTTCTCCAACTGCCCTTCAGCCTGTATATTGAATATTGTCTAATTTGTGTATCATGTCAGAATTGTCTTGTGGATCTGAAGAAATAAGTGCTAATTACTTCACAGATTACATAGTTGTTGTTATAGATGAATGAAGGGCCATGGGGAAAAAAGTACTAATGGCATGTGAACTAATTGGAAATATGTAGATAACTAAGACTAAAATTCCCTAGGGCCTTGAAAGATAACCCAAGTCTTTATATTCCAATACTGTGACATTAGTCACTGCACAGCTATGTTACCTGTCACAATAATGTCTTCCTGTGTTGTGCCTGTTTCCTGATGTCTAGCTGGTTAACTTAGAAATAGTGTGTCTCAGAGGAATACATCTACTAAAATTTTTCTTTCCTTTCTGCATAGGTGGATGTGGCTGTGGTGCATTTCACTCCATTGGTGCAACCGAAAATAGAGCAGCCATTTGAACTAGTAGAAAAAGTGGTTCGAAGTGTTTTCCAGTTTAGAAGAAAATACTGCTTCCGTGGAATCGAGTAAGGACCTTTAATGAAAAATTCTCAGATAGTGTTAGTGTAAATGCATCAGCTACTGAATCAGTTGAGAACCACTAGTAGCTATACATTTGATTTTATTCCTCCCATTTTAAATGTCATAGTTAGTAAGATCTTTCCATTTCAGAATTATTTCCAGAGACAAAAATATGAGATTAATCTCTTTCTCCTATAATTATATAATTACTGTGCATTTTTGTTACTGCAGTTGAAGTTGTTAAAATTACTAGGATAAGCTGGTGATCTTTCTAATAGTTTGTCTGTCACAAACAAACAAACAAACCTCCTCAAAAATATTACAGCATTTGTTGGTTGAATTAAAAAAAAATAGTCTCAAAATTCAGAACCAAAGATGGTAACATGGAGGAGAGACAACATCATCTGTGGGAAGTTTTACTTATTTGGCTTAATGTCAAAAGGTCAAATTCTTGCTTCTGGTCTTGCCCTTTTACCAAGTTCCTACTGACTCTTTAAAAATCCCCATCTCTTACTGAGGGAATTATTAGTTCTCTAACTGATGCAAGAAACCTGCAGTTGTTCCACCAAGGATCCTGTTAGAACTCCAGCATTGCCTCATGTGTGACTTGGTATGGGGAAAACCCAACATTCAGCATTGTAGAATGTGTGACAGAGCTGCTGTTAGGACTAGAGGCACCCTGTACAGCTTGGGACAGCTAAATTCTGTGGGCATGGTTTTGGCCTTGATGCTGGGTAGAATTACGGTGCATGCCACCTCACTGAACTACAAGCCTTCTATGTCACTATTTTAAAGATGAACGTAGAATTTTACCTCTAGTTTTGTTGTGGGTTTTTTTTTGCTTGAGGCACTGAATGCTGTTGCTGTCTGGGATACAGGCATTTGTCCTAGAAAGAGTATCGATTTGCCTGTGTTAAGGTTCGAGAATGCATTTGGACATGGCTAGAAAATGAGGTATCTGAGTTCTAGATAGGATTGCGTTTGATTCAAAGAGTTGGTTGGGGTTTTTTTGTGAAAGAACAGTTTCAGTTGATAATGTAAACAGAGGGTCCATGCAATCAGCATGTCTGTGTTACATGGAATATTTTTGCCGAAGTTTAAAAAAACACAAACAGCTATGGTGTAATCTCAAATTGCTAATAACTGGGCTGCATTCTTTTGAGGCAAGGAGAGGGAATCTGAACTTTTGGACATGGCATATGCCCTAGCAGCTTATCATACTTTAGCCTTTAGGGTGCAGCCAGGAAACACAATCCTCTTGATTCTTTAGCTGACCTGAAAAAAACAAGTTTGGTCTATAATAATGCTGTTAAGTTTGTTATAAGGTATCTGTCTATCACATATACTGTATAAAAACAAGATAATAGAATTTGTTTACATTTGTGTGTAAATTCTGGGATCTGAGACAGACATGGGTCTGGAAGATTAAACTGTTAAGTCCATGAAGGAAAAAATATTGTAGTTTGCATTGCTGTTCATGGACATGCATAAGATAGTTCTTATGCATAGTCTGTATATAAAATGTGATTAAACATTTTTGGCTCCAGATACATCTTTTAAGTACCAAATCAAAGGAGAGAATAACTTAATGAGGGATAGCAAAATAAAGATTAATCCATTTAAAACTTGATGACCTAGTCACTAAACTACTGGGGACATTTTTGACTGATGCCTTGAGTAAAATGTACTTTAGACCAGGTTGTTCCCAGAAGTTCCATCCTCCTCTTGTTACTTTAAATCCTTTCTTAACTTCGTATTCTGTCTGCCCACCAAGAGCCAACTATCACTTACATGAAGCCTTTTGATTAGCTTGTCTAGCCACCCTGCCAAACACAGCTGGAGTCTTGGGCATGGGTGTTTCTGTTATTAAATGAAGATTTTGTAGGTCTTGTGTATGTATGACAGAGGCAGATAATTTGAAAATTTAGATGCATATCAACCATGTGCCTTCCTAGCCTGTTATAGACTGTAGAATACTGCTAATAAGAGCTAGTCAGCTAGTACTGTCAATAGTTTCAGTTTTGTAGTATGCCTTCCAAGATCACTTGAACTAATACTATGCATTAAAATTTGGGGAACTGTAGAGATCTAACCACAAAGTAAATTAACTGAAACAATTATCTGTGCACAGTGACAGAGCTAAAAACAAAATCTGGGATTCCTGGCACATTTCTCCAACTTCTAAGTATTAGAGAGTGAATTATAATAAATACACCTTTCCTTCTTCTTTTTTCTGACATTCAAATTACAGTATTAATGACGTGATAACAAGATCTTTCCCATTGGAATGAAGCACTTAGCCTGAAAGAAACTCATATGGTTGGAATCTGATCTGTTTTGCACAGTTGTTGTTGCTCTGTAAATATGAGGCTCATTCTGAGAAGGCTCTGTGACTGTATCCGTACCCAAAGCTCTTTTTAATGTTAGCAAACATACACATATATGCATGTGTTTAATGTACAATGTATGTATATACTTTCCTATGTTGTTATAATTTGCATCAGCAGAGAAAAGGCTTGTACATGTTGCTATTTGCTTAGATAATGAGCTATATATTAAGAGGGCCTGGGCTAAAATAATGACATACGAATAGTAAACCTATACTAAGTAAATTCCCAAGGGGACCCTGTTACTCTTAAGTGGAACTGAATTGTCTGCATTTTTGTCTTTTTCCCCACACCTTTTAGGACCTTGTTTCCTGAAAGTGGACGTTTGAAAAGAACAGAGCAGCTGATGATGACAGCAAATGTTGATCCAACTCTGCGTCCTTTTCAGCTCTCCATGTCACAGTTTAGAAACCTGTGCAATACATACAGGAAAATGTGTGATGACGACCCAGGTCTTTTTGTGTACAATTACAGAGAAGAACTACGGCAAAAAAAGAAGAAGAGGAGTTCACCTAAAAGTACCAATCAGCCTGAACACACTGAAGAAGAAAATCAGCTGTAATCAGCAGTGGACTGATTTTTAAAAGAGATTTCTTTAACTCCCTGATTGAGAGGTGTTGATTAAGTAAAAAGAGGTTTATATAGTCCTACATCTGTGCAGGTATGGAAGAAATACTTTGGAGAAAGTGGTGGAGAGAGAGGGCTTTCCCATTTTATTTATTAATTCCATTCAGCTGTAGACAAAAGTGAAAGAACAGCCCAGTTACAAGGGGCCTACAAGTTCTTTTTACTTCAGGGGAATGGCTAGAACACATACTAAGAACGTGGTATGTTATGAGACGTGTCATTAAGTTAGCATACTTCTAATACAGTTGAGTTTTGTATGAAAGAAAGTGCATTATTGAAAAGTAAGAAAAAAATATTTTTCATACTTTAGCATGTAAGATGGTGATTGGTTTTTTTGTGCTCTTTTCATCCTGGAACAACCATGCAGAGTAATTTAGAAAACAGAAGTCAAAACTCTTGTATAAATATACTGAAGTGACAGGGCTAAAGGAGGATAAAGTGTGCAGTTTGCCTCAAGGCCTACTAATATTCTTCTCATTTATGCAAAAGCAAAGAATTGGGGATGTACAGCTTCAGCAAGAAAAGCAGCATGATAAAAAGTAGAAAACATGGCTAAGTACAATACTTATTTGTCTTTTACTGTACAGGGTAGTAGAGAAATAAAAAATACAGTCAAATAAAAGATTACAGGCCAAGCTTTGTTTCTGTATTTACACATGTATAAAGTATAAACAGCATCTTGAAACTTACAAAAATGAAATTTCTGCACTATTGTGCACTGAACCACATTAAAATAACTTAATTCTGCTTTAAATAAAGCAAAAATGAAAACCAAAGAAATAAAATGCCCAAGGTATGGAAAAATTTGTCTTGCAATGCTACTTCCCATTCTAATCCCCTCTGCCACTCACTAGAACCTTTCACTGTACTGAAAATACTAATGAGGCCATCCTTCCGTTCCCCTCCCCAAGAACACTACATCATCTTACTAACTGCTTGAAAGGAATGAACTAATGTACAGACCTTGGCCGACTTAATCTATTTTTGATCCACAATAAATTAAAATAACTTAAGAATCCTTTACAGCTGTTTTTATGGAAAAAAATGAATTAGTGCACAAAATCAGAGTAGTTTTCCTGCAGCTTCCTTGAATTTAATAGTTTTAAAGCAAAGTAGGTTGGCTGAATTTTATGTGGACTTCAAATGAGTATTTTAAATACAGTGCTTAGCAGTCTAGGATTTCCCATGCCTCTCCACAGCTTCATAAAAACAGTCTTCGTTAACTACAGATGTTAAACTCTGGACACTAAATTCTCTCTCTAAAATAGAGTTCAGGTCCAGGTTTGCAGCATCAGAGTGACTGTCAAGGGACTGGTGACGTTCTTGCATTGCCATTAATGTTCCTCTGTTACGTTTTGTGCTGTTTACTTTTCTCTTCACTGGGCAGAAGTGGCCACGCACCAGCTTTGGATGCTCTCCTGTCTCAAAGCTATCTCCTTCCTCATTTTCAGCAGCCTGGTCCCGTTCAGAGTCAGTACTCGGTTCCTCGGAAATCTTCAGCCGTTGGAACTGTATTTCAATGTCTTTCGTAGGGCTGCCCTTCTTTAGGCTCTGGTAGTCATCATCATCGTCATCATCACTGAGAATATCAGATTCTTTGACAAGAACACTAGAGAAGTCAGATGCACAGCTGTCTACGTGTTTATTTGGAGATGAATTTTTGGGCTCCTGAATGCTCTCCGCAGTGTGGCAGCTGCTGCTCTGAGTACTGCTGCTCAGGCTGCACTCATCAGAGTCCTGGAAGGTGCCTTTCCCTGGGTCACCGTTCCACTCGCTGCTGGGTGAATTCTTCAGTACCTTCAAGGACCTGGTGGAAGCTGTGCAGAGGAAGAAGGCAGGCTTATTTTTACAGCAAAACATCAGCTGGTTATACTGGCTGTCTCAACAGCCCACTTACAATTACACTGAACATAGTCTCGTTTGATCATCATCCCAGGTCAGATGTGTCAACATTCTGATACCAACAGTGCAATCCCATGTCAGAGTTTTCATTCCACCTACCCCTGGGCTATATTCTTGCCTTCATGAGACATGGATACAAAATCCTCCAAAAGCTGTAGTAATAATTTGGGCCCATCTGCAGGAAAGCAAGGTTGATTTGGGCACCTCCAGCACTGGGGGGCCAGATTGTAGGTGGGAGTTGAACTGTCCCAGTTCCTGTGATGTTAAGGGATTTTATGGAAAATGGAATACATGAAATACTAGTAACCATTTAACTAAAATGTCTGAAAACCTGTACTTAGTTGAAGTATCTGCTGGGATGTGGATTTAGTGCATTGGAAGAAGCAAGACCCCTGCCTTTTGCCAGTTCTAGCTTTAAATGTTAGGGCTGAGTTACTAAAGAGAACCCAGAGAAAAGAACACTAATCCTGCATGCCAAAGGGAGTCTTTCTTCCCACTAAAATTAATTTGGGACTTATTAAGTCTTCCCTTAAGAGAGCTAATGACACATCACAGCATGGGGGGATGGCAAGCTTTCTTATCTCCTCTAGCTCTTGTCAATTACTGACTTACGGAGATACACTTACTACCTCCTCAGACCGAAAAATAAATGGGTTTTGTGGATCTGGCACATGACACACTATGGCAGTGGTAATAATTGCAAACCTTTTGCCAGCTCTGGAGTCCAGACTCCTATTTTTCAACTTTAAGAACATGTTTCTTACCCAGTTTGGCTGTTGCAGGTACACGGTTCTTGAGCGGGACGAGGCGATCTTTACATGTTTTCTCCAGCGGTAGCTCACACTTTATGTGGCGTCTGAAATTCTCCCGCAAAATAGAACGGATCACCTTCACCATGTTAGTCTTGTTCTCACAGTCACTGCAAGTTTAAGAAAACAGAACCTATTTTTTCCCTCTGAAGTAAGACACTATTGGGATAAAATGTGCCTTCTTTCTGCCGATGTGCGGTAAGGCAGTGTGCTTTTTCAGTAGTTTGCTTTAGAGTAGGCTTTGAGACAACATCTGTGTGGTGTTAGCCATTTCACACACTCTGTGCTTGAGATCTTGATTAGTTTCTCTTAGAAAAAGCCTGAAAGGTAACTTCTGTAGCAGTGGATCACCCCTTAAGTGGTATTTATCAGAAGATAGTTTCTTCTGAGTCTGATAAAATCACTTTGCCCATATTGTACTAGAATTTATGGTAATACTTTTGCGCATATTTCTCATGTTGGATCACTAACCAAATCCACTTCCATTCCCAATTGTTATACTTTATGCAGTTAAACACTGGCGTAGTGCCTGGATATAAAGAGTGAGAGTTGCATAAGAAGTGCTGATGCAAAGGTCACATGGGGGAAAATACTGTATTTTTTCAATTCCATTACTGTGATTTGTCAAATACAACCTCCATGTAAAGCTTACCTGCTGCACAACTGAAAAATGGTTTCTGGCCTGCCTTCTAGTTCTGACTTTGTGTGAATCAGTTCCCAGATACAGCTGTTCTCTGTTCCTGTCCATGGAAAGAAACATTGGTTTTTTATATACATCACAAAACCTTTGACATTAGAAAGACCAGTGTAGAGCTCCTCTTCTCAGGACGGTGTTAACATAGGCATGGATGGATCCACAGCTGATCTCACCGGAGGTAGAACCTGAAGGGAACTCCCCTGAACTATCCTGCTGCAGCAGCCTGGCCAGTGCTGCCTTTGGTAACTTAACCTTCTCTCTTGGAGAGTTGCTTTCCCTTGTTCTTAATGCTTCTTGCTGCCTTTCAGCCCTCAAAGGCCTAAAGATCAATACAGAGGGAAAATAAACACCCAGCCTATTAACACAAATTACACAGTCACCTTTCTCACATTTGGAAAAATACAAGGGTCAGCACATGCACAGCATAAGGGCAACACCAGGATGTCGATCAACCATGGTAAACCACCTTCCTGTTCACACTATCGATTCATTGGGGATTTCCATTCTGTCATTCCTTCACATCATGTTGCATCTTCCTGAACTCATGGAAGAAGCCAACATACCAAATGAAGAAAGTGTCTTAATGTATTGAGTGTGAGACGACAGCAGTTTTCTCTACACCTGCCTGTTTCCAGAGGCTCCAGAAAGACATAGGGAATAAGCAGTATTACAGAATCCCAGAAAAGTATTCAGTGCAGGGGACTTACCAGCTGTGTTCCCCAGTCGAACTTGAAGAGCAGATAAAGGAATCAGCCAGCGAAATTTAAATGGATCCAAGTCACCATAATTATGTGCAGCACGAACATTAGTAGGCTGCAAAAGGAAAAACAAGGGTATTTCTAAGTAGTAAAAGTTTAAAAAGTAGTATTTTTTGCATTACTTTTCAAAGAGCTGCCTGTGAAGAGAAACTCAATTCATTAGACTTTTTCCTTCAGTATCCTAATATGTGCTTGTAAATATAGTTGAAATGGCAATAGACACAACCTTTAGAATTTGTAATTGCTTTATCTTTTAAAGCACTTGGATAAAAATGGATAAAAATAATAGTTTGCCTATAAGGACTACTAGGGAACCAGTTTTCCCTGAAGGAACCTGCAGACTGTTGATTAGAGAATACATTAATCATGTTGCTGCTGCTGCTACTTTTAGAGCCACTTCATCTGTTATGATAAGCATGGTGCAGTACTTCCCCATTGGTACTCAGGATATACAACTTGCTACTTGACTCCAGTAGTCCACTTTTGTAAATGGAGACAGAGGAGGTTATGTTTATAATGCCCCTTTTCCTTTCCTACAGAGGTTTTTGTTACAGTAGGCCATCATTTATGCCACCTGAGAGCATTAATTATTCCTTTATGGCAAAGTTTCATATTCCACCTGACAGAACTTACATGAGCTTCACACAGAAGATGCTGCTGCTTACTAAATAACAGTATTTATTGCTATGCAGATTCTGAGCACTTGTTTTAGCTGTGGTAGCTAGAACTGCCCCCTAGTGAGGGAAGGTGGCATCACACCACAGTCCTTTCCCCTTCAACACTGGTGGTGTTCATCTCACACCGCAGTAGGATCCTGTGCATAAACACCAACCACCTCCACTGATACCAGACTTACCATTTTCTTTTTCAGTTTGTAGTTCTCCTTATATACCAGTATGACGGCCCTCTTAAAAACTAAAAAAAAAAAAAAAAAAAAAAAAAAAGTGTTAATTACAGGTGTAATATTCAATGAAAATATAATCTTGGAGAAGCTGACAACTAATTTCCACAGTTTTCATATAAGCAGGGGAGCAGCTGAGGTTGGCTCACAGAGCAAACAGCAACAGCAAACAAGTGAATGAAATTTTTTTACTTCTCACATTTTGAAATACAACTATGTATTTTTTCAGATGTAAGTCTACCCTAGCTACCCACATGGCTACAGGGAAAGGAGTTGATGGCATTTGTCTTGTGAGATTTAATCTCTAGATGTGAAAGAGCACAGAGTCATTAAGACACTTACCAAACACTGTAAGTTCAAGGTCTTTTCTTGCTTTGCCCAGTGATGGGAAAGGATTCAGCCAGGAAACTGTGGAGTGCATTAGAAGTTCTCCCATTGAAAGCTCTGTCACCTGTATTAAATTATAACAGTAGATAATATAAATAAATAATAGAATGAATCATAGAATGGTTGAGGTTTGAAGGGACCTAAAAGATCATCAGGTCAAACCTCCCTGCTATAAGCAGGGACACCTCTCACTAGACCAGGTTGCACAAAGCTTAATTCAACCTGGCCTTCAACACCTCCAGGCAGTGGGCAACAGCAACGTCCCTAGGCAACCTATTCCAGCACCTTACTACCCTCATGGTGAAGAATTCCTTCCTGATGTGCTGCAATCCACATACCAATAACTTAAAGGATCTATGTTTTCTGCATTTACTGTATGTACAGAGAGAAAGGCAGCAAGATGTGCACTATGGCAAGGAAAGTGAGAGTAATCCCCTCTTTAAAACAGGTAACAAAAGGTAAAAAGTAATAGCCCCTAAGTTATGGGGTTGGATAGAAGCTGGATAAAAGTTTTTATTATTAATAACTTAGGAGAATATTAAGTTGCTCTGATGATCTGTCATTTACATATAGCCAATTGTGAACTCACTCATTCATTAGCTGTATCTTTAATTTCTATAGAGTAATTAGTATTAATGACACTGCCAACAGCAGAATTAATTGGAGATCTTGTACTCAGAGGCTGCTTTCTTCTGAGGGACTCAGTGTTGCACTGAAGAATCCCCCAGGCTGTCAAGTTTTGTTTCCCCATAAATGATGGGAG
The DNA here is from genome assembly GCF_020740795.1 of Apus apus. Taxonomy (NCBI): domain Eukaryota; kingdom Metazoa; phylum Chordata; class Aves; order Apodiformes; family Apodidae; genus Apus; species Apus apus. Next base: position 98,610,518 of record NC_067284.1, on the reverse strand, counting down.
ACCAGGTAGCCAGCAGGGATGATCTGGCTTTTACTAGGAGGAAATAAAACAACCGAGCCAGCATTTCTCATGTCTGATTGTCACCTTGACAGATTTGATCTGCTCAGTAATCGTTTGATGTAAATAGCTAAGGTGAGACCTTGCTGCCCTAGTTCTGGGAGATGTGTGCACACAGGCTGTTTAACTAATGGTTTTTGCTCTGACAAATACCCATGGATGCCTCAGTGCTGTGAGTGTAGAGAATGAGAATAACAGACCTTAATGTGAAATCTCTCAAATTGCCATTTTCATTTGTACGGGTGAAAAAAATATCTTAAGAATTAAAGAACACTACAGCATAAAATCTGAATGCCTTGGGGCATGGATAATATCTGCAACATTTTAGGAGGATTTTTCCTATTGCAATTCCTGTCAGTCCAGAAGGCGGCTCTGGCAGCCGTCTGAACATTTTACCGTAACCTACTAACAAAGAGAAATTTGACAGACAGATATGAAATTGAAGTCAAAACATTAAAGGAGAACAGAGGAAGCCCTGCACAAATCGGTTCTGAAAATTACCTCAGGAAGAGACAAGACACCCAATGGCAAGTGGGATAATGCTTCAGAAGTGAATAAAACATGTTCCTTCTCTTACCTCCTTCTCTGTTCCACTTTGATCTGCAACCAGTTGGTCAAATACAGTGCCATAATCTTCATATATCTTCTGCATCTCATTGATATGACTTGCTACTTTTTCCATTGCCTTCAGTGCTTCTGTAAGTTTTTAAAATGTCATAGACAGCTATGTAATTCAATTATGTTTTCTAAACATGACATGCTTTATTGAGTTCCACTTCAGGCAGGCAAAATGACACAGTGTTCCCAAGGTTTTGTGACCAGAATTACCTGATCAGAGTAAGTGAAAAAGGCTCACTGGGGCTCTTAAGTGCCTGAAAACGCTGCAGTAAGTATTTCAGTGATAGGCCCCAGGATGTGTGAATCTTCCTATCAACATGCCAGCAAACACAGGTTTTTCATCTTGTATATATAGGGCCACTAGGATCTCTACCATAATCTTCACGCATACTGGCATAAGTCATATGAAGATGAGCTTTAATAGAAAAAAAATGCATTTGGCTCCCCACAGAACAAAGAAATGCAGCCCTAGGTTGTACAAGTTCCTTATGGATTGTATCCATGAAATTAAATGCTGGTGGCCAGGTTTTATTTACTTTTTTTTTTTTTTTTCCTAAGCAAAATTACACTAGATTTTGTTAGACTTTTGTGTTAATTCAGAAAGAAGTGGAAGAAGGGCACTTAAGTTTCTCCACTCCTGCCACCTTTTAACAGTGCAGCCTTTTAGAAGTTTGGCATCCATCCTGACCTGCAAGTAAGTCATCCTCAGCTTGGATTCAAGGGCAAGGGAACAGTACTAGAAGTTCCCTTTGAAGTCAGTAATAGCCTCACGACTTTCTGCTGACAATGTACTTTGCCTGAATCTATTTTGTTAAAATGACAATCATTCCATAAAATAAATCTCTAGCCTTTCCTCCACCAGGTGCTGACAGACCTGCATTGGACTTTGCCAGGGTGAAGTCCCAAGCATCTAAGCCTAGAAAAGCAATCAAGTCTAATATACATTAGACAGACAAGTCTTTCTACGTGGGAAGACTGCAAAGCTTTGGCACAGATCTTTGTTACACAAGCAAGAGTCACAGCCAAACCTAAAATTTCCTTCTTAATTAAACTATGTCACATTTCAAGAACTGGGTAACAGCCACAAGATGGAGCCTTGGTCAGTGTTTCCTAAACGGGGGAAAAAAAATAGCAACACTATGACCTGACATGCTCCTGTGCAAGAATTGAGGAGAAAGACCCCAGTTCTATTTGCCATGGCAAATCCTGGGTATAGGCACTTCTCAAAGAGACTTGGATCTACCAGATGGCTACATGCATCTTCTGAAAGGGCTGGAAATAAAACTTAACTCATTCCTGCAGAAGAAAGCAAAAAGTTACCTGTCAAATGATAGTGTTCCTCACTCTCATTGTCTGTCAGAGACACCAGCTCTTTTAAAAGTAGAGGATATTTCAACACTCTCTGAACAGGCTTTATGAGATATGACTCCAGTGTAGAAGAGTGTTGCTTTGTGGGATTTCGAGCATCCAGGAAGGCCTTAAAGGCACTGTCTGTTTTGGCTAGAAATAAGAGAGTTGGTCAGTTGAGCATGGAAGTTATAGAAGCTATAATAATTTGAAAGAACAGAATTGCAACTTATAACCAGCACCAAAAGTCTCACCCTTTTCAACAGATGGTTTACAAAGTAGTTTACACATTTAATAATAATTTTCCTGCATTAAATAAGGGCTAAGAGAGCAATTATATCAAGGTGAGATTATTCTTCAACAGAACTTTTCCACTGCACTGCAGTAGGTAGCAGAGGAAGTAATTCCTAACTTATACCATCTGTTGCTGCTTTTTGGAGCATTAACTGCATCTGCAGACAGCACAAACTTGCGGAAGATGTTTCTGTAGTTATTCAAGCTACTGCTTGGATGTTACATAAGGAATCTTATCCCTTCATTTCCATACCATTCTTCAGCAGAATCACAGATTTTAGCTATTCCTATCGAAAGACACACGATTAGTCCTTGCTTTGTACCCATGTTCTCTGCAAGTCACTGAGATTTGTTACAGTAGCTCACTGCAGCTTAAATTCATGCAAATAAATTACAATAATGAAGACAGTAAATTACCTCTCTCGAGAACTTTCTGAACTTTGATATGGTTAGCACAGAAGCCACTGTACAATTTAAAGTGGTCAGCATAATACAGAAAGGAGCCTCCAAGGGAAAACAGCAATTTCTGAAAACAACATCAAAATATTAATTTATTACTAGGATCCTAAATAAATGTTCAGGCACATAATACTGAGGCTCAATGGTGTGATTATCTGTTATCTTTCTATACATATCCTGTAGGGTTTTTTTTATATATATATGAAAGTCTGCAATTTTCTCCCTGAGAAGGTAACCCTACTGTAGCCTTTCTGTGTCACTGTATCTTTCAGGCAGCACAGAAACAAAGGTCAGGAGACATGTAACAGGGTATGTTGTGCTGGGAAAATACAAGAGCAATAGGAAGCAAGACATTAAAGTGCCAAAGCCAGAAGGGACAGTGAAAAACAAACAAAGAGGATTGCTTTCCAACTGTTTTCCTTCTTTCAGGCAGGTGGTAATTACAGGGCACCTCTGATGTTCTTGGATGAAGGGGCAGTTGGAAAGATGTGGGAGGGACTGAATCATGAGGGAGATATTTTTAGAAAAATGCTTCCCAAAGCAAGATAAGGAAGAGAATTAGTTAGGAATGAGAAGGGGAAGACAGAGGAGAAGGCGGAGGAGAGCAGCCCTCTCCCCTCTTTTTAATCAATGTTTGCTCCACAGTAGGCAACAAGCATCCAGGAGACCTGCCAGCAGTCTTGTCTGTTCCTGTGACAGTGACTCCATCTCCAGGGAACCTACTTCTTCCAGTTAGGGCCAGTACTGAGTGGTGCTACTGTGGGCAAGATACCAGAGTGAGGGCACACTTCGTAGGCCCTTTTCTTGGGTGTCACAACATGAGCAACTCAAGTGGCATTTAACAGGAAAAGCCTCCCAGTCTATAGTGTTTGAACTGGGCACAGCAGGGAAGAGCACAAGGGAGGGCAGAATTCAGTGCAGTGACAATAACCTTTCTACAAAGGAGTTCTGCATCATAAGCCATCTCTCTTTTACTGCATACTCAAATTCTACTTGGCATCTTTCATGTTGTATCCTCTGCCATGGAAAGAGGATGATAAACCCATGAAAAATAGCACTTATCTTTCACTGCTGAACAGGTATCTGAAAAGCTTCAAACCAAAAAAGCAACCATATGAAACTTTAATATGGGTTCTCCAAGCTAGAATTCCACAAACATTTCCAGGCACACTGCAAGGTATTAAATGACCAGATCTTTACCCGGAACTGAGATGGTGTTTCCAGTGTATTAAAATCTGAGGAAGAAGATATCCCGTCTTCAAGAGTCTCCAAAAATACCTTCTGGAAATTCAGCATTTCTGGCAGACTGCCGAACAAGGACTCCATCTGTGGAAAACATCGGGCTCTGAAGTACAGCACTTCGTACATCTAACTGTGGTCTTACAAAATCACTCCACTAAGGAGCTGTGACACACAAAGAGGTTGCAAAGGCTAATAACGTCTTTGGTAACACTTTTCAAACGGGTTTTATAAAAAAAAAGTAAATAAAGCAACAAAGAAACAAAAAGCCAACCACCCTTACCAAAAAGCAAAGATTCCTTAGCTATTAAGTCAGCAGAACAATTACCCTTTAAAAAAAAAGAAGTGACACACACACCAGACAGAAAGGCACTGACTGGTGTAATTCCTATTGTTATGTTCCTTGCTTGCTTTTTCTGTTGTGCTGTCAGCAATGAAAAACCCAAGTGCCAAGGTCTTAACCCATAAAAGAATGCAAAGCACATCTTTCAGTTATTCCCTCACCTCATCCTGGGTAAGGAATGTTTCACTTTGAAGGGGCTCTAAGTATAGCTCGAAGAGGCAGCTCAAGTCCTGCAAGAGAGAAAATCTGTTCACTTTTTATAGAACAGTTTGAAACTGCTATTTTTATGACTGTGGGATAGGGGTAATTTTTCAGAATGAGCTAGAGATACAATTCCTTGTCTATAACAAAATCACCTGCGTGTTGTTAGCACTAAAGTGATCGCTAAATTAGACACATTTATTTCAGTGTAATATTTTTGTTTCAACCTTAAGGCTTTACAGCTTGATTATAACAAATAATATTTTAGTAGAGCATGAGGAGAAAATGGCATAGATGATGGCTTTATAAAGGGTCCATGTATGTGAATAGCATCAAATGTTTATAATCATGCATATTAGATAAACCACAGAAATAGCCATTCATTTAAATATCAGTAATAATATTCAGAAGGACACATTTTAAAATCCTATTAGGTATTAAAGTGTTCAGTTGTGTTGTCAGAAGGGGTGTGATGAAGGGCTTTTTCCGTCACTTCTTCAAATAATTGGTGTCACTTCTGAGAACTTACTATCCCATACCAAAGCATGACAGCAGGGCTGGGGCCCACTGCAGGGCTCTCCGACCTTGAGAAAAGAAACAGCAGAAATTCTTATGGAGAAGGAATAATTATTGTCTCCCTGAGAATGCTGTATGTGTTATCTGCCAGGATTTTGCCTGGTGCAAAATTTCACCCATCAGTGACCTCCATGGTCATGGCCTTTCTTCCAGTGACTCCCCTATAAGAAACATTGGCTGGTCTGTGTTCTGTAGTGCTTCCTCAAGCTTTACAGCATATGGCTGCATAAGTGTATTGGTGGAGGTGCTAACAACAGACTGAAAGTGTTCTCTTCCATATGCATTATTGCAGCACGTCTTTATATCTGTAATTATGTGGTTTGAGATCAAGTAAAGTAGATGGTTCCCCCTTGCTGAAGGTCAATGAAATCCATGCTTTCATGTTTCTTTTGGCATCCAGTTACATGAATCTGGGGTTTATAAAAAGAAGGGACATATACCTAACAAATTACAGACTAATCAGTCAAGAAGAAATAACATGTATGAAGCTACAGCCAACTGGAGTTGTGCCTTTCAGTACATTATTGTTAAAAAATAATTATGCATTATTTCCCACAAATAATATTTTTTTTTAATAATTTGTAGGAGAATATATTATCTTCTACTACACAGAGACACAGATGTATTTTCATTTTGAAAACTATGGAAACATCAAATCAGCTAGAACTAAAGCTACCAGATTAAATCCCACAGCCACTGTTGCAGGAGTGAGCCCATTGAAAACAACAGGAATGATTAGATAAGCAGACTCTGTAGGTCATGCCCCTTATAGAGGGCTGGTAATATAAAGCTAAGCATGAAATACGTTAAGACAACCCACAGGTCATGGTCGGACAAAAAAAGAAAGCTGCAGCTATCCAGAATTGTTTGAGTTTTTTTTACCTTGACGTAAGATTTCTCGGTATCCATAAGTTCTTGGATGACTTTCCTCAATCTATCTGCATCAGAAAGGTGGCGAGCCAGTGGCCGTGGAGGTGTATCCTGGTTGTCTCTCTGTCCTTCCATACTGCTTGCTTGGGCTTCTTGGAAGTTTCGGCACAACGCGCTGATCTGTTCTGCACTCTGTTAGATGAAAAGAAAAAGACAAGCACTGATGTTTTAGAATACAAAGTGTACTACAAATATTTTTAAATTCTTCAAATTTTGGTCTTGTTCCAAATTTGGGGACCAAAGCATGCCATATTTTTTTCTCAAATACGTATCCTGGTAGCTTTGAACAGCTTGAATTTATAGCAGATCCAGACCACAGCAGTGAAATGAAATTTTCCTAGTGATTTTCCAGTGCAAATTATATTCAGTCTTCAGATGCAAGCTCATGGGATGCAAAAGATGAGAAAGCACTCAGACATATCATATACTTAATATGACACTAGCATCACACTGTTTTCCATCTCTCTTATTTTGCAACCCTCACTGCATCGAAATAAAAATAATTAGTAGATAAATATCTTCTAAGCAACCAGAATAACTTATGTTTTTCATCTGTTACCTATACTGTGTTGGGTGTTTTGTTCAAACATTGGGATACAGAGCTGAGGGTTCAGATTCAAATGTCCTGGGTTGCCAGAAGATGGTTAGATGCTCTCTTTCCAAGGAGACAATTACCAATCAATATTTTTTTTGCTGTCAAAAACACCAAATGGAAACCTAAATCTTTGAGATTCTTTAGAAGAATGAGAACTATGAAATGGTTATGTGGTTTGCTCTTGCACGACCAGCACTACTATTCAGGAGTGACTTTTACAGGCCATTTTATGCTGAATTATTTCACTATTCTCTCTCTTATATAACATTTTCCTGAAAGCTAGACTATCACTACCATTACCCAATTGTACCTTAATAGCTGTCAGTATGCACCTCTACATGAATAATTTCTTCAGTGCTTCTGTCTTTCAGACACTAAGATACTGCACAGTTGCACACGACATGCCATGTATTAATTATCTCCTATTTAACAAACGCATTCAAACAAGGGCTACACGACTGCTGCTTTATTTCAGTGGTCTTGTTTCAGTGAAGAAATCAGGACATGAGAGTATTTCAGAACTGTCTTAATCTGTACTAATTTATTCCACATGCTGTGTCAAGTGGTCCTTTTTTTATCTTATTCACCACTGATTATCTTTGTAGCTAGGTTCACCAACATAGGTTCATCAAAAGAGCAAATGCAAAAGTTAGTCTGAAACTGAGCTGAGCTATATGAAGCATCCTGTAAGGTGGAGGCTAAATGCACTAGCAATATTAAATCTCAACCATTCATGTGAAAAAAACACAGGTAGATTTTCATAATATGATTGTTAAAATACTGAATATTTGCCATGTAGTCCATAATACTCTGCAGCTTCTCAGCCCCTAGCTTAGAACAATGACACCACTATCAAAAAATTGTTGTTTTCCTCACTAATAGGTGCAACCATCTTCACAGCTTGCAGGACTATGAAATTTAGATACATGTAGTATTTACAACATTTATTAGGACCTGACAAAACATGACATAAATTGAATAGTGTTCGTTGGAATTAAAGCTGCACACTGAAGGAATACACTTAAAAAACAGTCACTCTGTGCCACTAGAATGAATTAGTGTTTTGAAAATAAATCACATCTTAATTTAGGAAACGTATTTTAAAGCAATTTCTAAATACCTGAATGAATAAGTACTTGAGTTTTGTTTTCTTTTTTCTCATGTCAGAAAGTTTTGTATTTGTATCAGAAGACTCAGATTTTATGCTCTACAGCTCAAGGTACATGTGGGGATCTTGTTTTACATCAACTTGATGCCTGATCAAGGACACGAGATCAAGGATATGAAACAGCCTATTGAAAGCAAGTCACAAGCAGCAGTATCAGGCAGTTTTACAAGGAGGAGTTAGAAGTCTTCTGTTCCACTTCAACCATGTTCCCACCTAGGGCAGGCAGACATTGAACATGCTATGTTCTCTATCCTCTTCAGTTTTGGGGCCAGTGCTGTACCTGCCACCAATCATAGAATCATAGGTCATCTCATCCAGCTCCCCTGCAGTGCACAGGAACCTTTCTAATTAGATGAGGTTACTCAGAGCCTGGTCAAGCCTGGCCTTGAATGTTTCCAGGTATGGGGCCTCCACCACATATCTGGGCAACCTGATTCAGTGCCACTGAACCAAGATAAGAAAGGATAAGAAAGCATATGGAAATAGATTATACTCCTCAACACAAATACTGTTTGAGCACCTACACAACATGATTTTGGTGTCAGAAATTGTTCCACCTAAGTGGCCTAAGCCTAAGGCCCAGGATTACCTCTCAGCCATTCTGCCAACATGTCGTGATTTTTACATATTTTAGTATGTTCCCGAACATGTAAGCACTTTGTATTTGGCAAGTCTGGCATTAAAAATACCGCCCTTATCCTGCTGCTTGTAGGCTCTTGTCATTTCTTGTAGTCTTGCTCCTCTCTGTCCCTCCCTTTGTGGGAGACTTTCAAACTACGCAATATCCAGACTTCATTCACACTCTTTGTACCCACATTCACTTTCACGTTCACTTCTACACACTGAATGGATCATAGAAGATGTAGGAACCCATTTTGCCAGTGAAACCACAAAGTGTACCTTCAGTTCTTGAGCAAAAGCCCCATATTCAGGAGAAAATTCATAATAACAGATAAGTAGAGAGGAATAAAAGCTATTCTTTTTTCACATTTCTTCTCAAAATGCCTTTACCTCCCAGGACATGCACCCTGAGCTGAAGAGTGTACACTGTGGAAGCAACGGACTTTCTCCAAAGTCCATAACTTGAGGTTACGTATGCCACTTTCAGCAACATTTATAGGAGATTGCAAGCAGCTTCAGCTTACCTTTGACACTGAAAAGCAGACAGATAAGATTAAAAATGCAAAAATTCAGACTAACAGTGCTGGAGTTGAGAAACACAACTGGAACTTATGCAGCATTTATAGAAAAAAACAAATACTTGCATTCCAGGGACAATGAAGTTAAGCAGCACTGTACTGTTTTACTGGCCATTTTCACAGATTTTACAGCAAAGCTGAATAAACTGTCGTACAGACCCAGAAGTGAGGGGAAGCAGCCTCCTGCCCCATACACTCTCAGCCTCTAAGAAAACAGAAGGACGTGTAGAAGCAGCCTTGAGAAATTTTGTTTTCATCCCTGCATGTTTGCATACTTAGGTGACACACCCTTTTTCAGGGAGTATTCCCTGTGAGTGAGGGTTGCTCACAATAACCTTGGGAGGGACAGTTCCAGTTCACATAACTGTCAGCTTGACCCACAACTGTAAACTGCCACAGTGGTGCTCAACTCATCAGATGGAGAAAAAGCATTTTCCATTTTCAGTAATACTCCTGCTAGTATTATAAATTATTCCTCTGAAGTGAACAAATGATACTCATACAAGGAACCTTGTACAGATTTTCTTTTCTCCTAGCAGATGACCATATCATAGTTTGAGGCTGCTCTATCCCCACCAGAGTTAAAAATCTCCATAAAATTAATTGGTGAGAGAGCACAAGACATTAATCAGCAGTGGTTAAGCAGTAGCACAACAATTTCATGGCTATCCTGTGACATTCTACTGAATGACACTGACTGAGCGTAAATGCTGCACAAGGTCAGTTACGTTATGGTGTCTCTGCTCATTGCTGTTTATTTCACCCTTGTTTCTACACCTTAGGTACCCTGTCAGCTGATCGAGGCTTGTTTGAAAAAGTGATGGAAAGGAGTATTTTGGGTAGGCTTAGAAAACTTTTCAGCCTAACAAAGACTTCTTGGTGAGGGGGCAGAGGGGTGGCCCTTGTTAAACCCATGCATGTCCTTTGATAAGGTTTAAGATTCCTGTATCCTTGTGCAGGACACTGCCCACATGGAGATCAGCAGTCCTTTTAATTCCTTCTCCAAAGAGGAAGCATGTTCAGTAAACATCCTGCAGAAATGGATTAGTCTTATACCCTCTAAAAATGAACAGATAACAGCTCAGCTCTGCCTGATTTATGTATTTCCAGGAAGACCAAATGCACCAGTCAGCAGAAGAAATACAATCACATGGGATTTTGAGAAGTGAACAGGCTTTTTTATATCCCTCACTTTTTTAAAAAGGAAAGCTTTTGGAGATGACCATCACTTTTCCTTTGTGTTAAAAGATACCTCTCTTCAGTACAAAGGCAGCTCCTAGTGGCTACCATTGGGGGTTTTTAGTGAGCCATCACTTTACAGACTTCTCTGTCATCCTCAGACTGGGAAGCACTTTGTAACCAAGTAATGTAAAAGGCTAGGAAGTCACAGGTCTTAGCTTCCTTAAAGGCTACTGAATAAGGCTGCCACACGTTACACAATACAGTACATGCACCTTTCTAAATTTTTTTTAAGACTGAAAAAATGCCAGCATGTTTTACTGAAAACTGCCTTGTGAGATTTTTCAGCACAGGTATCTGGGCAAGACTGCTGCTCAGCTTTGGGCAACAACAGCTAAAATAAAGCAGTAGCCCTAGTCATCATTTTTTTTCTGGTCCTTCTTTTCTGGTCAACTTCAAGGCCACTCAGAAAATGAAACTGTTGCTGACTGACGCTGCTGAAATGTGTCAGTCTGTTTTGTTTAGCTGTGTCTCTTGCATTGCTTTAATTAAAGTGTTTAAAACATTGTTAAAGGAAAGGTAGTTTTTAAAAACAAGTGTTCATTCAGATCCTGTGCAGCCATAAAGCCAAGCATAGTGAGAGTTATGCTTTAAAGTGGGAGAAGCAAACCCTCCATGCTGCATTATGAAAAGCTGCCTTGCCAGACACTACCAGGCCAGACAACAGGGGAGAAGTTAAGGATAAACTTTTGAGTCAGAATTTTTCATTTACATTAGCAAAGTCAGCCTGTTCTGGTAGAGCAAGTAGGTGTCACCAATCTCATTAGGAATCACAAGTACAGTAAGAAGAGGAGTTGATGACCTAGTAACTGTTTCCTGACAGTGCAGGTCAAGGCCTGAAGGAAGGCTGAAGACACAGCTGTGTAGAACAGCTAAGGTGCAAGGCACCTGACGTGGTACCCGTGTTATTAATATCAATTACATGATGGGAAATCTTCACTTTCACTTGCCACAGAGAGAGATGCCTGTTCTTCTCCTTGGGTACAGAGGGAGAACTGCTGGTGACTTAGGTACATAACTGAAACGCTGGTTATAAACCAAGCCACGCAGCAGGGAACTGGGCCTAAGAGCCTGCATCAACCAGGTCCCAAGGACCAGGAGTTCCCACTGAGTTAATAGATGCTGTTCTCAGCATCTCTAAAATCAGTCTCCAAAGTCATCTGACCAAACACATACCAAAGTCAAAGGCAAAACATTTTCCATCACAGAAGGTTAAATCCTGGCCATAGTGAATGTAAAGATGAGAGTATCAGGAAAAGAAAGGGAGAGGAACCTAGACAGCCCAAGTCACAAAAAGGAGACTTTCTGGTAGTATTAAAGCACACAATGAACATTTTCCCAAATCCTGATCTTGTGAAAATACTGTCATCTCTCCCTCTTATCCTTACCCCAATGTTCTCAATCTTAAATGCAGACGGCTCATGTGTTTTTCTTCCACCTGTGTAATGTATTTACAGCCTTCTTATACTCCCCCAGCAGTACCTTGATTATAGCTCCCTTTTTCTACAATTCTACACTATGTCAAAAAACAGAGGAACAGTTAAAACATTCAATGCTGCAGTTATTTCCAACTTTCCCTGAAAAATCTCACTTAAGTCATCCTACTTCTTGTCAAAATCTGGATCATGACTTAGGCTGCATCTGACAGAGGCAAGAAATAACTATTTGCTTGAGCCCAGCAGCAAACAGTGCAGGCAACCAACTCACCCTTCCCTCCCCCAAACTTCAAATAAGCCCACACCTCTTCCCATGCAGTGTACTGGTAATAAACTCATCCCACAGACTACATGTTACCAGATTCCATTAGTTGATTATTAATCCTGGGACAGCCACTATTTATCAAGTACAGACAGCTCATGCAGCCCGTCACCAACCTTAGTCTAATTCAGCAGCAACCCCCCAGCTTAACCCACACGGCTGCAGAACTCACCACAGAAAACATCCTGTGCAGGGAGCCGTACGCTGCTGCTGCCTGCTGCTGGGTTTTGCGAGCCAACGCTAAACTCTTCGCTCTGGTTTTACTCCTCCTGAAGGCGGGCATTGTGGCTTGTGAATACAAACTTTGCCAAAGGAAAAGGCCCCTCAGGAAGGAAGCCACAGACACTGCGATCCCCCGTGAACACACCTTCTCTGAGCTCAGCTGCACAAGTTTCTCTTTTGTGCGGATTAACAAAAATCAGAGGCGCTGTCAACGTGCCAGCACAGTGCAGCTAAGCAGCGTACGAGAGCACAAACAGACCTGCCATGCCCCCTGTTAGGGCTACAAATGCAGAGAAAATGTGCCAGATGAGAAGGGCTTTTTTATAAGCAGTTTGATATCGTGAATGCAGGACAAAGTGCAGCTATAGCAAGAGAAGATGGGTTTTATCTGCCCAGAAGAGTACCTGCTTCTGTACCCGTGAAATTTACTGCATAAACAAAACATCAGGTGCTTTGAGAAAATTAGCCAAATACCTAAAAATATCTAGAGGGTGCTGACTGTCCTGAAGGTCAGAGTGAATTATCAATGGTACCGATGCTCTGTCAAGGGTATATGCCATCAAATAGTGCGTTATACAAATGCTCTTACAATGATAAAATTATAATCAAATTGGCAGTTCTCTGGAGGATTCCTTTACATTGTTGTGCTTGTCCTTTGTTTGAACCTTTTAGTTGAAATTAGAGCAATAAAAAGACATTTATATTGTGCTCAGTAATAAATTCAGTCTTAAAAGTCCCCATGTTGATATATTTACACAAACCTAATCAGGTGTACAGATAGATTATTCTAAAAACAATGTAACTTTACATAAAACATTGTAGGACATGACACCACTGAGCTGAAGAGTCACGAGACTAACAAGCAATTAATTAATAAAAGGAGGACTATACCAGTGGCATGATAAAACACAGTAACTCCCATGTTCCCTCTGTCACAGCACTGTGCAATGAAGCTGAGCAATAAGGCTTCATTCAGCACTGCCCTCGCCAATGCCTGTTGCTTTTTAGCACACTCTTTTCTTGAAACCAAATGATACACCAAGCCTGGGTATTAATATCCTTGGTTATGAGTGTGCTGCTTCAGAGGCTTCAAGGATATTCATGTTCATATAAGCAAGGGAATAATGCACCCCTTTCCCTTAATTACTGCAATTAAACTTACATCCATCTCCTTCCAAATCATTAGCGCAACTTGACAGCTCAGCATTTGCCAAAGAGTGAAGCTCAGCTGCTGAGCGGCTGCCTATCAGAGGAACAACTGTGCTGGAGCCCTGAAACAACACACTGCTGATAAGGCCTGCAGGATGCATTGCAGTAGTAGGAACCTCTTGATAGCTGACAGACTGTGCCTTTCCTTTGGAGACAGATACCAGATTCAATGGGTGAGAAGACTATATAACAGAAAACTGAGGGAATGGTCTTGAAGAGGTAAGAGAGGTTTTGCCTGTTCCCTGACATTTCATTTTTCAATGGAGGCACAGTTTAAAAAGCCAACTATGTAGACTACTGTGTAGCATGCACAAGACTACTCTGCTTATCCACGATTACTGGCTGCCTCTGCAGTAGTTCACAGACCCTAGGGATCCACAGAGCAAGTCTGAAAAGAATAAGAATAATAATAATAATTTAAAAAAAAAAAATCACTGTGGAAATGAAAGGTTTACAGTACTGCATATGGCATTTTTTAAATAACACAGGCCAGGTCACCAGATCTGCATTTATTAAGAGCATAACTATACTTTCTGTAAAAATACTGTTTCTCCATTTTCTATCAGCATGAGTTGAGGCAATTTCAAGCTCTGTTTTTGTAAGAGGTGTGTGTTAAAACACAGCTCATCCACTGGGACTGGGAAAAAAAAGGCTGCTAAATTTCAGGTCCAACCAATATCGTCAATCTTGATGAAAAACCATGACAGGCCTTTTTAATTCCATAATAGGAAGTTATTCTTCCCCAGATTTGCTAATTAAGCCTGAGTTATTAGTTAACCATATGCCAGCTAAAAGATGTCACCAATTAACAGCTTTTTTTAAAAAATGCATATTTGTTGGAAAAAAAACAACCATCTTTTAATAATCCTTCCAACTCCTATTGAGGGACTTGCATAAATCAAAAAAGTAAGAAATACAAACTAAAATAAACTGAATCAATGTATTTTCTTTAGCCTTTCTTCTGTAGAAGCACACCACAAGCACTCAAGACCTTTCCAAGAACATCTCTCCTATGTAAAATTTACATGTAAAATAATCAATTACCTTGAAATATTTTTAGATTACTGGAAAAATGGCATTGCCTTCTTGTTTGTTCCTGTGTGCTCTAAGTAACACATTCTCTTTACAGACATCTGGTTTTCATCTTTCCATTTTAGTGGCACCAGGCTTGATAGTAAACATAACAGTAACATCCTTCATAATACAGGCTTCCCTCTATTGTCCTTATGTCTAGGTGTGCTTATCTCCTCCAGTTTGTTTCCCATCCTGCTTTTGCCCTTGATGCATGAAGGTAAAAGGCTAATTTTGCTCTGTATATCCTTTGAATGAAAGGAAACAGCAGCTTGCCTCCAGGACAATTTTGAGCACTTGTGAGCTACTCTGTATATATGTATGGATACATATACACCTATATAAAAATATGCAATATGTACATACATGTCCTGGACTAACGAGCTGTTAGTCGACCATTAGTGGTCTCTAAGCATTATAAATTTAGGCTTAATTCAGCTGGTCTCCAGATCTCTATAGTGATCTAGAGGGACTCAATTTTTTACTTTCTGTTAATGTGGGTGGATGATTTTCTGAATATTTTTCTATCACACTTACACTAATAACATGGGTTTTAAATGCCTTCAAAGTATATTTTCAAAGCATAATTGATGACAGTAGACATTTGCTTTAATTCCAGTACTAAAAAAATTAACATTTCAAATGTTTTAAATTAATTTTTGTTTAATTTTTAATTTCAAACATCTTGCATCTTAAATACTGTTTATAATATTCTCACTCAAAGTGTTTTGTGTTGAATGCAAAAAATTTTCTCAAGTGCTGAATGAGAAACTATGGCAACCACTGAGATTTTATCTTTGCAGTTGCATTCATCTTGCACAATCAATTTTTGCACTGTGCCTTCTTTAGAGGCAAACCCTTACCTCTTCTCACTAGTAGCAGGCATGTTGTGTTTCAAATGTTAAAAGATGCAATATCCCCCTCTGTAAATACAAATACAGACCCTATGAACTCCACATCAACCTCACCCCTGGTTTTAATGGGGTTTTGTTGAGGCACTACAGAAAGATTCAGAAGAAAACAATCAACGTGGGTGAAGATTTATGCCTGCCCACAGTATGTTAACAAGAGGAGATAGGCACACAGTGCTATGGACTACAGGTAACAAACCATGAAAATTTGTTGGAACTTCTCTGTGCATCTGACTCAATTGAGCCCTTACTTTTAAAAAATCTCCTTCCTCTGCCTTCTTTTCAGCTATCTTATCGTTATCTTTGATTCTGCAGAATCTGCTGTAATAGTAGATTTTTTCAGTTTTAGCATATCAGGTCTACCTTTGGCCTTACATGTTCCTGACAGAACAAAATAGGAACTAAAGCCTACTGAAGCACATGATGGTGCCCAGGATGCAGCATTTCTCTGAAATTCTGTATTGCAACTTTAAAATGACTTTGTTTCCTATGGGTAACTGCTGGGCACATCACATACCTCAGCATGTGCTAGAACTGCGCTTAACTGCTTCTGCATCTCAAGGAAAAAACATGCATGTTACTGTCAGCGCTGTAACTGAACAGTATCTTGGTCTTAAAAAAAGCCACCAAATGATCTGCAGCTGGCAGAGGGGTTACTCAGTTCCCTGGGTCTGTCAGAAGTGTGATTAGATATCTCTGCCTTTCATTGCAAAGCGAAACGCTGCCGTCATATCCTGCACCGCAGGTGACTGGGGCTGCCTTTGGAGGCCCAGGGCGGTGGACTCCCAGGCAGCTTCCTGCCCTTCATCAGTGAAGTCACACGTGCTTGCAGAGACACTGCTCACCATATCCTGTTGCAAAGAACCAGGATTGTTGTCATGTGCTTCTCTTCTCAACAGCACATAAGCCTTGTAGATTTTTCCCAGAAGACTACAGAGAAAAGCTGCACTGCAAATCATTTCCCACCAGCTTCTTTCATTTGCAAGCATCAACACAACACAATTTCTTCTCCAGATCAAAACCATCTGCACATTTTACACTGACAACTGTCACAGTACTTTTGAGAGGATTCTTCCTTCAGTCAAAGGAAAGACAACAAATACCACCTCCTCCTCAAATCCTAGAGGCCCATTGTAACAGAGCAAGACAGAGCAATACAGGTTCACACCTCTGCATGCAAGAACTGCACAGTCTCCTTTTGGTCTTCTTTCTTGCCACTTTTGTGCCTCCCTACCAGTAACTATACACACAGGTCTCCTTCTAGAGCTTGACCTAATATCTGGTTACAGGTTCACTTTAGATAGACCTCATCTATATAGCTTATATATAGATAACTTTCACACTTTAGGCTTTATGGTTTCAAGGCTCCTCACTATGCTAGCAAATACAGGCAACTGTTGAATTTTAATTTTGGGGCATCCATAGGGTGGCTCTGCTCCATTTAAAGAACTGCAGGACCAATGCAACAAAGTGAAATCCAAGACTGGAGTCAACAGCACACACTCACTGGGATGTTTACAGCAAACCTTCCATAACCTATGGTTCATCAGTTTTGGTGCCTTCTCTGAGGGATGGAATTTAAACACTGAAACCTAAATTTAATAGCCAAACTCTTACAGACTTTAAATGGGCTACAACTTCACTCATATCACTTCTCAAAAGGCACATGATGACAGCAGGGGTCTGGCCATGGCTCCACACTGCTGGAGCCAGCAACTCTGGTTGTGCTCACCACAGGCTGGGCTGTCTGCAAGGGAAGCACAATAATTAGCAGAGCTTCCCCACAGGCTTCTGTCGTGCTTTTGATGCAGAACTGTCCCCTCCAGGCACAACTGAATCAAGGAAAACCACTGCTGAGGAACACACTATTTTCCCATGTTAGGTCTTAAACTCCCTAAATGCATCTCACATCTGGAAGGAAATGACACTTGGATTACAGAGAAACATACATGATTTTGAGAGGACTACATTGTTAATCCCTTTGATATGAAGAAGAGAAAAAGAAGAATATTAATTGCAGACTACTCCCTAAGCTTTTGGATCTCATCAGCTGCTAAAGAGAAGTTCTCATGATTAAAATAAAGATCCTTACTCAGCATCCTATGGATCCTATGGATGCTGAGTAAACCTTCAGGCAGGTAGTTCTGCAATTGATGGCATGCTGTGCAAATGGGAACTACCTACATGAGCAATGCAAAATACAGCTAATGAGAAGATATCACCACAAACATCGTTTAACTGGAATTACCTCCATGCAAGAAATAGGTCATGTGGGCATACCAGTAGTTTTTTCTTCCTCTTATTTTACTTTATTTTGCTTTTCTATTACTTTACTGTTTTGCAGTCTTTGTTTAACAACATTACTTCACACACTCCTTGTGTTTTTTGGTGGGGGGCTTTTTGTGTGGGTTTTTTTTGTTTGTTTGTTTTTTGTTTTTACATTTCCCACAGCTTTACTTCAAAGCCGATGTTTATTTGGGGATGTTTTAGGGCCACTAACTGAATAGCAGGAAAGGATGCCACTTATATGCAATGGAGAAATACAGCTTTGAAATTTACCAGACAAAGGCTAACACACATACATACACTGCCACACCATCCTAAATGTAATCAAAACACCATTTGCATTTATCAGTTTTTGTCTTATGCACCATATTATTGGAAGTCTTCTCTCTAACTCAGTGTATTTTGGTAAATCTTTAACTTTCTCACCAAAAAGTCACACTGAAAAACTGTTTCATTTTAGTGGGGAAGTGTAAACATTTCCTGACATTTACCTGCTAAAAGACAATCATCCACTGCTTATATACACAGATTCAGACTGATGGTCCCTAGCTCATCTCTGAGAGTGAGAGAGTGTTATCACCAGATCAAATTAAATAAATGTACCACCACAACTGAACATATAGCATTACATTTACTGACAGTGCCATTAGAAGACCGTTAGGCATGTTTTAAATAATGGTGTCCTGAACTACACATGCACATGCTACAGATGATCACATGCTTGTACAATGTCTTCTAGGTAACAAATCAGAGGAATACATCATTCCTAGCATCCACTTGCTTTCTTCTGGAAGATAAAATACCATTCAAATAGCCATAAACACTGAACACGTATATTTATTTTCTGCTGGATTTGGACTATATGAGTACCAATTACTAACTGCTTTCACCTCTACTATTCCACGGCAACCTTCACACTTGCCCCCTTCTTTACTCCAAATTTAAGCCAAATTTTGGGGTATTCAGACAGACTAGCAACGGGATACTTGTTCTTTTATTTAGGTTTGAACCTAGACAAGAATGTATATTGTACCTCAGAAATTTTTTTAATTACTCTATCTGCATGAGATGTTGATGGCTTTAATGCTACTTCTAATGAAGGGGTTTTAAAATCACTTCTAGACAGTTTGAAGACAAAATATTAATTTTTTCAACTTATGAAAACCATCCCTTCAGTACATGACTAAGCTGCATATACAAGTGGCCAAAACCACACATGCAGCAAACTCTTTACCATACTTGCTGATTTTCATTACAGAAATAGTCATGTGAAATAAGCTCATAAGTAACACAAGGATTTCCTTTTTGAAATTATGCCACGTGTATTTTGAATCTGTTGAAAGCATCGTTTTGGGAAGCCTGTTGTGGTAGTTGGATGACGCTAGTGGGAAGACGGGTTTGTTTTCTCACCCAGTCTAAGACTCTACATTCACATTCTTTGGGTACCATCTGACATGCAAGCCAGATGCTTAATTGCACACACACTTCAGATGGGTTGAAAAAACCTCAACAGTTAACAAAGTTAGGCACGTTCGTATGTTGGCTCCTTGAGCACAAGAAGGGGGAATGTATGGAGGTCTTTGGAGACCAAAAAAATAGATTTCTCACCAAGGTCCCAGACATGCAGAGTTCATGGAAACATCAGTTTCTCACTGCACTTGAAAAAGCTCCACTCTGAGAAATGGAGGACTGCCCACAACTAGCATGACAATAAATAGACTACTCAAGCTTCAAAAGCACTGGAAGGCTGATTTGAGACTGCATTGGAAAACTGAGCATCAAAAAGCAGACATCTGAAATGCACAAGTACTTTTTTTTCCCCCTGTTTTCTTTCTGGACATTTCAAGTAGGGCCATTACATCGACCTGCACCTCATCCCTATAAAAAGTTGAACACATTTGAAGAAAATGCTCCACACAGCAGGAGATGCAGAACTGTGGCCAAAGGTGCCATGCACTCTGATGACTGAACTTGTTGTGAGTTCTTAATTTCCTCACCAGATGGAGGGAAAGTGAACATGGTTGTCAAATAGCAGAGGAGAAAGCGTGAGTAAAGCAGCCCATGCTAGGGAAAGGTGTTCCAGGATTTTTAACCATAACTTTTGTTCATTGCATTAAGAATGGTATACCCAAGAAAAAAAAGTTAGTTTTCTCCTTCTGTAGTGTGCAGTTTGGTGGTTTGGTTGGTTGGTTGGTTTGGTTTTTTTATTAAGTGGTGGGGATAGACTTGTCCTTCTATACACATATTGATATATGATCAATAACTGGTGCTATTTAACATCTTTGTTGGTGACACGGAGAGTGGCATTGAGGGCACCTTCAGCAGGTTTGCTCATGACTCCAAACCGTGTGGTGAGGTCAACACACTGGAAGGATGGGATGCCATCCAGAGGGATCTTGACAGGCTTGAAAAGCAGGCTGGTGCAAACTACATGAAGTTCAAAAAGGCCAGGTGCAAAGTCCTGCACCTGAATCGGGGAAATCCCAAGCACAAATACAGGCTGGGTGGAGAATGGATCGAGAACAGTCCGGAGGAGAAGGACTTGGGGGTGATGATGGACGAGAAGCTAAACATGAGTCAGCAACGTGTGTTTGCTGCCCAGAGAGCCAACCATGTCCTGGGCTGCATCAAAAGAAACGTGGACATCAGGGCTAGGGAGGTGATTCTCCCCCATTACTCAGCTCATGTGAGACCCCACCTGGAGTACTGTGTCCAATTCTGGAGCCCCCAGTAGAGAAGGACATGGAGCTCCTGGAAGAAGTCCAGAGGAGGACCAGCCAAAAAGATGATAGGAGGGCTGGAGCACCTCTGCTATGAGGACAGGCTGAGAGAGTTGGGGCGCCTGGAGAAGAGAAAGAAGGCTCCTCATACTTGCCTTCCAGTACCTGAAGAGGGCCTACAGGAAAGCTGGGGATGGACTTTTTTTCAAGGGTCTGTAGTGAAAGCTCAAGAGGTAATGGATCAAAACTGGAAGAGGGGAGATTTAGATTAGACATTAGGATGAAATTCTTCAGTGTGAGGGTGGTGAGACACTGGAACAAGTTGCCTAGGGAAGTCATGGAAGCCCCATCCCTGGAAGCGTTCAAGGCCAAGCTGGACGAGGCTCTGAGCAACCAGATGTCGAGGAAGGTGTCCCTGCCCACGTAGGGGGTTGGAATTAGATTATTTTTAAGGTACCTTCCAACCGAAACCATTCTATGATTCTATGAACCCGTTCTGAGAGTAGATTGACTATTTTGAGAATTAACAGCAAAGCAAGGGCAATTTCTTTAAGTCTCTATACCCAACTTATTCCCATAATTTAACTTCACTGTTTGAAAAAAAATATAGCACCACTTCAAAAGCATTACAAAACCAAATCAGTTGGCCATTCTAAAGAATGCCTCCATTCTTTAGGAGACAAATTCTTGTTAATGTTCAAAGTCTCTCATCACAGGGACTTCTGTTTCTGCATCTGCAACGTTAATTTTTGAAGACACCACCATAAAAACATTCTGCATTCATTGACTAATTTTAGCATGATCACAAAGCTTCACACTAGCTATTTTTGCTGAGATTTTTAAGAGTTCTTAAGAGATCTCTAAGATATAGCTGAGAATATAATGAAGTTGGGAGAAATATTTGCAGAGTTTACTCTATAAGTTTTTTTCTTATGAACTGTAAAATATTTAAAGTACAAATACATTTACATACATGCATTTATACAAAGTTCCTTCTTTCCATCTGTTAAAATTTAATACGGTTTTGGAAATACTTCTCACTGATGACAGTTCAAAGAGTCAGAGCAACCAAAGTCAGATCACAGCAGACTTCAAGAGACCTTAGAATAGCAGTAACTTCTATGGTAAAATTTCACCTTTTAGCTATGTTCATCTTTCATAAAAGGATATTTTTAATGTATTGAAAATATAAAGATAAGCAAGTTAATAACAGACTGCTAAACTTCATCTTACAAACAAACAAAAAAACCCAGTTCTAGCCAATACAGTTTGCAATTAGAAATCACAAGTAGCTAAATAAAAAGTTGCATTTTTAATTTATTCAGCTTTATGCTACTTTGACATACAGAAAGCTTGATTCTTGGCAACTGTCAACATACCAGGATTTAACTGAGCACCAGGAGTACAGACAATTAGTTCTCAAAATTATTGAAACACAAATAAATCGAATCGCACTGACAGGCATACTCAGTCCCCAGATTTTCTGAGGTCCTCTATTCTTCTGTCGACAGTACATCTACATACTCCAGAACCAACAATTGCAAGGATGACATGCTACTGCCACATAAACAGTATTTTAACACAGTTTGAAAATGTACTGCAGCAGAATGCTCTAGAACTATAACATCTATCCTTGTTAAATAAAATAAAAAATAAAGTTAAAGGTATTAAAGGTATAAATGGGGTATCCCAGAGAATACAGAGCTGACAAAACTAATGAGCATCTAGAATGGATGCTTCTTGATGTACAGGTCTTTTTAACAACAATTTATAACTTAAGGAACAGCTTCTGTTTCTGGAATGAAACAACCCTTCATTGCCCTTCTAATTCCTTTGTTAGCGCTCAGATGAAAGACAAACATACAAGTATTTTAAATTAATTCATTTCTCAGACTACAATAAAATGAATGAACAAATGCATATTTGAATGTAGTACACACACAACAAAAGACTTCCTTTGAGACTACACTTCTGAAACGCATCACTGTACTTTCATTTAAGATGATGCTTAACCATAGGCTTGGTATGAGATGAAGAAAATAATAGTGAAAAACAAACAAAAAAAATGCTCCAAATGAGAGAAACAAAATGTAGAAATCAGACATGCAACCATTAAATCCAAAGCTTTAAGACTGTTTTTTATTTACTTACATGTTATGAGACAAAAAACAGCCAAACTTGAAAGAAGTCTGCTCCCTCAGAGCCAAGTAATTACATCTACAGTTGCTGTCAACTGGGAAGTGAGCATCTCTAGCTGTCTCTCCCCTGAAATAATCCCAAACTGCCAGTAGTTCCAGGTTGTGCTCAGAACCTCTCAGCGCCACCAACGTCTTCTCCACAGAGCTGTGCTCACAGATCTCCTCTCCCCCATACTTCTGTGACATTGCTTAACACTGAGGTGTCTGCACTGCTGCTCTCCCACAGGCGTGGGTCAGGTTAGCACATGCAGGAAACAGAAGGCAAAGAGGGGAAAAAAACAAACTCAAATCCAGATGCTATGCTTTTTAAAGCTGCATAATTTCCTTAAACTAGCTTTTATTAGCAATAGCTAAGAGCTATTTTTCATCTGGTGAGCAGCCCCAAATCACAGCTATAAAAAGAGAAATAATTTTAAATCCTTTTATACCCAATCACAAAATCACGTACAATATAAACTACCTTAATTTACTTTGAGGTTTGAATTATTTATTTTTTTTTTAATTTTACATCTAGTGGAGAAATCCAACGGGTCAGACAAAGGACTCTGACAGTAATAGGCACCCTCCAACAGAAAGACAGCAATCAATTACAAACCATTTGCAGAAATTGTAGAGCTGTCACAGACTCGTTTACAGCTGCAGTCCAAGTCAGACTGCCTCTGATTGCCAAGTCATTTCCCCCCCTAGTACCTACAAAACTAGGGCGGCTTCAGATAATTTTTCAAATGACATTAGGAGATCTGCATGCTAACCCAAGAATTGAACTGCAATATGGCATGGGCAGTTTCTTCAGCAAATTGTGCACCAGCCATTAATACTTATAGACATGACAGATTCGAGGCTGGAGAGGGGGCAGGGAGCAGACCTGTCTATTTACAGCTCTTTTTGGTTTTTAAGCTTTAAGCATGTAATTTAGAGCACTGGAGCAAATTTAGTGCATTCAGAGCAACAACTAGCATACATGAACTGCTCTCTGTGTATTTAAATCCTGCTGAACTCTCCCGAATCTTCTGTCATCTGGTGTATTCGACACAGACAATCAAAGTGACTGTTTTTCTGCTGAAGCAAAGCTGACACCCCAGAATCTCCTCCCTTCCAGCAGGATGGGAGCTCAGTTGTGTACATCTGCACAGTGCATGGGGGGCAGCACTTACCCTGGGGTGAGCGGGGCACCCCAAGGAACCTGGGGGAACCTGGCCAAGCACCAGCCCACTCATGCTGCCAGCCACTGGGGCAACCTAAGCTTTGGGGTCACCTCTGCTGTGCTCCCATAAAGATCCCTGCCATTAAAACACCATGGAAGCCCTAAAACAGGACAGCAGAGACATCCGCATTATCCCTTCCAAAGGAGAAATATGTCCTAGGGGGAGAAAAATCCTGTTTATTTTTGACTGGTTGCAAAGACTTTTTGGCAGCATAAGCAATGTGTTACACCAGATATAGATTATCTCTGTGGGAATCCCTCGTGCAGCAGCAGATCAGCTAATGACCCCACAATCAACACACCTCTCCTTACTCTCAGGGGAAGCTGTCTAAAGTCACCTACAACCAAATGAAGTAGATTACAAAGTTATGTCAAAAGTAAGAGAGAATCACCTCCTCTGGGTAAGTACAGCTAGAGGCACAATATATCTTCCCTGTTCTGGTGTGCTGAGTTTTTAGGTCACACCTTATCTCTACTCATTTTTCCTACAACTTAGTACAAGACAGAAATATATTCCAGAACCATAAAAACCTCTAACTTCATTTCTGTTATGCAAGAGTGTAATGCAAGTGCTATAACAAATTTGCTTGGAGATACAACCAACTCATCAAAAGAAGTATCAAAAATGTTCCTGTTGTCAAGAGTGGCGATGCCTAGTAAAACCACTGCCATAAACATGAAAACATACCTATGCTAGCAGGTGGGGGTTTAAAAATAACATGCAGTTGAGTCGAGCACAGGTTATAATTTGATAGACTTGGAGGAAAATGGATGAGAAATTTCTCTTTGAAGACCAATTCAAAGGTGAGCACTAATTCTGGGGGTCCTTGCCTCAACTTCTGAAGCCCTGACTGAGAGATCCGAGTATCCATTACTCCATCTGAAGTCAAACAATAACTGCTGACACATAAAGGTTCTTTAAAAGAGACAGTGGGAATCAATGGGTCTCAAACACTTTACCTCTCAAAGCCTGTGGTCCAGTCTAAATCTACAGGCATTAAGCAAGAGTTGCTATGGTCACTATGATCAAGCCCTAGAAGTATCAGCAAAAAGAAAACACGAATCAAACCGAATCAGTTAGAAAGCTATAGCAGCTTTTTTCTGCAGAACTGGATTCATGCAACACAAAAAGATTAGTATGACAGGTTTCTGCCTGTTTGCCATTTGTCCCCATCACAGTGCTTTTGGAGACGCAGCAGCTGTACTGACCTGTAAGGGTGACCTCAAGATAATAAAAAAATAAGTACAACTAATATGCTTTTTTTTTTTTTCCAAATTAGTACCATGTGTTAAATTCCTTCCCACAAAACACAAAACGTTAACACTACAACACAGTCTTTTTGCTCCTTAGGATTGTTATGTCAAGCATGTTCTTACCCTGAAAGGGGGATCAGTATTCTCCCTGTGTGGCACTTGGTCCAGAGTGCCATCAGTACTGCTCCTTTTCAAGTTGGATGTGACATCAGGTACATTACTAAAATCTGTATTTAAAAGAACACAAATAAATTAGACGGTTACAGGACAGGAACAGGAAAAGTATTTGCTTTTATCTACAAATACTTTCAACACAGTAGAATTCCTTTAGAGGGAGAAAAGGAATATAAAATTAGCAATCTTACACACCCCCCAGAAAATAACACAAGAGGTCAAAGCAAAGAGCAGCTATGCCTGGAAACTCTGCTTTCAAAACAGCAGCTGGACATCTAAGACAGCTGAAGCAATGCACATATTTGATCTACCAAAATAAATTGCACACTCTTGCTAAGGGCGTGCTTTCGAAGGTAGCATTATCTGTTATCTGCACAATCTGCTGAGACAACCAGTGAGGATAATTAAATGCATTCAGTAGTACTCCTTGGATGAATATGCCATTGTTTGACACCACATAGTCCTGAATCCCTTAAAGATTTAAGAAGAGAGCTTTGCCTTGGAACAAACACTACAGTTCATAATACAAACTAAATCCCTTCTTTTTGCTAGTAGTTTACCAATTTTACTAAATTTGGAGTTCACGTATGTAGTAACTAGCAGAAAGCAAAAACCAGAGGAGTCACTACCTGCTCTACCTACTGTCAGACTGTAGATGTCAATGACATTTATGTGTAAACCCAAGATCTACCCAACACTGCTGAACATTCATATACAAATGATGGGTTTTCTCTTTAGATTTCCTCAATTGGCTGCTTAAAATCTGCAGAGATGTTTATATGGAACTTCTAATTCAAACTTCTAGAAATGAAGCAAATTTATCTGATTTTAGATCTGCAGCATAATCAATCCAAGTAGTTGAAAACCATTAGGCAATCACCAAAAAAATAATGAGGACTTTTAGCAACCTCAGATGACAAAAGAGTAATAAATTGTTTTTTTATTTTCATTTGCTGCTTTGTTCCGTAGCTTTTAAGCCTCTTAAAAATTCACACCACATTACCACACTTTCAAACTCTTTCTCAACACCTACAAATGCTGGAGAAGTATTTTTAAGTGAAAGCTGAGATTCTCATTAAATCACTGACTCCAGCAGTTGAGGTGGTAATTAAATCAAATATCACTCATCTTGCAGTAAAATAATGAGTGTTAACAATAATGAAATTGTGAAGGACAACAGTATCTCTCCACCTGGGTGCTGTTGTTGCCCTGTCCCTTCAGAGCAGGGCCAGCTCCTCTCAGCAAGAATTAACAAACATGGATTGAAGCATAGAGGGAAATAGAAATTTTAGACCCAAAAGAGTACCTTAAAGCCCATGAGGAGCCTTCCTGAGAAGGAAAAACATGGAAGACAAACTTTATAGGAAAGCCACAGAAAAAGATGCAAACAACTCAGCAGAATGTCATATTTGTGTTTTATTTTTCCATATGTTACTAAGGTTCTCAGCATTGAGGCTGACACTTTCCCCCCAGATGCCAAAGGCTTGACTACTCCCATTTCCCTACCCTTGCAGAACCAAGGTCCTATTGCTTTTATCCCCTCAAGCTTTTTTACCTTTTCCTCCTGGAGTCGGGTGTAGCTCCTGATCTCCCAGAGCTATAAAAATACTTGCAATAACCCAAGAGTTATCACCTACGCAGACAGAACATATTTTGCACAACTCCACACTTCTTTAAGAACTTAAGGAGTCTGCCATACCTCTTTATTTGATTATGCTTTTACCTTGCTTCCTCCATCATGCCTGAATAATCTTCTCCCTCTCCCTGAACTTTTAAAGACATTTTGAGTCCCTCTTCTGTATATGGGTCCCACATTAATGTTTATCAACTTCCACCACTGTTACCTCCTAGGTTCACAAAAGGCAAGCCAACCCGTAAAACATGAATTGAATTTTACATTTTTTCTTGGAGGTGAGGTGATGCCAAGGATATGGTTTACCATTTGTCCTCTTTTTACTTGCCTTCTGAGTTTAATGCACTTATCCCTCCACACCTCCAAACAAGACAGATTTTGCAGTTGCATAAAGTACCTAGTTTGATCCCAGGTAGCTAACTGATAATAAAAAAAAAACTATGTTGTTTCCCTGAGTTTACAAAGTGACCATTAGACGTATTTGTTATTTACAAATCAGGAAGAAAAAACTAACCTACATAAGCAATAAAGAGAAAGCATAAATGGAGGATGAAGAAAATAAGGTAAAACAACCAGTAGACCACATGAACAGAAGAAATCAGTGTTTATACCCAAAGTAGACAAACAGAACATTCTATCACTTTCTCCTGGTGATCTACATTTTTCTCCCTTCACCCTCATCTTTCCTTTGCAGTCTACAGGACTGTCAGAGGTAGGTCTGTGTAGTCTTGCCCATTTTTATATGACTTGTTTTTGGAAGAATGTACTGCTGATGGTAACTAAGGTAAGCAACAGAAAACATTATTTCAATTAGTAAAAACTAAAAAAAAGTTACATGGAAAGGATCCAAGGTGAAAAAGGACATCCTACTGCACATTGCATGCTGAACTAATGGGGGAGGGAAGGAAGGACGTATGGCTTGTTGATCATTTTAGCATCCATATCCTGTCTCCTTTTCCTTCTTTTACTGTGGAAGCAGACTTCCTTTGGATCTGCTCCTACAAACCACCAAACTATTCCCAAAGAGCATAAAAGCATAAACATCAACTGCAGAGCTAAAAAAAACAACAACAAATGAAGGGGCAAAAAAGATGAAGTATTACCTTAGAGAATGGGTAATTTCAAATGGAAATGGAAATGCCTAAAGACATAAACACAGTACCAAATTTAATATTGAAATTCTCTCTACTTCTACTGCTAAATGGAAGAGGAGTAACAAGCCAAACCATACCAAATGTCTTTGAACATTCAAATTTGGATTTAGCTCATATTGACTAAGATGTTCAAGAGTAGCAATGTAAAAGAATTAAGAAAAATGTTACAGCTGTGCAAGTACAAAATTGTTCCAGTATATACCATTTTGGTTCTTTTATAGGAATGAGCACAGAAAAAGTATGCAAAATATATATGTTATATATATATAAAACATATATTCCTAAAAATCATGCAACTGTGAGGTCAAGTCAGCAATTTTTTAAAACTAATATTATAAAAACCAAGCAAACAAAAAAAACCACACACAGCCAAAAAAACCCAAAGTATCTCCAATATTACTTACCTTACTACAATTACATTAATTACTAGTTAATGAAAACATGCACTACTTTGCTGGAAACATTGCTTGAGGTGCTTTCCAGCATAGTAATGTGAATATACCATGACTACATCTGCCTATACAGCTCCATTACAGCAGTACATAAGATTTGTGCTATCGACATAATTGTCATAAACCTGTCTGGAAGAAAAAAGGGACTGGCAATGTTGGGTTAAACAAACTTGGGTAAATCTTTTAGCATGATTTTTCTCTACTGCAATGCACCTCTCTGTCCTGTTTACACACGCACACACACTCCCGCATGGTGAATTGAAATGTGTATCACTTCCATTTGAGAAGGATAGAAAATTCTTAAGCAGATAGTTTCTTCTGATTTATCAGAGTATCTTCAGACAAAATGCAAAGTCAGCTTCTTGCAAACAAGAAGAGTAGCAACGTCAGGTAAATGTTTGAATTCTTAGAAAAGCAGGGAAAAATGTAATTGTGTAAAAGCTTAACCACATCTTACGAATTACAGACCAAATGTCCTGCTTAGTTTATAGCAGTGAATAGTCAAGTACTAAGAACCTGCTCAGCACTATAAGATACCAAAAGCATCACTAAAGAAGAAGGTGTGTGGGGAGGGGCTGTTCAGAGTTTGGACCAATAAATACAAATGTTCTGATTAATTTTCCTCCCTAATGCCACTACCTCTGCAACACTGTATCTTGCTGACAGGCAGATACGTGACACTCAATCATCCAAGACAAATTATAACGTAACCACTTAAAACTGAAAGAAAGCATACTTCCTAAATCATGCTCCTCACTACTGATAATTCAATTAGAAGTGGGCACAGAGCACACGGATGGGACAGTTGGTAGAAAAACAAATACATTCAGCACATCCAAGAACTCTACGCCTACACAAATGTCTCTTCCCATGTTGTTGTGGTGATACACGTACAAATGGTCAATATGGAAGTTATTCATATGTTTGTGAGCAGAGAGGTACAATGGAAACACATCCTCTAGCAGATGTGTGAGACAATAATAATTTGTGCTACAATCCAAGCCAAGAAACCAAAGGAAATCAAGTGGAAAACATCAACCATCCGGCAATTCATTTACTATAAAGAAGCCATCAATAAATGCAAATATCACTTATCTCTTTTTTACTGTTTAATTAAGGAAGAAGCCTTAATTAATTTCTAGGTCAGTGCTGCTCTTACCACTTTAGCTGCTTAATGCATAAGCAAAAAATTACCATGAGTAGAAAGTAGGAACTGGGGATCCTGTTTCTTTTATAAGTCTTTTTCCCGTAATAATTCAGACTTGTTCTGTTTAAGATTCTTCTTATTAATTTAAAAAAAAAAAGCCAAGTCATCCTCACAACCATGTCAAGTGTTATCAAATGTCAAGCACTATGTAGGTGGTGCAACCACCCCCTTTTTCAAACTACAGCAAGAGGGCGTGTTTCCACCTACCACTCTACTGACAGCCACAAATTTAACAAAAAATTCCTTCTAGCTCTACATGAGAAGACAACACAGAAAACTTAACCCAGTCTCTCACTCCAAGACAAACTAAGACCACTTCAGGGGCATAATTTTCAGCTCTGGGCAGCAGCAGCAGTTCTGTACATAACTTGATACCTATCCTCAGCAAGTAAAGAAGCACTTTGATAGGCACAGGCAGGGCTGACCTCAATAAAAAGGTCATTTTCCATTTCCATTGGTCATTTCCAAAAAAATTCCATTTTGCCACATTTCTGAAATCTGGAAAACAGTTTGCCTTGTCTCAGAATGAAACCATGTCCTTTTATGTTACGCTATTTCATTTTTGCCAAAACACTGAGAAAGAGACACCACAGAGCAGAAAGCAGCAGCTTGAAACCAGGATACTCCTCCTTGATGTAGGAGAGAGAAATGAAGTCTCCTGCTCTGTCAGGTTCAGTGAGAAAACTGAACCTGGGTCTGTTTCAGCTAAGGTAAGATGCTTGATTAACAGTAACTGTGACTCCTTCCTGGAATCCCCAACTCCACCTGATCCACTTACCATATCACCAAACATTCACTTCAGCAAATAGATTCAGACTCTAAAGCTCATGCTAAAGCTAGTCTCATGGAAAAAGTCTGACCCAGGCTGAAATCTGTCTGTCCTCAACAGGGAAGAGGGAAGCAGCATAGCAATTAACAACTAGAAAATTACCATGACTGAGGTATGGGCAAACCAAGTTGCACTCATGCAACTCAGAAGAAGATTTAAACTTTCTTTAGCTCTCAAAATTTAAAACCTGGCATATTAAATTGAAACTCAAGAGCCAGGATCTTAAAAAATTATTCAAATGGGTAAAAAGAGGATGAGGCTATGCAGCTGGTAAATAACAAGCAATAGCTATGTTTAAAGAAGGAATGAGAGTGTTCGGAGAATCTAAGGAAGGAAACTACAGATCTGTGACCTATGTAGTAACCTAAGGGTTTTGCAATCAATTAAAGGTAAGAAAAATTAATAATGTGGAGATAAATGGAAAATTAGATAATACAGTATGGGCAAACGGATTGTGTCAAACTATCCTATCATCTGCCTTTGATGAAAGTGGGATTTTTTTAAAGATAAAGAACATAGGATAAATCAAATATTCTGGAAACAAAGTTGTTAAAAAAAAGAAGAAAATAGAAAAAAGGAATCTTTTAACAACCCAAGGGAAATAATTAGCTAAAATGAAAAGGATAGGAATTAAAAGAAGGTAGAAATGGCCTGGAAGAGGCTATGGTAGATTTTGCCCATGGCAGGTTTGGGGACCAATTTTACTTGCTATTTTCATTATTTGTCTCAGCAAAGAAAGTAGGATAGGAAGTACTCTGATTAAATACTGTAATGGTTCAAAGTTAATATACAGCATTAATTAAATGCATTACTTGACTACTATAAAGGAGATGCAAGACAACCTTGAAGATGGAGCCACAGTCCCAGAATAAAATAACATAGAACACAGTTTCAGGGACCAGGAAGAACAATTCCTTGTACAAGCTGTGCCTTCTCAGTTGGAAACATGAAAGGAAGAAAATGTGGAAACATGGAGAAGGGGTTAACAATGTGCAGCTGTGAGCTAGAGCTATTTAAGCAACAGTCAAGCCTGGCAGATACTGATCAGTTGTAACACTGGCCAGGAATATGTCTATGCTGGCAATTAGAAGAATGGTTTTCAACCATCACATTAATGAATTTCTAGAACAGGCTTATCCAGGCATCCAAAGGATGCAAACAGTCTATCCTATTTTAAATTGGAATATGAGAAATGTATCAATAGGCATGCTGAAAGCCTCAACTAGTAAAGGACTGGACTCACCAAGTCTCAAAACTCCTTCCTATCTTAGGTTCCTCTGTCAACAGCGTGGCACAGGTATTAACACAGATGTCTAAACACAGCTTCACAGGCAAATAGATGGCCAGAAGGCTCTGCCTGCTCAGTAGAGCACCAGAAGTACTTTCAGATTCACTACTGCTGGTGTGCAAAGATCCTAGCAAAGAGTGCTTATGACTAAGAGAATGCTTATATCACAAGTGCACACTGGTGAAGAAGCCCCTGATGGTTGTCCTACACCCCAGTCACTTGTCAATTCCATCTCAGATGTTCATTATTAACTCAAGTAGTTACTCTGCTGCAAACTGATCCTTCTCTTGATTGTAGCTCTCTGACACTTGAGAGGGAAATGGTGCTCTCATTTCCCATCCTTTCTGCTGCACTTTTTACTCTGTGTTAGTTAGGTGCTTCATCTATGGCAACAGGCAACACACACAGAGAGCTTCAAGCAATTATGATGGCTTTGGTCTAGCCTGTAAAAGACAGATACCCATATCTCTGATCAGAGCAACTGTCAAGTTTTTAAACACCTGTATTGTCCAGTGATTTCACATAGACGTTAAAAAACAACCAGAAACTGGACATCAACTTTTTTCTTAGAATACTATCATGCATCTTATCTTGAAAAAAATTAGCATTCATAATTATAAGGAATTCTAGGAGGCCAGGTCTATCTTCTAGGAAAGAATGTGTTCAGTATTTTCATTAATTCCCAAGTGCTTCAGATACTGCCAATAAAACATAACACAGCCAGTCTTCAGCACAGAGGATGTTCTCCCTCTCCCCATTACGAAGAGTTTCCATAACAGGGCTGCATGGTTTAGATGGAAATGAGGTATTACACTTGGGTAATAAGGTTAAGCCAGGTGTATGGAATGCTTCACTTTTCGTTGTTGGAACTTCGTTGGAAGTCTTCAGACTGATCAGTTAATTTTGATAAGCTTATGGTTCCCATATTCTTCTAGCCAATGCTGCTATCAAGAGAAAAGTAAGTTACCAAGAAAAGATAACAAATATTTCTAAAATCCCTAGTGAAAATAATACTAAAGCCTGAGCCAATTTTCAGAAAGGTACAAAGCCTTGGTGGTCTTAATTTCTTCAGACTTGAAAACAAGGGAGTGGTAGGTAAAGCATTCCAGCATTGTCTGGAGAAGAGAAATACCAGTGTGGTGAACTCTAAAAATGCTCCCTTGGAGACAAGTACTCATAACTTCAGTTCAATGTTTCAGCCTGGCAAGTAGCACGCATGTGCTTATTTCTTTTGGTCCTATACAACCAAGTATATTTCAGGTTTTGAAGGCAGGTGGGAGACCAATGCAGCTGCAGCCACAAATGAGAAACAGACATTGAAACACATCATAACCTCCACCATTTCAAGCTGAAAGCCAAAGCAATTTGATTCAGCTTTCATCTTCATTGGGGTTCTCTAGGAATCTGCGCACATGACAGAGGCACCATGGCCCCTAAGTGTAGATTCTTAGTTATCTCCAGTTAAGCTTTCCAGAGCTATGGGAGCATTCATGTTAGGTCAAATTCAGTAAATTGAAGTGGAATTTACTTAAGATTGCACAGCACCAGTTCAGTTGTTTCCCCACAGCTGGTACTCATAGGCAAGTATTACTACTTCAGCATTCACACTCCAATGCTGGAGTGAATTCAGAACTATTTGTGGGCAGAAACTGTGGTTATTAACTGTATGGTGCTTTTATGGTGCTCTAACAGACTGTCCAAAAGGTAGTTAAATTTATTACCTTTTTAAAATGTCTTCCTCTTTTTGTGTAGGAAATTTTAATGTTTTTCTGAAACCTTTGACCCAACTCCAATTACAAACTAGCTCAAATTCTCATTGCTAAGTTAACATTATTGAGTCTACTAAGACCACTATAAAGAAATCATGGTTTCTAGAAAACTAAAACTGAACATGTTAGAGAAACACAAATAAAATGCACTGGATGTTAATAATTCAGGGAATAATTAATCTCTGCAAGATATTTTGGCTTTTAACACTTTTTGTTGTCCTAGGCATTTTGTAATCTATTCTGGGACTGGCTGGAAGGTACGTTCTCAGCTTAGCTTTAATGCTGTAATAATTGACTCTTTGGCATAGCTAGAAAATTAATTCAGGAATTCCAGATATTAAATATGGAAAGAATATTAGCATACAGGTGTCATAAAATCAGTCTTCCTAGATAAAGTTCTTAAAAACAGAATTAATAGATGCTTGTCACTGACAAAACTAATTGTTACCAAATAGAAATGCAGTTACAGGCCAAACAAGAAGGTTCCACTCCTGACCCCTCTCATCCAGATGTTTTGGCTTCAGGGAGCAAGCTACGAAACATCAGACAGTGCTCTACATGCTTCCTGAAGGGACAATGCAGCCAGGCTGCTTCCTTTTACAGATGTGGTAGCCCCCCAGTACTGGCTTGCAACAACAGATCTGACACTTGACACTAAGAGAAACTTGTACTTCTGGCCAGCATCTGAAATGATCAAATGGGACAACTCTTTGCTCTCATTCTTCAGTGAGGAAATTGATGTTTCTTCTTTAAACACTTCACATTTTCAAATTTAGAAAAAGCCATTATGTTGAGGCAAATATTATTGTATCAAAAAGCTTAAGACATGATAGGCCACATGCCAAACAGTGACTTAGCTCCAGTTAGCCACCTGCTTCTGCAAGTGAGACTTTCTCTAGTCTGCGACATGCTCTCTCTTATTCCACCCCCCCAATACCTGCAGAAACATCTATTCTGAATTTGGAGCAGAGTCCTTTAGATTCCTTGGGAGTTCCTTTGTTGATTAACTGTTCATAGTGAAGCAAAGTAATTTTACTCATTTGTTAATTCAGTAACCAATAGAACATAAAAATTAGCAACATAATAGGAAATAGCTGCTTGCACTTCTGTAGCAGTGCCTGAATAGCTACTGCATTCAATGGTATGTTTTATAGGACTATTTAACTTTCTAAACTTTCTTTGTCCAAGTATCTGCCAGTCAGACAATTCTTCAGGCTTTCAGTTTTAAGCCACTTAACACTGGCTTCTCAAATTGTTACCCAAACACATTTGCTTCCTAAGTGCACCACAAATGCCTTCTTAGAATCAGTCTCACTGGAGGCCAGTGCTAACCATAGCTGGTGCCTCACCTTTCTATTCCAGTTCAGCAACTGCAGACGTGTGGCTGTGGTACAGAGGAGAAAGACATGGCAGAGCCCATATGGGGTGGCCACTGTCCTCTACAAGTATCAGCAAAGGCTGCAGCCCCCTGTTGCCCCTTAGGTCTTCCAGGCTGGGTCTGCCAGACTCACAAGGGGTGATGTCAGTGGTTTCTATTTCTGATGCTACTACAGGATTGGTTATATGGGATGGCTTGGGCCATTCTCATTTGCCCAAAGTGGAAAGCAAATGGAGCTGGCCCTGACCAGGTACAAAATGTAACACCTTAGTGGTACATTTTCTTCTCCATCTCAGATTTATAGGTACAAAAGTAATGAAAATAGAAAGGAAAAGGGTGAAAAAAATTAATTACTCAATAATATAGCAAAACTTGGTGAGTAGTTTAGTGTTGTGGTTTAACTCCAGCCAGCAACTAAGCATGACACAGCTGCTCGCTTACTCCCCCTACAGAAGGATGGGGGATGAGAACTGGAAGGGTAGAAGTGAGAAAACTTGTGGGGTGAGATAAGACCAGTTTAATAATTTAAATATAATTATGATAATAATGATAATAATTATTATAATAACAATGTAATGAAGAGGAAGATAACAAAGATCAAGTCCAAGAAAAACAAGTGATGCAAATTAGAATAATTGCTCACCATCAACTGACTGATGCCCAGCCAGTCCCTGAGCAGCAGTTCCCTGGCCAACCTTCCCCCTAGTTTCATAGAATCATAGAATGGTTTGAATTGGAAGGGATCTTAAAGATAATCTAGTTCCAACTCTACTGCATAGGCAGGGACACCTCCCACTAGACAAGATTGCTCACAGTCCCATCCAACCTGGCCTTGAACACTTCCAGGGATGGGACTTCCACAACTTCTCTGGGCAACCTGTTCCAGTTTCTAACTACCCTCACACTGAAGAATTTCCTCCTTATGTCTAACCTAAATCTCCCCTTCTCCAGTTATAATCTGCTATATTACAAGAACCATTGCTCTGTGGAAAGGCATTCTGCTCACTATTGTTAATTGTATTGGCTTATATTAGTGTAAATTCCAAAATTATTCACTTCCAAGATAACCGCAAGACATATCCCCTCTCTAGATTTTCATGAGAGAAGTACTCTGAGGACAAGGTTTGCTGCATTCAGTATGCTTCGGAATGAGATTTTGGTTTCCTCTACTTTTTGTTATGGAAGCTGCTGCTGTTTAGCAACAGCCCTGCTGCAATCCTCACCCTGGGAACTGGTAGGGGAAACAGTAACCTAACCAGACATTGTCCAGCTCCCTGGTTCTACTGCAGTGCTCAGAAATTACCAAAAGAGCTGGTCTACAGCAGCAAGAGTAACTTGCAGAGCACTATGTCATATGGTATAGGATATCTCTTTAGTCATTTGGGGTCAGCTGTCTCAGCTGTGTCCCCTCCAGCCTCTTATGTACCACCCCCAGCCTACTCACTGGTGGGGCGCTACAAGGAGCAGAAAAGGCCTTGGCTCTGTGTAGGCGCTGCTCAGCACTAATGAAAACATCCCTGTGTTAGCAACACTGTTTCTGGCACAAATCCAAAACCTAGCCCCATACTAGCTGCTACAAAGAAAAACTCCACCTTAGCTAAAACGAACACACTTAGATAGACTTTATAATTACTCAACCTACCTTACCTCTGTGAAACCCAGAACAGCTGCTGTTTGTTCTAAATTATGCCTAAGTCATTGGTCTATATGTGGACGTCTCTAAATTTATCATCATTAATAAATCTCCTTTCTGTCCATATTGTCCACTCTACAAAATTCACTAGAATGGGCAATGTCATGATTTATGTCTACATATTGTCACTGAGCCAGAAATTGCAGATCCACAGGGTTTAATGGAGTTTACACCAAGGAAAAAAAAAATTGTCCCACTGAGTTCAGAGGGATTATATCATAGCAGGATTTAGCAAAGCAGAACAGAACGCTCTTTCAGTAGAAAAAGCGCAATGAAGAGCATTTAAGGCTCTCGGATTTTATAGCATAAACAATATTTTAATTTGCAGCATACGCATCAAACAGGAAGCCAACAGGACAGTTTTTCAAGTGCCAGCAGAGCTCGTTAAACCACCACTCTTGGGAAACACTCTGCATTGCAAAACATGCAGTAAGTAATGAGTGCTCCTATGGAACCAGCATCTGAAGAGGCAAATGCTTCCCTTGAATTAACCTCTACACCCTTACAGTCCCAGGTATTTTCACAGACCTTGTATTTTCCCAAAGATATACAAGACCACAGAACAAAGATACATACAGGCACAAAAACAGCCGGAGCAGGAGCCAACACACCATGGTTGTCCAAGACTACTGTAAACACACACCTCACCTCTGAGCTTGCTTTGATGAACGGCCACTGCATGTCCTGTCACATCTACGTGGCTTCCTGCTGTAGTAAACCAGGCAATGAGTAAAATAAAAAGAAAACCTAGGGGAGTCATAGATCTTCAGGCATGCAGGCAGTCGTGCTGCACAGACAGCTACGTGTCTGTGTTAAAAAGAGACACTTCTTTTCTAGTGTGTTGCCTCACCCCATGCAAAACCACCGGATA
The DNA here is from genome assembly GCF_020740795.1 of Apus apus. Classification (NCBI taxonomy): domain Eukaryota; kingdom Metazoa; phylum Chordata; class Aves; order Apodiformes; family Apodidae; genus Apus; species Apus apus. The sequence continues at coordinate 98,572,972 of NC_067284.1, read as the reverse complement.
TCTGGTATTAGATCCACCAGGCGAAAGCAAGCAACATGTGCAAAACTGTATGACTAACACAGATTAGGGCCCACATCTAACAGAACTGTGGGTATCTTCAGGACTTGGGAAGCTAAGAAGCAAGATTGCTTTGCAGACGCATCTGAACTATCTAGCTGCCCCCTTGCCAGCCGCACCCAAGCCACCTTCACTGCTCCTGGGACCACATTTCTAGAAAGATCATAGAGTCACAGAATGGTTTGGGTCAGAAGGAACCTTAAAGATCATCTAGTTCCAACCCCCCTGCATGGGCAGGAACACCTTCCACTAGACCAGGTTGCTCAAAGCCCCGACCAATCAGGCCTTGAACATTTCCATGGAGAGGGCATCCCCAACCTCCCTAGGCAACCTGTTCCAGTGCCTCATCACCATCACGCTAAAGATTATCTTCCTAATGTCTAACCTAAATCTCCCCTCTTCCACTTTTTATCCATTACCTCTTGTCCTCTCACTATAAGCCCTTGTAAAAAGTCCCTCCTCAGCTTCCTGTAGGCCCTTTCAGGTACTGGAAGGCCACTATGAGGTCTCTCCAGAGCCTTCTCTTCTCCAGGCTGAACAGCCCCAACTCTCTCAGCCTGTCTTTCTAGGAGAGGTGCTTCAGCCCTTGGATCATCTTCGAGGCTTTCCTCTGGACTTGCTCCAAGAGCTCTATGTCCTTCCTGTGTTCAGTGCTCCGGAACTGGACACAGTACTCCAGGTGGCGTCTAATGAGAGCTGAGTAATGGGGGAGAATCACCTCCGTGGCCCTGCTGGCCACATTTCTTCTGATGCAGCTCAGAATAAGGTTGGATTTCTAGGCTGCAAATGCACACTGCCAGCTCATGTTGAGTTTCTCATCAACCAACAACCCCAGGTCATTCTGCTCAAGGCTGTTGTCAGTCCATTCTCTGACCAGCCTGTATTTTTGCTTGGGATTGCCCTGAACCAGGTGCAGGACCTTGCGCTTGGCCTTGTCAAATTTCATGAGGTTGCCATGGGCCCACCTCTCAAGCCTGTCAAGGTCCCTCTGGATGGCCTCCCTTCCCTCCAGTGTATCAACCACACCACACAGCTTGGTGTCATCAGCAAACTTGCTGAGGGCAGGCTCGATCCCACCATCCATGTCGCTGACAGATCTTAAAGATGTGAAACAGCACCAGTCTGTACTGACTGTACTGAGGAACACCACTCGTCACTGGTCTCCATCTGAACACTGAGCCATTGATCACACCTCCCTGAGTGTGACCATTCAGCCAATGGGGCCAGACATGAACTCAGATCCCACAGAGTAGGTGGGATCCCAAAGATGAGTACTTCCAAAAATGAGGAGTACAATGGGGAGAGAATGGCATGTACCTCTATTTTTTTTTTTTAATTTTCTCTTTTTTTAGTGGTTTCTTTCCCATTGAGCTCTCTAACCCTCTCAGATGAAACTGTTTCTTCATGGAAACTTGTTAAAGCATATCCAAACTGCCAAAAACTTCTTTTACTTTCAATCACAGAGATCTATTTACAAATTAGGGTTGATTTCAGTGTCAACTAACCAGAAATGACATCTTTTTTTTTGGAAAAAACCCCCACTTGCTTAGGAAAAAATAATAATTGCCCAACTCTGACAGCAACTCACATACTGGAACGGGTTTTCACACCTACTAATGCTTCTACCTCCTGCCTCAGCACTCTGTAGATATACCATTAACCCACACAGCGTTGCCGTAATAATACAGTTTTCTATTATCATGCCTTTTCTGTTCTTACTTCTTCAAATATTCATGCCATCTTAAAGCAAGGAATTTTTTTTCCTCCACAGTTGTGAGAATTCCAGTCCAATTCCCTCGTTTTGTAATACTGTGCAAACATTTGTTAAATTTCCTTAGCACTGGAGACTGGAGCAAATTTAGCTGCTCTGTTATTTAGTCTTCCACATTTATGAGTGCATTTTTTAAAACTATTTAATCTCATTTATTTTCCAGGATAAGCTTATTACTGGCCAAGTGGCTAAGCAGCAAGGACATAGCGTTGTCATGTGGGAGATCAAATGATATGATCACAGCAGGTCCAAAACACAGCTACAAGGGTATAGCAACCTCTTGGAGAAAATTAATCACTCTCACAGAAAACTCCCTGGGAATGATTTTTAGGAGTGGCAGAGTTGGTGGATTTGAAGAATGTCAGTCACTTCCCTTCTGCACAGCAAAGGCTGCCAAAGTTTGCCACGAGGTGTAATTGGGTATCCTCAACATAACAGAATACATAGGAAAAGGCATTCATCAGAGTTGCACTAAGCAGTCACAAAACTGTAAACAAATGTGGACAAACTATTACCACCCAAGTTATACAAAGCCAGTGATTTAAAGCAAATTCTGTTTTGCTTTCTCCTGCTGGTTGTCACCAAGCACCAGCCAGGGTATTACTGTGTGACTCAGTGCTCAAAACTTTCATTTTTCCAAGTACTTTGTTCATTTTAGCTCATTAATCTTCACAGCACTCTAGAAAGGTAATTGAGTTAGTTAATTTTGAAAACAAGGATGCAACAGCAGAAACATTAAGATTTTTAACTTCAAGTATATACCTTGAGCCAAATTGTGTTTAATTTTTGAAAGATGTCCCCCTCTGCTGGCTCTACCTGAATTTCAAAGGTGCTGCCTTAGAAGAAAAGGCTCAACATGAGCAAGCAAATGTCAGAAATTATTTTTAAAAACTGTGATCTTAAGAGTGACTTGCTCAACTCCAAAGGAGACAGAACAGTATTGAACACTGAATGTGAATTTAGAGTCTCTGGCCTCCAAATCCCTATTCAGATCAATAAATATACGCTCTTCCTGTCTAAAATCTTGCTCAATTCCTGAGTAACAGGACATAGAGCAGTTAAACCCTTTGTGATTATCTATTAATTCAAAGTAATGCCATTTTCTTCTGTTTCCATTTGAACCTGGTCAGGTGATCAGATGCTAAGCACTGAATTCAATAAACATGAAAGTCTTTCTCACGAAGCTTAATTTAGAACTACTTGTTCCCTTGCAGAATAAAATAAATCTTCCTTAGTCGCTTTTAAGCAGAAAAGCAAATATACTATATCACTTTATCCACTAGTGCTTAGAGTATAATACATACTCCAGTAATTTCCTATCATAATGGAATATTTGCACAGGTTGCAAATTTATCCCAGAGGAATGAAGAATCTAGTGAATGGACACACACATTTATCACACTGAATACTCCAGGTAATGCTGGCCTATGATATCAAGCCAACAAGCCGAATGATAAGCCTGGTATAATTATGTAATTAATTAGCTCTATCATAATTTTTGCTTTATGACACTCGCTTTTATGTGCCACTAGTCAATTTAATGGCATTTTAAATTGAACTAAGGCCCCTGAGAGAGATGCTACTTACTGTATCACAAATCTTGCATTCAGATTTCTTTTAATTTCAAAAGATGACCTAATAAAATTGCTTTATAATTAAATTCATTCTAATAACTTCTCCTGTGTGATTCTTTTTCTTCTCCTATTTTTAATTACGAAAAAAATTCCAACCAGAAAACGCTTGCCACCGTAATTACATACAAAAATAATCGATTCCTTTTTGTACCTCTGGCTGCCCTCCTCACACACAGTGCAGCCTGACAAGCAAGCTTTCCTGCAGAATTTTACTAGCATCCCCCAGAGGTGCAGCGGAGAAACTGCAGCTTTTACACTGGAAACCAGAGTTTAATTTGCTTCTATCCTGTTTGAAAAATAGTCCAGAAGTGGGAAGAAAGGGGACCAAATCTCCACCTACTTGCTATTTCAGACAGGCATTTACAAGTATTCTGGATCACAAGATGTATTTCTCGCATGAAGTAAGATCAGCTAAAGGAAGGGTGACCACAGCCCTTCTCTACCCAGTGTAGCAGTGTTCCTCTACATGTCATCTCCTGTTTCCAGCTGAAAAGGAAGCTTCCTTGGGGCTGTCATCCAGGAGCAGTCCTTACCATGTTGGCTTTTGCCACCCACCTTGCCTGGTCCTCCCCGTATAGAAGCCTACCCGGGTCTCACCCTGACACAACACCTAGGATATGTCATAGAATCATAGAATCATAGAATGCTTGAGTTGGTAGGGACCTTTGAAGATCATCTAGTCCAACTCTCCTGCAGTGAGCAGGAACCTCTAACAATATCATGTTGCCCCATCAAGCCTGACCTTGAATGTCTTCAGGGCTGGAGCCTCCACCACCTCTCTGGGGAACCTGTCCCAGTGCTTTACCACCCTCATAGTAAAGAACTTCTAAATTCTAATCTAAACCTAGCCTGCTCTAGTTCAAGACCATTGCCCCTCATCCTATTGCTACATGTAGGTATCCCCCTTAAGATAGTGGAAGGCTGACATAAGGTCTCTGTGAAGCTGCCTCCTCTCCAGGCTGAGCAATCCCAACTCTTTCAGCCTGTCTTCATAGCAGAAGTGCTCCAGCCTTCATAACATTTTTGTGGCCCTCCTCTGGACCTGCTCCAACAGGTTCATCTTCTTCTTATCTTGAAGGCTCCAGAGCTGGATAACAGTACTGCAGGTACTGCAGAGGAAAGTAGAGGAGCAGAATCATTGTCCTCCATTCACTGTCTGCCATTCAATGTTTAATACAGTGGCATTGCATTGAGTAAGAGATATGAGCAGGTGGTAGCAAAATAACCCTTATGAAAGCTGTTCTCATAGGCTTTCTTCTACACAGTGAGCAGCTGCATCCAGTGAGAACACAGTAACATCACTGGCTGGGAGCAAAGCTACATGACTCCTTTCTGAGTTGATGACTATTATTCCATTTAAGGTATCCTTAATATATGCAGTACTTTGCTATATTTAAAGCATAGTAAACACAGAACAAGACTTCTGTCTCTGAAAGCCACTTCTGCCTCATTTCAACCACCAATGCCCGGGAAACAGGAGGTACCTGACATGACACACAACCATCAGGAGAGTGTTTGATGATACTGGACGGAGCAGCCAAAGAGATTAGAAGAATATAATTTCCCTGCAGAATTTACCACATTCTGTTCTATTTCTACTTTCCTGAAAATAATTAAATTACAGACACAGAGTGTAAATGGAATTTAAGCAGTTTGTACTTGGGTTTCTCAATGAGGCAAGTGCAGATTTTAAACATAATTGAGTTTTAAAAAACAGCAAGATTAGAAGGTGAAAGTAATTAAATTGTCAACCTCTTACCATTTGCTGTGTTCTTTCTGAAGTTATCTAGAAACTCTTCTAGGAGCTGTGACTGGTTTGGAGGAGGCAACAAACTCTTTGGGTCCCTGGAAACGTCGCCATCTGACCAGGAGGCACACAGGGGTTGCTGAGTCCCATAATGGCTCATCCTCAAAGTTAGTGTTACACTTCTCTCCGAAAACAGTAGCTCCATCTGCCTGAGGTCAAGATCAGACAGAGCCTCTCCATTTATGTTCAGGATTTCATTGCCTACTCGGAGCCCTGACAGCATGTGAAAGGAAGGAAAGAAAAAGGAGGGAATATAAAATGTTAAGGGCGACAAAAAAACCCTACTTATGCTATTTCAACTTATTTTTGTGGCTGTAATTCAAAAAGGCTAATCCCACCACAAGTCCGTTAGCATTGATGGGAGCTTTTATCTGTACTATAATGATACAGTTCAACCTCATGCTTACTTTGATAGGTGTTACATGTAGCGCCACAAAAAAAGTTGTTCTTTCTAAAGATGCTACAGTATTTGGTGGGTGGGAGGGGAGCACAACTTTGAAGATTAGAATAGAGGCATCTCTCAAGGCTCATATTCCCTGAATTAAATTTAAGAGACACCATACAGCACCGTAACTTGTATTTCATTATCCAAGCCTGGGAAGGACAAGGCACTACTCACGCAAGTCAAATAATTCATGCCAAACTGGAACAACAGCGGAAGGAGTCTTTTGTATAAAACTAAACTGTGGCACTTGCTGTCTTTCACAGTTAGCAAAAAATGAGTGGCCCTTACCCTCATGTAGCGAAATAAACTGTCTCTGTATTTCTGGGTTTGTATTTCTGGGTCTTTCTGTTTTTCAAGAGAGCAGAACTGATGTGATCCTGCTGTGCTGATGAAGAGACACATGGTTCCTGAGCAGCCCAGTAGGGAAGGCACTCACAGAAGCACATGCAGAAAACTATTTTGGGGATGGAGGCTACTTTTCATTGCCAGCAAAAGTGGAAGTGATGGGTTTTGGAGACGGACCAAGCCCATGAAGTTCCCTAGTGTGAGACAAACTCTTTCTCCAGCCTGTTCCTCTGTACAAAAGCACTTGGTTGGATGGCTGAATGCAGACTTTGTCTCCAAGGGTGAACAAGAACTCTCTCTGCTGTATTGAAAGCATAATTCATTTACTCTGTATACATTATCTTTCCTAATTTCTTTCCATGGTCTTCAGGAAAGAAAGCTATGAAGAGTAAAGGCCAAGAACCATTTCAGACAGCAGTACTAAGGCTCCTTCATGCTTTGGGACTTTTAAAAGATAATGAAGTACAGTATTAAACGTAAATACGATACAATACCTTCCTTGTATGCCAGTCCATCAGGGAGAACATCACTTACAAATATACGGGTGAGATGCTGATTTTCATCCACTTGTGCTGTAACAGCAAAACCTGAAGTAAAATAAGTTTAAATCAAATAAACTTTCTTAGAACCATTTCCCCTTTTTTGTGTGTATTTATTAGCCTCTACACAACCAAAGGGAGGATATTTTTTGTGATAGCATACCCACAGAACAGAAATATTATCACATTGTTTCTCAGTCACTGTAAGCCCTGTCCAAGCTAATAGGACTTTTCAACTTCCAGGAAATGTCATACTATGTAGTAAAAGGAAGTAATTTTTTTTTTTTAAATCACATTTCAAAAAAGTATTTTCTACCTTTTCTACCTCAGCCCCCTATGACACTTCAATGACACAGCTCATCACTATCGTAAGAATTCTGAATTGTGTCCATCAGACATAGAGGTGTATTAAACAGATTCAAAAACCAGAAACCCAAATTATAAAGCAAGAAATCCATATAGACCAGTGAGTGACATAGCCCAGAAAGGAATAATTTATACCAACAGACCTGCAGTTACAGAACAGCACAGAGCTGCCTCATAAAGGTACCTCTGCAAGATATATAATTATTCCCAGGCAAAACCATTTCCCATGGTCAGAACTTGTGAAAAAAGACACTATTGATACTGTCCTAACAGAGGATACCACTTCTAAAAAAGAGAAGGGCAGACCTTGACCATGGCCTGAGCAAGACAGATTGTATTAATCCTGGCAAAGAACATTAGTCTTCTGACAATTCCATGTTTGAATTATTTGGCCAGCACAGCAGAATTATAAAGTGTGCCCTTCCCAAATGGAGATATAAGAAATGCAACTGCCACTGTAAAAACCATTTTGGGTCTTTGTTATAATACTTCAAGTCCTTTGCATGCTCAGGCTCTGAGTCCTATTGAGAATGGCTCTACCTTCTCCCAGAGACAGAAAACTTCCAAAGAGAAAAAGTAAGCAATAAGAAGAATAAAAAGAAAAATTCCTGAGAGGTCTTCAAGTTAAACTTACCAAAATCACTTATGTTTTCAGTCTTTGTAAGACAAATATGATGAACATTTAAGGGACAAATTTCTATTTCATCATACACCTGTTGGAAAAAAACAGTAACAGAAGTCATTAAATTATGATATTGCAAGCATCAAAACCTAAAGGTCCAGCATGAGAAGTAAGCAGAATATTATTTGCATCAATAAAAAGCCAAAACTTGCTGTCTTTACACAGAGAACTGTGTTACTGTGGAAGCAGTGCTGGTATCAGTGGGACTAAACATAGACTAATGTAAATACAGAAAAAACAGCCTGGAGCAGAGACTGACACTTTGCTTTTGTACCAGATGCCCCACATAAATGTTCAAACAGTTCCTGAAGAGAATGTTTCTACTGCCTAGCTACTCGAATGTCTGCACATGCACAGATTGTGTGAATTATGATGGCAGCACAGAATCCAGGAACAGTTTTAAAACCTTATTTTAGACCTAAATCACATATATTCTTGGTGATAATTCAACTGGAGCTTCAGACATCATGAAGTTTTTATGTAAAAGGAGTGACACTTTCCTGGTCTACTATGTATTCGTATGGTTCAGGAGCACAATACTCAGTATTTTCATCAACCAGTCTTCTGAGTTGTAGTCCATAGTGTCTTGGCTCTAGCTGCTTCATCTAAGAAATAAAGAGAATGGGGTTTGAAAATTGTCATTTATTTCCAGAATCCCAGGAGACAAAGAAGTGACACACGTGTACTAAAAAGCTCTTTAGAAATCATGCAAAAGCAATCATCAACAAGTGATTTTCTAACTATTTTTGTGGTATAAACAAAACCAGCTGCATTGCTTAGAATATATGGTTCAAGTGCAATTTCAATTTCTCTTATGATCCTCCCAAATCCTTTCATAAACTATGTTTTGGCTATTGAATTAACGGAGCACTGCTAAATGTTTCCAAAGACATCACAACTGTTCTCTGTTATTTTGAACTTGCACTCACAACCATCTTTTCTGTGACTACTTTTAATGACTCAGTTCTGCTTAGCAACTTTTTCTTATGATGTAGAAAATCTATATACAAGTATGGGCTGTTAGGAGTGGGAACAGGAAACAGGCTCCCTAAGGGTTTGCCTTTATTGGAATTTATTTTTATTGCCGGGTTTCATCTACGATCAGAGAGTTTCACCTATTTTTTTTCACCGCATGAGGTCAAAGAAAAGATCCTATCTCAACAGGAAGACAAGGGGAAATAGGAATATTCCCAGAGGATATTAGCCTGAAAGTGTCAATCCCCTGATGGGAGACTCTCTGAAAATCAGGATGCTTGTGAGACCAGTGCACAAAACATTTCGTTTTAGCATATTAATAGAGCAACAGGAGGAAGTAACATTTCTGAAACTGGCAAAATGGCTGCATCACTTAGAGGTACTTAACCTCCTTAATGTATCTGTACAGCTTAGAAAATCTCAATCTGCTGAGTAACTAGTAATTTCCTTAACATTTTATTATGTGTAACAGTTGACAATTGCATATGTTCTGTATCCTGAGTAATTGTATTCAAATGCACATTTTCCTAAATGTGCTATCCAAAAGTCTTAGATGGAAAACAGAAATGAGAAAAGCATAAACAACTTAAAGCATGAATGAAGGGGAAAAAAAAACAACACAGAAGACCACCCCTTTGAACTTTATCCTTATACACTTAACATTCAAACACGTTAAGAAGAAAGATTCCTTACACTCACCAAAGCAGAATGAAAATGTAAGAAGGAAAAGAACCAGGATAGATGAGCAGAAAGTATTCAGCATTAGAGCATGCTTATGAAAAGCTTTAACACGCAGAATAGAAAGAAAAAATAAAACAGAAACATGTTTAAGGAAAAAAATGAAATAATTTAAAACTAAATTTTAATGCGATTCAGACATTTAAAAATTAAAAGTAATCTTTACAATTGCTAATATTTTTTAATTATGGAGTAATAAAGGTAAGGAATTTCCTTTTCAACTTAATTTTACTTTTATAAATTTTATTTCCTCTTTTAGGCATCTTGTATGTCACTGTAACTACTTCCAAATGTTTCAGCTTTACCGTGCCATCTGCTGGTTAAACAATGTCTTGGACAATCTCTTCAGCCTACTAAACTGAATTTTTAAAAGTAAAGCCAGGCAATAAACTGTTTCTCCAGAACTCAGTTTCCACCAGCAAAAATGAGGAGATAATTTCTTCTCAGTGATGCCATGGGGATCCACTGTAACTTGACTAAAGTGGTGAGCTTATTTTGATTCAAGAACTATAGTTAAGCCCAGAATTTTCAAAACTTGTGTAATTTCCTATTTTTTTGTTTGTTTGTTTGTTTACAACATTACCAGGTGGAAAGAGACAGTAAACTGGGGCTTTTCCTCCATTAGATGCCTCAAAATTCATTAACTTCTAGCCAGTTGAACAAGTTGACCTGAAAATTCACACTAATGTATGCTGAATTTTGTACAAAGCAGGTCTCCTTCTATTCTTGTTTCTCCCAATTACTTGAAGTAAATAAACTATATTTACCAGTTTTCAGAAAACAGAACTTGGGAGTAATAAGTCAGTTTTTCCAAAAAAATTGTTTGCCTACTTTAAGTGACCTGAATAATGAAGTTAGAGCTATATTCAAGCCTTGACACCTGGAGACAAAGGTGATATGTAGGTTGGGATGTTCCAGAGGTGCTGGCCTTTTGTTTGTAGTACCTTCAACTTATGACTCAGTTTTCTGACCCAAGATCTACAACAACCCCTTCTCAAATTTCTGGCATTGACCTTCAGAAGGGAAATTCACAAGTAGAGCTGGTATTTAATTAAAAGCTTGAAAGGGTCCTTTATGAAGCAGACATATATGATAGCCTTTGCCACAACAGTCTGTTACTCCTCTGTGATTAATCTCCAACAGAACAACTGGGTTCACTGCAATGACATGTGCTAAGATTTCTCAGGGGCTGACTACCCGGAAAACTGTCATCATTGTCTCAAGCAATGCTTCTTGAAAACCTTTCCAACAACCCTGCTATATTGGCTACAAGACATAAACAACACAAGTAATTAAACAGCAATGTGCCTTGATAAAGTGACACGGAGATGCTGGTATTATGCTCTCACTATTTAGACATCCTGTAGTATGGTATGTTCCTTCTCAAGTTCACAGCTAGTAAGAAGGTGCAATCATACACAGAAAATTAGTACCTTGCACGCCAAAGACAAAACATCTTCCACTCTGTGCTCTGGCTTGAGGGTCAGTGCCACTCCTTGGCCATCACAGAAGTGAACATATGTTTGTGTTTCCCAAGCACTCTCCTTCTGGATGCTCTCTGGCACTGAGCAGTAGACATTCAAAAAGTCATCGACTTGCTGCTGGAAACAAGGGAGAAACATATAATATGTGGATGTTGCAAAAAACCCTGAAGTACAATTGCATTGGTAGTCTTCCATTTAGACATGGTACTGTGTATTTCTCCATGGCAAAACAAGGACAAAGTTCTGTCATGTGCTCTCATTCATTGTCAAAGACTTGGTTTTCTTGGGAACAGGCTGAAATTCCTCTGCATTCCCATTACAGATTTTTATGCCTTTATCTCACTTTTATTGCTGATTTAACTCGAAGTGAAAATATGTAGCTACCTGATTATATAATCACAATTTTAACTAATTAACAAATGCAAAAAAAAAAAAAATTAGAAACCAGAATTTCTGTAATTTTTACAGAAAATTATAATATAGTAAACTTCCAGCAGAGAGCACTGTGGAGCAAGGCTTGTCATAACACCATAATGGACTAGAGCAGGAATAGGTGTTCCTATTCTACTTACAATTTAAGAACATAGTGTTTCATAGGTAGCATCGAGTATTTGCTTGTTTACCGTTTTGGTTCACATGCACCCTTGTTCCAAAGCCAGTTCGCTTGATCAAATAACAACATCCACCCTGAAAAAAATTCCTTCTGCTTTCTTATCCTTCATTTTCACACTTTCTTCTGTGCTGCATTCCAGGCCACACGTTTCAAAAGAAGTCACACAAGAATTAAAAAACACTTGAGAGCTGTTCAGAATTTGGAGTTTCACCTGTATGTTTGGGCCTACCTACTCAATATGTCACTTAAATGCCCCCATCATGGCATTTAAGACTACATAAATAGGCTCCCTGATTCCCCTTACAGTCAATGGAAAGGGACAATAACCCTGTGAAGTGGTAAAAATGCCACCCAGGACATATCTTAAGATACCCTGAGCTGTTTCCAAGAGTGCCTACCTCCCCAATGTTTTTCCTTTGTTTGTTGTGGGTTTTTTCTGTTTGTTTGGGTTCAGGGTTTTTGTTGCCTCCATAAAGACCCTGGATTATGCAATTCTTCCTCCTAGCTCTGCCAGGGCCCAAGCCCAGGGGTGCACTACAGTTAAAAGCTGCAGGAAAATCACTGCACAGGGAGGGACTGCTTCCCTTGTTGCAGGCAGCAAAGTTATGGACAACAGTCTACCTACCAGTGGCAACAGAAAGACCAATATTGTTTTGGTTTTCCAAACCATAACCATGGCTGTGTAAATGATGTAGTAAGCAATCCTATTCAGGTAATTACCAAACAATGCGGAAATTCAGGTTGCAGCTGCCCCAGAGTATGGCACAGCAATGATTTCATGCCTGAGTAATGCTTTTTCTGGCAGAATTATATTAATGAACTAATGGCATTTGAGAAACTTGTGTCTCTTGCTCAACTGTCCCTTTTAACTAGTTGAACATGAAATTTCAATTAACACAGGTTCATGAAAATCCTACTGAAGTCCAGCAACTACTATACCTAGCAGGAATCCTGATATGCTACAGCAATTAAGAGAGTGATGAAATCTACACACCATGGAGTTTCACCTCAGTGGCTGTGGTTTCAGACTGCTTATAACTCTGGTGGTGTTCAAGAAGATAATTCCTGCAGAAGCATGGTCCTCTCAGAAAGCACTACATCAAAAGTGCCTGGCAATAAGTGCTGACCTCCTTGCATGGTGTAAATAATGGAAAGGAGAAAGGTCAAGGCAGGAAGGCTGCAAGAGCTGAACAAGAACGAGCCAGACTAAATTATCCAGCAGCTTTACTCTGAGGGTCATGAGACACTGGAATAGGCTGCCCAGGGAAGTTGTGGATGCCCCCTCCCTGGAAGTTTAAGTGTTCAGGGCCAGGTTGGATGGGGCTTGGAACAACCTGGTCTAGTGGAAGGTGTCCCTGCCCATGGCAGGGGCATTGGAACTAGATGATTTTTAAGGTCCCTTCCAAGCCAAACCATTCTGAGATTCTGTGATTCTTTCAGGGAAAACTGAAGCTACAATGCCTCAGCTAGCAAGATGCTCCCAGATGCTCAGAGGTTTGTAACTACCACAATGGTTTATTGCATTGCAACTGCAGATCTTCAAATCTGTGCAACTGAAATAAATCTATTGCCAGAGATTAAGAAACACAAAAAAACTAAAAAAAAAAACAAAAAACACTAAAAACAACACAAAAGAAAATAACCAAAGAAAACAACCCAAATCAGAGGATGAAGGTGATGAGAAACAGGTTTAAGGCCACTTTTTTCCAGAAGTTTCTAAGAAAGGACAGAAAGTTCTGCAGCCATTATGAGACACCTACCTTTCCTTGCCATATACACGTGTGCTCAGGCATACGCCTTGAGATGAACTTGCCCCTGTTATTAAATATTACTGTGTTCCTTAACTGCTGTCAAGGTACTGTTGCTTCACCCAGATTTTCCATCTCAGAAAATCTGACATGGAGATTTTTTTTCCTGTTCTACAGTGACTAATTCTACAATAGTTCATTCATTCACTGCCACATAAAATTATAACAACCCATTCAATTTTCCAGAAATAGGCGCCAGGATTTGCAGACTGTCACACACTGTGCCACAGGGCTGCTGCAGGACCAAGAGGTTACTTCATAATTTCCCCCTCTATCTGCATCTGTTTTTATCATCCTTTTCAGGGAAAATACAGCTTCCCTGGCAGACTTCACTATTCATCATTCACTGCATTCCTCAGGTAGCATTTTATAAAAGTTTTGATGCTGTTTTTGTTTTTCATTTGAAATTGGCCAATGAAACTGGGCTGATGCCAAAGTAACGGTTTTCACAGTTATGATGAATCATTTCTGAGTTGTCGTATGATTCATCAAAATGTCAGGAACTTAAAAATGCCCATTTAATTTCCCTTTTAAAAAGGTTTTTAGAAATAAGGTTGAGATTATTATAATAATAGCAATAATGTTTTTCTAGAAATAAGGCTGAGCTCCAGAGCTCTGTTTCAGCATCTAAGTTGGGGTAAGTTTTTCAGTATTGAAAAACAACCCTGCTAAACTTTGTAAAAGTCTGGCTCAAAATCTGCAATGACAGTGCCCCTGCGTTGGTCCCTCCTGCCCAAATTTGGAGCAGGCTTCTTTTATTCAGCAACTATGGAAAACACATAAACCCTGTTGCGAGAGCTGGGTCAAGAAGCCAGACCTCATCCCCTCCCTAACATGGCACTATAGGGAGAGGACTTCATTCTGCCTGCTCCCTGGCACCTTCAAATCTCTCCTCTGTCTACTCAAAAGTGCTCAAGACGAGCGACTGCTCTTGTCAGGTCAGAGGACAGGAGACCCACAGCAAACCTCACTGAACAAGGCGGCACCACCAACATTTCAACCCTGACGGGGTTAGTGCTAAACTGAAGGACTGGCATCTCAGCGCTTCAGAAGAAACCTTCAGGGTGGACCCAAGAGATTTTGCCGCTTCTCAGGTTTGAGAGGGACCAGACCTTCCCATGTTTTAACAGGACTTGAGAGGAATAAATTGTGTTTGCTGTCTCTGAGGTAGAAAATGGATGCTCTCTCACACCAACCCAATAGTACATTGTGGCGGAATCTGAAAGTGTTTTCTGCAGGAGATGAGTTCACCCAGAAATCCCTCATAACTACAATTTATTTCAAAAAGAGAGGAGTGATTTGGTTTAAATACTTTCCCACCCCAGGAAATAAGCAAGTGGTCAAGTAACTAAGGGAATTCAGGTGTTTCAATACATTTTCTCAAAGAACAGACAAAATGTAAAGATGCTTTGAGAAGGCAAAACAGCATTATAGGATCAGCTGCTGTCAGTGGGAGATGCTTCTCTCAGTGGTATAACTTCTGCATAATTATATATTTCTTTCTTACCTAGCCATTAAATGAACGTACTTGATGGGAAAATAAAACCACATAGCACATAATGAAACTAAAAAAACCATCAAAACCTATGCAAAATTATGACATTCATCCATAACTTCCTCACGAGATTTATTACAGCTCTTCATTGCAGATAATTGTTTTCAAGAGCAGTATTTCACTTTAAATGCAGATTTTGACTTTTTGTCTAATACCTGGTACACAAACTCAGCTGAAAGGGAACACTGCTGTAGTCTTCTTTCAAGTTTTAAACTGCATCGGGGGAATATCTGGTTCAGGAAACAAAGGAGGAAAAGAGACCTGAGGTAGATGGGAAGACAAATACCCCTTTGAGTGTGGCACAGTGTTGCCAATAAAGAAATTCAGTTATACCACATAGAAAACTAAGTGTGAAAAAAACCTGTGCCTAAGACTTAATTCAATTTTTTTTTATTTGGAGCCTGCACAAGCCCACAGAGGGAGAATGGTTCTGCTGGTATAAGCCCAGAAGCACATAGACAACACTCAACGGTTCTACACGTACACAGTTAGGGATTTTGGAGAGTCTTTCTTTGCTTCCAGACTCAGGGATAGTGAAATTATGCCCAGGGACAGACACAGACCATGACTCATGCCATGCAGGGATGAGCAGTAGCTTTCCTCCTCCTGGACACTGGAGAAAACAGTCACAGCTATTTACTGAGTAACACAGTTGAAGGGATGTTGCTTCCTCTTCCTTTACTTGGGCAACCCCCAGCTATATATTAACTCACACTTCTCTGCTGGTATGCTCCACAGACTTTAATTGGACTTTATTTGCCTTTATACCCAGCATGTACAGGTTCTGTTGAAATACTCTAAGTGGGAAAATACATCTTGGGTTTTGCCGCATTGTGAAGGATACTTTCAAATAAGCCCAGTTCCAAATCTCTCTCATATGGTGTGTACACCATAGGGATCAGAGTTGTGAAAAAGCTTCTAGAGTTTTTTGGCTTTTTTTTAAAAAGGTTACCATGCGTATTCAGAAACTTGCATTATAAACATGAAAAAAAAAATGAAAACATTCATTAGCAGGAATTTAATCCTGCCATCTACCACTAGCTGCATTTTATGAACCTCTGTAGTGTTTCTGAACCAGCCTCATCATACACTTAGTGAAACATATTCAGGAATTTAAAAACAAGATGGTACAGCACAAGGACAAGCATATCTTACCTCAGCAGAGTTGGCTGAATTCTGGACACCAGCAAATCCATTTCCTCCAGCTGAATCAAATATCTATTAAAAATATTACAGATAAATAAATTGGTTAAACAAACAAAACCCTTTCTTTGTTAGCTGTGCTAGGTAAATTCTTTGGAAAAAAATTATTAAATATAAACAAATAAATATATACCCCAGGGATCTTTTTGTCCTTATTGTTTTATTGTGACTGAAAGAAGTATTAAAGAAATACAAATCTCCCTCTATAAAGAAAATAGCATGCTATAAAGCAAGTTTTCTCTTTCAGGCTACATGCACACTCACATTCAAATATGTATAAAAGCATTCACATCCTTGTTTTTTCCTATCTATTGTTTAGCAATAAGATTAAAGTAATTTGCCTTCAAATCATGCACTACACTCAAAGTTACAGTTTCATCCATCTGTCAGGTACAGCTACAAATGTCGTAACAATTTAAAGGAACTATGCTAAACCATGTTGCTGTTTCCTAAAACTTCTTACCCTTTCATTTGTCATCTCTTCTAAGTGAGCAGTTAGCTTGACACTATCGATGGATACTTTTAGCTTAGCTTTAAAAGGCATACTTGACCCAAAAGCTGCACTTTTAAGTACTGAAAATAGCTGACTACTGTGTCTGCTTTGGAAGTGATGAAAGCAGAAACTGAGGCTTACATTCCCCATCTGTTCTGAAAGCTTAACTAGTACTATCTCGCAAAGGTGGCAAGCTTATTACTGATTTTTTCTAAAGAATCCAATTAATGGCTATGGATACAAGAATATATTTTGGTGATAAGGTTTGCATAAGAGATTTTCAGGTAGTAACATTACCCTCCCAAAGTGCAAATATAAACAGCATTTTTTTAACTCCTTATGCAGTCAGTAAATCAGGACAATATCAAACTTACATCTAAGTTTTTTTGTTTAGGTGTTGTTTTTTGGTACTAGCAAAAGCTCTTCAGATAATCCAAGATAATAACAAACTCTCTTAAAATTTCATATGAAATCCAGTTTCTGCCAATGCAAATAAAGGGCACCACTTCTGAACTTTCTCTTCCTCGTCTCACCCACAAATATAATCAAAGTATTTTATTGTTTATGTTTTCTCAAAACAGTTTATCATTTAGACACAAGCAAGCAGATAAGAATTTAAGAAACTGAGGATAATGTGAGCCTAGACATCCCACATCTGCTACAGTGCAGTTTTATTAACTGATTTGTAAAGGATTGAGCCACTTCATTAATGTTTACGAAAGCCTCTCATCATAGAAACTCTGAGCTTTTCTTATTAATACCATAAAATAAAACTTAAGATAAAATTTTAAACTTTTCTGACAGAAAAATGTTCAAGAATATATACCATCTAATTTGAAAGCTAGGGTATGGCAGATTAGAACACAGCAGCATCAGTCAAACGAACTTTAATTAAATTCAAGAAAGCAAGACATTTTTAACCTATTGTTTGACACAAACTTTGAAGCACAATGAGCAGAGAAGCGAGCTCCTCAGCGGGCTGAAAGGCACGGCAAGAAAGGCAGTCTCAGGCCTATTCCAGTTTTGATACACAATATACAATTATGTGCATACACAGAAGACTGAGCAAGGACATGGCTCTCTTTCCAAACACCTAGATTCATGGGTCAGTTTTCAGTCTACGCCCTTAAAATTTCCTCACTTCTATGGCTATGCATCACAGCCCAGTGCTACTCATATGCAGTGCCCAGCATGCCTACTTCCTCAATTTCATTGTAGAGTGTTTACATGAAGAAAAAAATAATCACATAAATACAAGAACCTCAGCTCATGGATGAAAATGAGGGGGTCATTCTTGGGGGTCAGCTGGTTCTAAGGTTTGGAATAAGGAGGGTGAGGAGGCACACAGGCATCTCCGCCTGTATCAAGGATCCCTCCTCCATGCTTGGAAAAGCCCTGGGAGGGCAGAGAAGCCTACTCTCCTTGCCACAGAAAGAAAATTTCCCATCTCCAAGCTCTGCAGAATCCCCTTCATGGGCTATAAAGCTTACGGGAGGATGAATTACCCAATTAAGACAGTGTAAAGTATCAGCTCTGCTGGGAACAGAGCTAAGGGGCAAAACACTCCCTCCCTCAGGCATCTTATTATTAAAGAAATAGAGACTGCAAGACCTGCAGGCCAGCCTCACCTGCTGTGGTACACAGGGGAAATTATGTGAAAAGGATGCCCCAGAGAAACTTTCTCCTTCAGTTCCGTATTTCATAAGACAGACTTGAGTTTTATTTTTACTCAATTTCACCATGTAAACACATCTTGATCAATATGCTAAAATGTGTAGCAGTCACTCTAAGAAGCTTCATCCCAGTGTAACACATAGATAAATATTTACCTATTAAAAATACAAACCACTAGACCAGAAAATCCTGACCTGCTGTTTTGCAACATAAAATCTGTTGCGTGCAGTATGCACACAGATAGGCTTGTTTAAATAGTCCACAAGCAGATTACCAGACTTACAAGAACATGTGATTTTCACTAAGAAAATCAAAATACAAGGGACAGGGAAGAGCAGGAACAAAGTCACCTAACAAATAATACACAAAACCACTATTTTGTGGGAGAAAGAGCAGACATGGCAGAAGCTAGTGACAATAATAAGATTCTGAGTGTGGGTGTACCTCTACACCTTCTGCCTCACCGTCAAGGAAGTGTCTCTGCTGTTATTTACCTTTTTTTTCAAGGAGAAGGCAGCAAACTTTTGTTCCACATTTACTGGTGGAAAAACTGGTGTTTTTATTTAAATAATACAGACTCTTAAAGAGTTTACACTAAATGTGGGGACAGGTCTTAAATTTCACAAAGAGAAAATGACTCTGTGAGATGCCGTAGCCTCATCAGCAGTAACGCAGCCCTTCCGCCGATGCACTCATGAGCACAGCCCCTCTCCCTGGGGCCAGCCTGCCCTGGTGCATCAAAGCTATGCCAAGCCTTTCACTGGTGTGAACTGGCACAGCTTTATTAGTCAGCTCTATACACCTACAGCTGGCCTCCTCCACGACAGTAGTCTTACCCTCTTGGCTAAACTGTACTTCCAAGCAGGGTGTGTTACTTGGAGGCGCTATGCCAAAGACCTTTTTCCCTTGAAGACTCAACCTGTGTTATCCTAATAACTGCAATAGCACTTCAGAGTCCCAGTCAGAAGCTAGCATAACACTGTGCATACATGCTATCTCCAAAGAAACCAACCGTACTTCCAACAGTTTACAATGGGCCAGAAGACAGATTTTACAGATTTAAACTTGATGTTCTCACTCAGCTGGTAATAATTAACCTGCTGGGTCAAAACCTCTCATTCACCAAACTTATTTATCACAAAGAAACCCAAAATTAGAGATATACTCTTCAAAAGTGAAGCTCCCATTCTGCCGTACGTTTTGAAACCCCAAATGCAAGTTTGATGGACAGACACCTCTTACCCCTAAACTAACAGCACCTCACAGGATGAGCCCCAGCAGAAACAAGCCATTCTGTGGTATCCTCAGCAAAAAAAAAAAAAAAGATCTACCTGAGTTATGGAAGGTCGCTTTTCTTTTCCTTTTCTTGCCAATGTGTCCAGTCCTTTTAGTGAAGAAAATAAACCCTTCTTATTTCGGACTTTTTGTGACAGAGATAGGGTACGTTTCCTGAGAGCAGCTTCATCCCTGGAGCAGATCTATTGACACACATAGACAGGCCCTTCTATATCACTTTCATAGGAGCAAAATATTGGCAGTTATTTCAACTTGAGGCGTTAAATGAGAGTTACTTCAGTTCACCTTAATGTAATACACCAAAGTGCAAGGACACTGAAACTTTAAGCACTTATGCTTGTTTTGGTATTCCAGTGGTGTGATAGTGTAAAAATACAAGGTCATAGGAAGGCAGGAACTGAGAAAATATTGCTCAGTACAACAAAAACAGTTAACGAAAAGACTCTGAAGAAGAATGATAACCTATCATTCTGATACAAAATTGCTAGAGGAAGAAAGACTCTCAACATTGCCAAACATAAGAGATAAATGTGTTATGGCATTGAGTTATTAACAAGCAATGACTCAAACCACACAGATAAAAACAGTGGCAGAGAGAAACACATTCCTTGACAGGATTTTCAGCACTACTATTCAGACTGAATTCTCATGCAGCAACTGTGGTCCACCTTTCTCTGCCAAGATCAGCCTCACAGCCCTGCCAAGGTTAAAGAGCAGAGGCAATGCTGCTACTGCCATACTTCTCTTAAAGCCAACAGCATGAGAAAAGCTTGCAGCAGCTGAGGATCTGCCTCATTCTTCTTTGCAAACACAGGCCATAGTTCTTAAAAACATGCTTATTATTTTGGATTCTCTCTAGTTTTAGCCTATTCTAAAAATACTTCCTCTTCAGCAGGGTATCACACTGTTACTGAAAAAATAGAGCCATCTGGGACCTCCAAAAACAGATCAGCTCAGTGCAGAGGGATCCAAATGACTTTTGGAAATTTCAGTATTAGGCTCTTTTCACTCTAAGTGACTTAGCTCCTATACACTTTAAACTCTGAACTCAGCGGAGGTGAAATTGCAGTGACAAAATTTCAACACCATGACTTATTTGTATCTGAAGAATATTTTGACTTATTTCTGATTTAGATATAGGTCAGAAATACCCAAACCTGGAGTCCTCAGGGGCTAAAAAAAAAAAGTTATGGCCATATCCTCACAGTTTCAAGGTCCATGTCTGTGGAATAGATTATTTTTTTATTTATTTTTTTTTTTCAGTCAAGGAACAGGTAGAAAGAGTAAGCAGAGAACAGGGCTCTTTGAGCCAACGTATATGAGTGCAGTCATGTATTATCCCAGCACAATTCCACATTTAAGTACAATATTAATGATGACTTTGTGTAATCCACCCATTAAAAGTATATTTGGACTTACCAGTGCATGGAAGGATGAGACTGAGAGAATGCCAAGTCGCCCCAATGCCAATTTTGAAGGACGACTAGCAGCAGCCAGAAGGCTCTTTGGGTTTGGGAGCTCCCCACCTTGCAAACTGGCTAGGTAACATCGCATTCGGAAAAGGTCCATGTTAAATTTTTCCAGGTTCTGTTCCCATTGCTGGATCTGTTTAGATATGAAAAGGGACAATTAAAAGAGGAAAAAAAAGTCTTTGTGGGCTGCACTGAAAATTCAAGCTCTTTCACAAACCCCTAGTAAATTACTTTCATCTGTTGGTATATGGATTAGATTAGCTATTCCCTGCCAAAACACATTCAGTCCTATTATGTTACATCAACCCAAAAGATGGCTTGAAATAAAACAAAGCTGGTGGTCTTAAATGCATACTGACAAGATGAACATACTATGAACTTCGGGTAGCTTTGTAGCCACAAAAGCAGTTACATAAGAAAACAATCTTGCGCTTTACGAAGGTGCTTCTTTTTTCCCCTCCTTTTTTTTTTTTCTTTTTTTTTTTTTTTTTTTTAAATTCTGTTGCGTCTCTTTTTGGGAGGTTACTTTCATTTCCTTCATTTTTATGAGCTTAGATTGTATAGCTAGCTGGCTGAAAGCAAACCTGCATAGCTACACTAATGTACTACACAAAGTAGCTACACTGGTATGTTCTGCTCATTCTTTACTATCATCTAAGGCCTCTCTATCTGTAAACCAGAGACAATACTGGCAACACACGCACGTGTGGTTCTTTGACTAATAGATTAAAATATGCTTATGCTCAGACAAACTGCAAAAATGAGCCTAATAAAACTCATTGGACCAAAAGCAAGAATGTATACATGCACTTCATGCAATTTTTAAATATATCTAACACAGGTACATGCAGCGGTAACAGACAGCTTAACCCAGTTTCAATGGAAAACTAGGAAGTAAAGAGATTATTTACTAGAGAAAGTTCAGAATCAAGACTCAGGTGAGAGATTTTAAGTACAAATGTAGATACACACTCATCTACACATTCCTATGCACTGCACAAAAGTAAAAGTTTGCTTTTCATTTCCCCAATTACAGAGTGGTAGTTGTAGCTAAAATCTACCCCCCAGTGCACAATATACTTTAACACTGAAACACAGCACAAATAAGAAGGCAGCTGTTTTTATCAGAGCAGGTACATTCACACCTAAGAAAGCAGAAAAAGCATGTCCATTAGGTTAATGTACTTGTTAATCTACCAAAGATTGTTAAAATCCCCTGACACTGCTGATCTTCCAGTGTCAGCTCAAATCACTGCATGTTGGTTGTTCAACAAGTGGTTTAGGGCTGCAGGGAAAGTTCATCACGTTTTCTCTCATGGGCATTGACTTCATACCTTTCACTGGCACACCCTGCCTGTCCCTGTGGAACAGGACATTATCACCTTACACTGACATTAGCCAAGGTTGGGACAAGCATATTTCTGACTCAGAAAATGGGCTGATACATGTAATAAAAATCTCAGGTGAACTATGACCTGCAGGCTCATCTAGAAGCAGAATCACTTCAGTTTCCCTATAATGCTGACAAATATAACAAGAACTAAGTAACAATCTTGCCTCTTTCTTTCAACAATAAAGAAGCGAGCAATGAAAGGCTGAAAAAGGCCCTGTTACCAAAACAGTGATGATGCTTGTGCTACAACTGAGACATAACCTATTCTGGCTCCCTTACACATGTGCTCACAAACTGTGGAATCAGTTATAGCTACACTTTTGGAAGTATGAGGCAATCTTATTTGGCAGGGAGGGTGAGTAAAGGGAAGACAATATACCATCTTGAACATCTGCAAATGCAAAATCATCATCTACAGTACACTTTAAAAAATCTTTGGAGGCACGACTACTAAAAGCAAAACATAAAATTTACAAAAGCTCATCATGAGAGCAATTCACAGAAGTCCAGAAAAAAAGGACAGAGATATACACAAAATGAAGTTGTCTCATCTAATGCCTCACCATTCAAAACGTACATTCTTTGTGCCCCAGAAAGAATAACTGGTTTTTTTCTTCATTTTTTTTGAACATTGTCCTTTACTTTGCATACTTTGTGTTCTCAGACATTCCTCAGAGCATTTCTCTGCTTGCCAGAACTTTACGCATGGGACAGCTCCAATAGGAGGTTTTTTCATGAGCTCTTTCTCTGTGTTGACACCCAACCAGAATGAAAACACGGATGTCAGCTTTTAACAAAGGCCAAAAGCTACAAGCTCAGGTGAAATCTTTCCTTTTGGGATGACACCTCCGTGGGTACAGAGCTAAGCCAACTTTGAATAGCTGAGGAACAGAGCAAGTCTTGTTCTGGGCGCTGCTGGAGTGGAGCATCCTGTCCTCATTGAACATGAACTGAACACAGGCATCCTTGTGTTACTGAGGCCTTCTTCAAAATCCCCATTAAACATTTCTACTAAGTGGTATTTTAAAATAAAGATAATCTAAGAAGGGGGAGTGGAGTACAACATGAGGACATTCTGAAGAAATAATTGAATTATGGTGTTTGTCAGTCACACAGGATGCTAGCTAATCAGCTCCAAAAGCATTGGTAATCCCAGTGTTGCATTTAATAGCATTAGTAAAAGCTGTAGGCAGGGAATTTCTGGAATTGTCTTGTAGTCTTATCAAAACCAGGGATGCCTGGAACCAATTGGAGACCACGAACCAACACCAGCTGCTATCTGTCTAAGCCTTTTAAACTATGATACTTCTTCCTACAGATTTATATTCTTGAAGACTAAAAAGGGGGAAGCACACAAATAAAAAAGCAACAGCTTCAAAGCACAGTATGACCTGGTCCATGAAGCCTGCAGACCAGCTGCTGCAATCTTTATTCTGCTATTGTGTGAGGCAAATCTCTGTCTCATGTGGGAGGACTGCCCAAAAGATGGCTGAAGGACTTAACTCCATCAGGCACAGACAAAATGTTCCTTTTGAAATCTGCTCAAAAGTAAATGGGAAAAAACTGGATGCACCAGACAGCCATGGGAGTGGGAATGGGTGACAAAGGCCAACAGCAGCACAAAGTGAGCCTGCAAAGAGATAAGAGGTATGGCCTGACATGAGGCATGCCAAAACAAGCAAGCAGACATGAAATGCTCCTCGCACGACTTGCTCAGCTGTTGCACTTGCCTGCACCACCAGCTACAGCACCCAGGGCATCCAAAACCACCCTCTCCCAGGCACTGTTTCAAAACCTCCATGTGAATTTCTAGGAATTTCTTAGTAAGAGAAAATGTTTGGCAAGGATTTCTGGCTTTAGTGGTCATATAAGAGCACCTGGGAGAAAGGCAAGAAGGGGCCACCCAAATAAATTTATTCAGCCTAGTGGGAGAAAAAGAAGGCTGTGGTAGAGAGACAGAAAGGAGTAAAATGTGAGAAGAATTAGGGCCATGAATTATTTAGCCTGGGGCACCAGGAGAACTAATGCTAGGAAGCCTGGTGCATGGACAAGACAATAATTACATGCGAAATGCTAAGTGAGGGGACAAGACTTAGTTCAGGAAAATTTTAAGAGTTAATATACAAAAGCAACATCAGCATAGTACTTTTAACAGTACTTCAGTAGCAACGATAATTTTCAGACATAAATAGCCCATTCTTCTTTAGGTTAGCAAAAAATCTATTCAGACACTACGAAACAATTGTAAATTAATCATGTTTTAAATCACACAAACAAAGCAAGAGGAAGATGCTCAAAAGCAGGTCTCAGCTAATTCAATAACTCTACTAGGTTTTCTGCAGGTAAACTCAAAAGTTTGAGAGCTTGAGAAAGGCAAGGGGTAAACACATTCAGACCAGAGGTTTCCAGAAGGTGACATGGGGATCCATAGTTCCTACATACTATACAGTCCCTTCTGCAGGTGACATTTCTAGTGGCACCTCCACTAGAACATGTCTAGGGTTTGCAGACTGTAAAAGGGAGGACCCTGACAGTCCCAGCAAAAGCAGTGCCAGCAGTGTGACTCAGGGATGATCCCTGCCTCCTCACCCTTCTTGTAGTAGAGGACAAATAGTGCCTTTTGAGGGGCTGGGGAAAGACTATCTCGTTTTCAAATAATTGTTCTATACAAAGTAAGAAGAGCTCAATGTAATAAACCCCAAACTAGTATAAGAATGGTGGGAAGCAGTGCCAGAAATGACACCATATCATCTCAAAATAGCAGTCCTTCAAGGACCTAGAGGAAGGATGGAAGAAATTGTGCAGCTCAACTGATAACAAAATGCCACTTTTCCACTTGGCACTTATTTAAGGTAGTACAAAAGAAAAGGTGCATAGTGACAAGGGGCATCTTTCAGTGTTTAAACTGATTTGATTTAGGAACAGTTCTTACACCATATAGAAAGATGAGCTCCTTGCTGACACAATTCATTATCTACAGCAGTAAAAGAAATGAGAAATTTTCCCCTACACATTTTCCTCCCAGATGAAAAGTGTCTCTGCAAGCTGATGTAGGCAACTCTGTGGATTTAAAAGAAACTGCTGCTGCTTTTTTATATGCACAGCTTTTCAACCACATTACAAACAACACCAAACTCATTGCATTCCAGTCCCTGGTTCTCAGACACAATTCATATTGTACCCATCTGGATAAATGAGTCATACAGTTTCTGGGGACAAGGAAAAGATTTTTATTGCCATTACTTCCTAAAGAGAACTCAAAGAAGGAAAAATATCACTCTCCTAGAAATTCCATTACTTTAAAGGACAATACAGAGATACTGTCATAACTTTTAGCTCAAAGAAATAAAGAAGGGAACATAATAAGAGTACAGCAACAATGATGTGCAATGAGCAATACCCTTTATTCTTCATTCTGCCTGGTGACTGAAGAAACAGTTAAGAAAACTTCCTGAAATAACAAGACAGCAACAGCTTTTTTTTTTGCCTTTTTTTTTTTGCCTTTTTTTTTCTTTTTTTTTTTACAATAAATGCCATCTTTCTCCTTGTTTTGGAAGGACAGAATTTTCATCATTTCTAACCAAAACATATAGAGGAAATATTATTCCAAACACCAAAAGTGCACCCACATGTACCTAATCTACATCCTTGTCAAAAATTTGTGTATGACTATGGCTAGGGATGTAATTAAGAAAGCCACTGAATCTTATTATCTAGCTGCTCCTACCCAAAAACCAGAAGACCAGCCTTTCCTTCACAGGCTCCCCCACCAGCTTCCTCTTATGAGATAATGCTATGTAACTCCACATTCAGTAACAGTTTATTTGTTATTTTATACTAAATCTTTATGAAACAAAGATGGAAATTCACCCATCTGCAAAACAATCATTACAGCAGTGAGGAGAATGGGGATGACTTCCCTTAACTTTCCTGGCTGTCTTCTCCTTCATTCCTGTGTGATCAGCTACTACCAAAAGAGAAGGATTTTGCTAGTGATGTGGACAGGGATCATCCTACACTGAATAGTGACACCCAAAAAGAAATAGTACTGTGTCTCTCAAAAAGCAGAGCTCTGCTCTAGACAGTACAAAGACCAACCAAATTGAAGATCTATTATAACAAGTGTAGATATTGTTTTCCAGTTTAGGAGGACATGGGAGAAAGACAAGTAACTATATTGTGATTAATATTGAATTTGTAGACAGCAAAACCAGCAAAGCTAGCAAAGTTCCCTGAAAATATTTGCTTGGAGTGTTTTTATTGGAGTTTGCATCAGAATGGCAGACAATATTTTGCCAGATGGTTTAAAGAAAATGAAAACATGAAATTTGGGATTTGGGGAGGCTGAAGAATAAAATTTCCCAAACTACTTTGGTCACCTTCTTCTAAATGTGAAAGAAAAGAGGAAGTGTCAGACACATGTTAAAATAAAAGTAAGGGAGTTACCCTCTGTTTAGAAACCCAAAGACCACAGCAGAGAAGAGAAGAAAGGTACTAATGGATTTAATGACTACCCAGAGTAAGCAGGACACCACCTTATTGATGTCCTTCTGTTGATTTTTATGGCAATAGATAAACAACGTTTAGTTGGAAGTCACACATTAAAAATTCCATAAAAATAATCTCCAAGCATGTGCCTGTTCTTCTCATTAATGCCTTGTCATTTCAATGCCTGAAAGTAAATACCTATAGTCAGAACCCATCTGATAAGTAAGTTAAGTATCCTGTACACAGAAAATATGAATCACATCAGAAGCCTCTGAAAATCTTGGAAAACACTATTATACCAATATATTAACATTTGAAGAGAGAGGCCCAGAATGCCTTCAAGAAACTATTATTCATATTATTGTTCTAAAATAAGACAACACAATAGATTTTCGTGCCAGGTATATCAAGAAGTACACCCAGAGCTGCAGTGCCCTCACTGTGAGGTAGATTTTCCATCCCATTAAAACCAGCTCTACAGGCACAGACAGCCTCACTTTTGATTTAATGTGCAGTATTTTGCTAAAATAGCCCTGAATAAATGCTAATAAATCCCTTCACTAATTTCAGCAGCAGTTAAACAGGGCTTCATATTCATAGCAAACACTGATTTCTCTAGCGATGTTAAACAGCAAGGAAAAGTACTTTTTTTTTTTTTTAAGATTGTGACTCCATGGGCTTTGAAATCTGTGTCAGCGCCAGGGGATTTTCCAACTTGCTACCTTTCATCCTAATTCTCTTTGGTTTAGGTGAGAAATTGCACCTTGGGGGGATACCACCACCCACGACATATTTTTTGCATATAGTACTATAAACACACGTGGCTGTAGGCATGTGCAAAACTGGGATTCACGCCGCCAGTGGCCTCCTGGGACTGTTTGCTGTATGCACACAGCTCTGGCAGATGCTTCAATGATTTCTTCTAAAGTACCCAACAATATCAATAGCTATGTGAAGGGCTGCTACTTTCTCTTAAAAAGTTACTTTTCTTCTTGGACCAGTAAACCCAAATAGAACCTCTGACCTAGGCTGCAAGGCTGAAGATATTTCTCAACCAGTTTTATAGTATTCAGTTTCTAAAATTATAATTTCTCTAGAAAACCAACATTTTCCTTGTAATTCTTTTCTTCTTCTGTTTAGCTTTAGTTTTATCAACTGCTAAGTGTGCAAATCTACCAAATTTAAAAAAGAGTATCAGATGATCTTGTCCAGCCCATTTGCTAGACACCAAAAAAAACCCACATATGTGCATTAAAACACCTATAGCAATTTTAGCAGTCCAGGTCTCCTTACTGCAGCTGCCTTTCAGATGACAGTAACTGTGAAACAAGAAAACATTTTGCTTTGGAATTACTGTCTTCAGCAGAGAAGTATTGGTTTTAAATCAATGCAGACATGAAAGAAAATAGTTGCGGCTGAGTGATCATTTTTCTGACAAAGAGGAAGGAAAAGGATATAGGATTTAGAAATCACAGTTTCTAAGATTATTCCCCAGTGGAAAGAAATTAAGACTGTGCCTCATCCTTCTACATAAAAAAGCCCACTGTGATTCCTCTGAAGTCAATCACCCTATTTCCTCTGACTTCCCAAAATATATCACCAGGGAAGTCTTCCAGCACAGGATGTAAGGCATGCTTATAAACGACAGTATTGGCTATACAACATATTTCAGAATAGAAGAATCATAACCGCCATATGATTGAAAACACCACCAAATTTACACAAAAACAAACCCAGAACTGTTTTCTTATTACTCAGAGTGGGTAAAAGACAACTAAAAAAACAGTTATTAAATAACTGAGCTGCATACATGCATACTTCCCCCTCAGGGATAGTGCTTTTTCAAAAATGTTAACGTCCTAAGTATATTAAGAATTCCTGGTTACTAGTTACATCAAGATTTTTTTTCCCTTTGCAGACGCCTGTCTCTGAGACATTCAATCAAAAGATGAGGAAACCCAGTTATCTATTGACTTCTCTGAAGTGACTTTGCCAACAAAATATCAGCAGTATAAGGAAAGATTTTATAGAGATCAAAAGGATCAAGAGTGGAGAAAAGGCTTGTTATAAATTTATTGTTTGCTAACTAGTGGATGTTTACACATGATCTATCTCACTCTTTGTCTCACTAGTTTGCCCCTATTTGATGTTTTGAGACACTCACAGACAGAAGACTAACAAGAATCAAACTTCTGCAGCCCTGGTGATGGATTTTAGTCCTAGCAGAACACAGTCAGCTTCTTCCAGGGATTGAGTTGGGAAACAATGGAAGTTGTTCAAGGACAAAATATCTAATTGGCATGTATTAAGAAAGCATCATTAATACTCTTCAGCTGCATCTAGATAAACTACCAGCATCAGTATCTAGTGGGGTTGTAAATTAATTTAATATACATCAGGATTTTTCTTCAGCGCATCACATCTTACAAGCACTAGACATCTCTAGGACTTTGCCTATTATTTTAGGTCTCAAAACCTACTGCAATAAAGGGATTTTAATGTTTTTCCTCCAGCATTCACCTCACTAGGTTCTGGACCATGAATTAGAGTGACCTGGAAATAAATTATGGATATCTGAGCACTCAGAGGGCTTATGAACACCTGCACCACAAATCCCTACAAAACCTGCATACTTATTGGACTTCGCTCATATGGCTTCAGACTGAAATGTGCTAAAAGAGCTTGCCAGTGATGTCACTACCAGTCAGTTCGCCCTTTGTTAAGTTCAAACCAGTGCAGTAAGAACTTTAAATATTACAAGCATCAAATTCATGAAAATAAAAGTGTTCCACTAACCAAAGAAACATGCTGTATTGGATCAAAGAAAATAAATTTTGGTTGCTACTCCAGAGGCCATAAGGTGCAGCCCAAAGTAATGACAGAACAATAGCTACTCTGACTGGAAAGGCAGGTCAGGATGGGCTCTCACATACCAGTCAAAGAATTCAAATTATTAGATGTCTTCTGATAATGGCCTAATAAAATAAGATACAGCAATCTCAGTCTACAGACCTATCAGGCTAAACTACTAGATAAGTTTAGTACATGAGAGGCCCTATGTAGTGAAGCCTTTGCCTGAACACTAACCATGTCCATTAAAGCATCTTTTGCCAGCTGCTGCCTGCAAAACTAAGGACATGGGAAGATGTCAACACCTCAAGACGTACTTCCATAAGGGATCACTGGAGTGATTCCTGGTTCACATGCTGGAATTGAGAGTGGAGTAAGGCTTGATGCTTGTGCACCACCTTACAGACAATAAGATGACCATTTTCACTGAGGAACCAGTGCTCACCAGTCTGCCCTTACCTTTTGGCTTGGCTAAAATCCCAAGGTACATACCCATCAGGAATTCTAAATTTCAGGGTCATTGCTCCACGTTCTTGTTTAAAAACAAATCTTAGTGGTGAATCTTCCACAGCACAATGCTGCTGCTGTACCCAAGATTCAGGCACTCCTACCACTACAACTTGAAAATGTAATCAGAATAACACATCAAGTGTTCAGAAGTCACAACCAGATTTGCAGGGGAGGCAACTGATGACTCAGCTCATTTACTGCTGCAATGAAACAAAATTAACCTAGACACAAGTTTGTATGCAAACATTTTGTCTGCTCCAGCCAGAGGCAAAGACCTTGTGTGAAGTATGTCAGGTCTCCCAAGCTAAGCAGTAATGGGTCTGGGCTCATACCAAGATGAAAAATTCCCAGCAGACAACCAGAGAGTATCACAAGAAGTGCTGTTAGTGACTAAATGCCCCCCTTTTCTTTGAATTGATACTGATATAATGCTCCAGTGGCTGCCAGTGGTACTCATGGTAATGCTTTTCCACTGAGGATGGAAAACCATCTTTACTTCTTGTTGTCATTTAGACTCCCACAGAGCTTTTTAGGAAGCCTAGCAGATCCTGACCTTCTAGATATGGCTAAATTTCAACTGAAGCACATGGTTTTGTCTGCCTCGGCCCTTCCTTCAGTTTTATTTGGATAAAGTACTCTCCACATCCTGTCTTAAAGTGCAGACAAGTATTGCTAATTACCTATTCTGAAATCTCTGCTGCAATAAATTAAATTATTCATAGAATTTACTGCATATTCTCTGGTATCCTCTTTAACAGCTAGATATTATTAACAGCTAAGTATATCATAAACCAGTAAATTTAAGTACCTTTTTCCAAAAGAGAAAATAAATAGCTTTGTGCTCATAAAACAGATTGGTCTGATCTTCAGCTTTGGGGAACCTACCTTCTGTGCTGCTCTGGACTTCTGTAGAAACTCGGCAACAATTACAACTACCACACCAGCTATCCCAAATACAATTGTTGTCAGGCCTAGAAAACCCTGACAGTTAGAGCTCAAAGCAAGAAATTATTATAAATATGGTCCTGTAAAAATACTGTTTCCAGTACCTGATTCTCTATGGCCTTCCTGTTTTTTGGATCGCTAACAATTGAGAGCTGCAACTCTGCCATCTTTTTCATCTTGCTATCCATGTCAATCTTCTGGAAGAGACTCTTGGTTTGAGTTTTAAGCAGCCTTATGGTGTCCTCTTTCCCAAGCTTCTTTGCAAAGAGGGAAGCACAGGCTGAATGTATGGCAGTAACCCAGTTCTCCAGATCTGTCTGACTTGTTGCCTGTGAAACAAATTAACAGTGCAGTACTATGACCAGACAAGAGAAAAAAAAAATTTAAATCAACAGCTCTAGGACATGAAGTGCTTGATGGGTTCACCGAGATCTTGGGTACTTTATAATAAAACTAGTGAAGTAAAGTTTTATCTTTAAAACTGTGCAAATTAAGGAACTGTGAGCTTTTCCTTTGGTGTCATGACCTGCTTCGCATGCATGCACATACCCACAAACGCATTCCAAAACAGAAACAACCACGACATTAGGTATGTTTACTGTTACCTGAAATAGGTAGACATCTCCAAAAGAATTGCTGAGACAGAACACATTTTCTTTCTTGGGATGTTCCGGAACAGACTGTACTATGCTGTCTTCTGCAAAGAGGGCGTACCGAGGCAAACTGCTCTGCTCCACTGAGTTCCTCCCATAGGTCTCATAAAATAGGAGAGTACAACCTTTGCAGTTCAAAGGGACAAGAACATAAGGAGAAAGTTAGTTCTGGATCTCACATTTGACTTCTCCCACATCACAGCTTTTGTGATTAAGATATTCTGCAATGACAGGGAACACCAGTTTGTGAAATGGGGAAAAAAAAAAAAAAAAAAAAGATCCTCTAAACTGGAAAACAGGTGAAGTTAATGATTAATATGCCAATGAAAAGTTGGAACAGACATCTAACAAGGACATAACAAACATGCATAGACAGAAGAAAAAAACAAAACAAAGCAAAACAAAACGAAACCCAAGGTACCTCAATATGGAAGTGTTCGGGTTCAGGCTGGAATGGGTTTGAGCAACCTGATCTACAGAAAGGTGTCCCTGCCCACGGCAGAGGTGTTGGACTAGATGATCTTTAAAAGGTCCCTTCTGATCCAAGTCAGTGTTTGAGTCTGTGATTAAATTCAGCTTATTAAAATGCTAAAGCATGTAGAAAATATTAATTCCTGCTTAGTTATATTGGCTTTCTTTATTAAATTGACCCAACTCTCTCATATCAGTCACCTAAGAAAATTCTGTATTTGTTGCAAAGATCACCATAAACTTTTGTCTTCAAACAACATGCTTAGTGAGTAAACTTCTCAAATTTAAACTGGATTTCCTTCAATCTGCCTGCAAATTGAGGACTTTGACAATTAACACAATCTGAAAAAATTAAAACAGTTTAAAGGACTTGAGTTTGAGCATGTTCAGTCTCATAGATAGTATAACATGTAAAGAAGAAGACTTGCATCCAGAAAAAAAAAACAAAAAACACTTCATCTTTGATGATGACAATCATGAGTATAATAGGAAGATAAATGAATACTACACTATGGTGGAATGTTTAACCTGGAAGAACTAAGACCAGATCTATAAATACATTTTGAAAACTGAGAATAACCTAAGCAGTTAGAAAAATCTGAGGCTGATGGTGGATTCTGCAGCAAGGTGAGCCTTCTCCAGAAGATATGCTCAAATTCATTTAGGAATTAATTTAGAGAAGACCTATGCCTGTATTACATAGCAAGTCAGCCTAAACGATCACAGTGGTCCCTTAAGGCCTACTAATCCATGAATATATTACTGCTGTAACTCCTATACATATTCAGTAGAGGGCTTGAAACACGGCCAAAGTAAGGATTAAGTTTGCTGGGGCTACAGCATTGTTACCTCTCTAGCCCATTTTTTTTGTTGTTGTTTTTCCTTAAAATCAATGAGGTGTCACAACAAGGGGTACCATCAAAACCGAGATTTTTGGGCTGACTTGCTGATTTTCAGGCTGTTGGTGTTTCTCTGTGTG
Organism: Apus apus; assembly: GCF_020740795.1. Lineage (NCBI taxonomy): Eukaryota > Metazoa > Chordata > Aves > Apodiformes > Apodidae > Apus > Apus apus. The sequence goes on along the minus strand of NC_067284.1, from coordinate 98,539,726 downwards.
ACACACTGTGTGTATGTATGCACACAGAATTAAAGCTGAGGAAGTACATATCAAGGGGATGTTGTGCAACCTGCAGAATAGCAATGTTTCATTGGTAGATGCTTTTAAAACAGTTAGATAAAAACAGACTTCTAATTTATTTTAGTACTTCTCTAACATTTACACTTAACGTTGTACTAAAAGTCCCAGATACATCATCCAAAGTCATGTAAATTTGAGGGGAGCTTCTTCAAACACCGAATCTGAAAATAGAACCAAAACCCAGGTTTTTTTGATTCTTTTGCCTGATAAAGGAGAAGTACAGTCCTATTAGAGTCTCTGGGGCACATTTCATGTGAAAAGTGGTCAAATACACTGGTCTTCATACAGCCCAAATCTAAAGTGTATGAAAAGTGAGATGGATTTCATCACATTCTCCAGTGCTAGTGAATGTACAGGAGTTAAAAGAAAAAGGGAAATATATATCAGAGGTTGCTGTCCAAACCATCTGATGACTGAAAGTTTTCAAAGGAAAGAATCCAATAAATAGAAATGCCTCTATACTACTTAAGTGCACCTTTTCCTATTACTGTCCAGAGTCTTCAGTAGAATATTTAGGGTACGAGCAAATCCTACAGAGTTGGTCCTATCCTTTCCCTTTAGCAGCTCTCACTTGATCTTCTTTATGACACAGAAACACTTGGAGATCTATGCAGTTGGAAAAGAAGGATACAGTTTGTGGCACTCTGCATATCAGACATGGCACTTCTGTCATCATTTCAACATAACAGAACAAACTAAGTCAACAAAACCAAGTCTCTTATATTCAGCAGCAGCAGGACTGTAAAGCCACTTTCATTTCTGCATTTTAGGAAAGTGAAAATTAAGTAATATTTTAAACTCCCATATTTCCCCTATGTCTTATAGAAAAGGTAACTGAAGATACATCATATTCAACCCTGACAGTTTATATGCAAATAAATAAAAAATGTTGAAGGGTATCTGTGTGTGTTTAGGTGAATGGCACCCCAGGTATATCTTCAAATCAAGCCAAGTGATCCTTGGAAGCAGCTAGTTTCATAAACTCTGACAGACCCACTGGGAGAGATTATCATCCAAGTATTTTAATAAAAACTCGAAGCGGGGGGGGGGCAGGCAGGCAGGGGCAATGGGAAAGCAATTTCCCCTCATTAAAATAAACTAATTAGACAGGACAGATGGAAAAGAGAGTTCCTCTTGTTAAAGGGTTACTATTCAAGCTCAGGTCTTGGTGGTCTGAAAGCAGAGCAGACGCCTCAGGACATGTATACTTTGAAGTCTGGCAGGTAAGCAGATGGTTATAAGCCTTCTACATATTTATAATTAAACACATCTCAACATAGTGCAAAGAAACATGCTGTTCTCCATTTGCATATATGGCTATTTTAAGTAATATTTTAAAATATCTTGGCTATTTTAACTTCAAGAACAAATTAAATACAGATTTATACAAAACGCTGTATAAGAAGAACCAAAGCAAGTGCCTTGATCTTGATATATAATATTATAAAAACAGAACTACACCTTGATATCTATCCAGACAGGCAAGTTTATTTTGGCATCAAAAGTCTCCACAACACAATAAAGGTACGAGATCAAGTAAATGAGGAATGTATATTTAAAACACCTAACAAAGCGGAAGAGATTCTGCACCATGAATGCAGCCATATCATCCATCCGAAGTAAAAAACTCTTGTAATGTCAGCAGTTGTTACAGCTTTTTAAAAAAAAAAAAAAAAAAAAAAAAAAAAAATTAAAAAATTCTTTTTTTATAGCTGGGAAAGTTCAGGAAGCAAGAAAGGATATGACTTGTTCAAGGTCAGCAATAAGCCAATTTTATAGCAAGGAACCAAATACAAAGCACCTAAATTCCTTCCTAGAGCACGCGGCAGCGGTGAGAGCGCAGAGCGGCAGCGGTGAGAGCTGCTCCTTTAATTACTGAGGATTAGAGAAGAGACCGGGCTTCCCGGAGACGGCGAAGCCGGAGCAGAGCGAGGAGACCCGAGTCTGAGCGGGAATCCTGAGAGGAGCAGGAAGGCTGACGTGGCAGGGGGTGTGGCTGAGAACCGCGGCAAGGTTTAAAAGCGGCCATCTCGGCAGCTCCCTCAGAGCACGCGGCAGCGGTGAGAGCGCAGAGCGGCAGCTAGCCATCAGAGGAAGTGAAGTAGCGCGAGGGCAGGGAGCGCGAGGGCAGGGGGAGAGCGGCGTGAGTGGAGGCAGGAAGCAGAGAACACCAGTAAATTTCTCTAGCATGGTGGCAACACGCCCTAAAACTGTATTGAAGAAGGATATGGGAACTCAGACGGAGGTTCTGAGCAGGCACGCAGCCGTGCAGGTCTCTGGCTGCAGCGAGTGCCTGAGCCTGGCACTGGTGCCAGAGGGAGCCAGTGGCACCGCGTGTGTGCGGTGCGAGCAAATCGATGATCTCCTCAGGCAGGTGGTTAGACTGACAGAGGAGGTTGAAAGACTGAGAATTATCAGAGAATGTGAGAATGAAATAGATTGGTGGAGTCAAACCCTGAGGCAAGGGCAGGAGGAAGAGATGCTAGAACAAGTGATGGATCCCCTCCCCTCCTGTTCTCCGACAGAAGGAGAGAACTTTAGGAACATGGAGGAATGGAGGGAGGTCCGTCCTCGGAGAGGCAAGAAAAAACCCTCCCAACTCCATCCATCCTCCGAATTGCCCTTGAAGAATAGGTACGAGGTCTTGGAACTTCAGGGAAAGGAAAATGAAGCTGGAGTGACAGATTTGTCTAGTGAACCGCCTAGGACTTGTCGCTCAGCTCCACGACTTAGGACTTCTTCAACTAAGAAGGAAAGGAGGGTAATTGTGGTGGGTGACTCCCTTCTGAGGGGAACAGAAGGGCCCATCTGTAGACCTGACCCATCCCACAGGGAGGTCTGCTGCCTCCCTGGGGCTCGCATTAGAGATGTTAAAAGGAAACTCTCTAGTATGGTAAATCCATCTGATTACTACCCACTGCTGATTTTTCAGGTTGGCAGTGACGAAATTACTACAAGAAATGTAAGGGCAATGAAGAGAGACTTCAGGGCCCTGGGACGGCTAGTTAGGGGGTCTGGAGCACAAGTCGTGTTTGCCTCCATACCTCCTGCAAGAATGGGTGGAGAGATAAGCAGGAAGAGTTTAATGATGAACGAATGGCTAAGAGACTGGTGCCAAAGGCAGGGCTTTGGCTTTTTTGATCATGGGCTGCTCTATGAGACACCTGGCCTGATGGTGGCAGGTGGGATGCACCTGTCCCAGAGGGGGAAAAGGCTTTTGGGGCAGGACTTAGCAGGGCTCATTGAGAGAGCTTTAAACTAGATGTGAAGGGGGAAGGGGAGAAAACTGGGTCTGTTAGGGACAAGCCCAAGAGGAACATACCAGGGCCTGTAGGAGGATGGGCTAAGGAGGATTTAGTCCCACCGATGTGCTCTACTTGCTTCCTGAAATGCCTGTACACCAATGCACGCAGCATGGGGAATAAACAGGAAGAGTTAGAGGTCTGTGTGCGGTCTAAGGGTTATGATCTGGTAGCAATAACAGAGACATGGTGGGACAGCTCACACGACTGGAATGTGGCCATGGATGGCTATGTGCTTTTTAGGAAGGATCGGTCGGTGAAGCGAGGTGGTGGAGTTGCTCTTTATGTGAGAGAGCAACTAGAATGTATTGAGTTTTGTACAGGGGCTGATGAGGGGCGAGTTGAAATTCTGTGGGTAAGAATTAAAGGACAGGGTAGTATGGGTGACACAGTTGTGGGGGTCTACTACAGACCTCCTGATCAAGACGAGGAAGTTGATGAGGCTTTCTACAGACAGTTGAAAGCAGCCTCACAACTGCAGTCCTTGGTCCTCATGGGAGATTTTAACTATCCCGATATCTGCTGGAAGACTTATACAGCCAGCCTTTCACAGTCTAGGAGGTTCCTCCAATGCATTGATGACAACTTCTTAATGCAAATGGTGGATGAGCCGACTAGAAGAGGAGCGCTGCTGGATCTTGTGCTCACCAACAAGGAGGGCCTTATTGAAGCAGTGGTGGTCAATGGCAACCTTGGCTGCAGTGACCATGAGATGGTGGAGTTCAGGATCCTGTGTGGGAGGAACAGAAATTCCAGCAGGACCAGAACCCTGGACTTCTACAGAGCAAACTTCGGCCTCCTCAACCAATTGTTAAGGGAAGTCCCATGGGACAGAGTGCTAGAAGGTAAAGGGGCTCAAGATAGCTGGACAATATTCAAGGACCACTTCTTGCAAGCACAGCATCAGTGTGTCCCAATGGGTAGAAAATCTAGTAAGGGAGCTAGGAGACCAGCGTGGTTAAAAAAAGAACTGCTGGGGAAACTCAAGTGGAAGAGGAAAATCTATAGATCATGGAAGGAGGGGCTGGTCACTTGGGAGGAATATAGGAATGTTGTCAGGGAATGTAGGGAGGCAACTAGGAAAGCTAAGGCCTCCTTGGAACTTAACCTTGCAAGTCGGGTTAAGGACAGTAGAAAGGGCTTTTTCAAATACATAGCCAACAAAGCTAATACCAGAGGCAATATAGGCCCACTGCTGAATGAGGTGGGTGCCCTGGTGACAGAGGATATGAAGAAGGCAGAGGTGCTGAATGCCTTCTTTGCCTCTGTCTTTACTCCTGCAGGCTTTTCCCATGAGCCCCAGATTCATATAACCCCAGAAGTAGTCAAGATAGGTGAGGACATAGTAGATGAGGATTGGGTTAGGGATCAGTTGCATAATCTGGACATCCATAAATCGATGGGTCCGGATGAAATGCATCCAAGGGTGCTGAGGGAGCTGGCGGAGGTCATTGCTAGTCCACTCTCCATCATCTTCGGTAAGTCATGGGTAACTGGAGAGGTGCCTGAGGACTGGAGGATAGCAAATGTCACTCCAGTCTACAAGAAGGGCAAGAAGGAGGACCCGGGTAACTATGGACCGGTCAGCCTCACCTCCATCCCTGGAAAGGTGATGGAACAACTTGTCCTTGGCACTATCTCTAGACATATCAAGGAGATGGGGGTCATCAAGAGCAGTCAACATGGTTTTACCAAGGGTAAGTCATGTTTGACTAACCTCATAGCCTTCTATGAGGAAATTACTAGGTGGATAGATGATGGTAGAGCGGTAGATGTGGTCTATCTTGATTTCAGTAAAGCATTTGACACCGTCTCCCACAGCATCCTTGTAGATAAGTTGATCAAGTATGGGTTTGATGATCAGGCAGTGAGGTGGATCAAGAACTGGTTGAAAGGAAGAAGTCAGAGAGTTGTAGTCAATGGGGCAGAATCTAGTTGGAGGCCTGTGACTAGTGGAGTCCCTCAGGGGTCGGTACTTGGACCGGTGTTGTTCAATATCTTCATCAATGACCTGGATGAGGGCACAGAATGTACCCTCAGCAAGTTTGCTGATGACACCAAGCTGGGAGGAGTGGCTGACACACCAGAAGGCTGTGCTGCCATTCAGAGAGACTTAGACAGGCTGGAGACTTGGGCGGGGAAAAACCTGATGAAGTTTAACAAGGGCAAGTGTAGAGTTTTGCATTTGGGGAAGAAAAACGCCATGCACCAGTACAGGTTGGGGGCTGACCTGCTGGAGAGCAGTGTAGGTGAAAGGGACCTGGGGGTCATGGTAGACAGGAGGATGACCATGAGTCAGCAGTGTGCCCTTGTGGCTAAGAAGGCCAATGGCATCCTGGGGTGTATTAGAAAGGGTGTGGTTAGTAGGTCAAGAGAGGTTCTCCTCCCCCTCTATTCTGCATTGGTGAGGCCACATCTGGAATATTGTGTCCAGTTCTGGGCCCCTCAGTTCAAGAAGGACAGGGAAGTGCTTGAAAGAGTCCAGCGCAGAGCCACAAGGATGATTAAGGGAGTGGAACATCTCCCTTATGAGGAAAGGCTGAGGGAGCTGGGTCTCTTTAGTTTGGAGAAAAGGAGACTGAGGGGGGACCTCATCAATGTTTACAAATATGTAAAGGGTGAGTGTCAAGGCGATGGAGTTAAGCTTTTTTCAGTGAAGACCAGTGATAGGACAAGGAGTAATGGATACAAGTTGGAGCATAGGAGGTTTAAGATGAATATCAGGAAAAATTTTTTTACTGTAAGAGTGACAGAGCACTGGAACAGGCTGCCCAGAGAGGTTGTGGAGTCTCCTTCGCTGGAGACATTCAAAACCCGCCTGGACGCCTTCCTGTGTGATGTACTCTAGGTGACCCTGCTCTGGCGGGGGGGTTGGACTAGATGATCTTTCGAGGTCCCTTCCAACCCCTAGGATTCTATGATTCTATGATTATCCCAGAAATGCACAAACTACTACTATATAATGTACTTCAGTTTAGAGTTTTGATAGGATTGTTTAGAATCTACTTGAATTTTAGAAGACACAGATCAAACTCATATTCATACTTCATAATGCAAACACATACAGTAAGAGGGTGGCATTCAGATACTGTTTTTCCCTTTGAATATACTGCTTATAAGCATGAATCATGCTATCTGATGATCAGGATAAGTGATTTAAACTGTTAAGACTGCCTACATTGTGATCCCTTGATAACAGGTCTCTGAATTACTAGGCAGAATTACTATGTTCTTCTGACTTTGCTTCTTTCAAATCAGCACCATCAAGGACAACATTCTAAGCACTTGCTGTTTGCTGTGCATTTTTCTCCAGGTCTACACCCATGCAGAATTTTGAAAAGGGCAAACTGTGGGAAAGTTGTTATTTTCTCTCCTCCAGTCTCAGATATGCAAGGAAATGATTAAGTTTGATCATTTCCTTACTCATTAACTTAGCATTATATTTACTGAAGGGCAAATCCTTTGGATGCAATAATAATAAAAAAAGAAGCCTATGAACTCACCCATTAAATTCCTTTTCCTCCTCATAACAGATGTTATTTTCCTTCTCACACTTCCTGACACCCGTGCACTTCTTGTGCCACACCTCCCTGCTCTGTTACTTTGAGCCATGGATGTGCACCCTGAGCACAGCGCTGAGCGCAGCAATCCCACCCCATGCAGCAGCCCCTTAATTGCCTTCCCACGGGGCTGCTTCACAGCAGGAGCAGTCAAGGGAGACAGGAAGGTGGGCATCCCAAAAGTCACAAGGGGTTACTATTGCAGGGAGCAAGCAAGGTGAAAGACATTCCAGGGAAAGAAGGCTGGAAAGCCCTGAGTGGTTCATGGCAGCTATTCCTTGCACACTGCAGTGATTCCCCTGCTGCTGCTGCTACACTGGCCTCCTCTGTCCTGAATTGCACACTTTTGTGTGTAAATGCTCTAGCAAAGGGAGCACACCTCTTTGTTATGTTGCTGCCTGAAGCACTGGAAATGAACTGAATATTTTTACATTAACTTACTCCAACTTTAAATGAACCTCATAGCAGAGGCCAAGAACTGCTTGTGACAGGGAATCAGGCACTGGGGACTTTTCCTGATCCTTAATTTTTGAATTCCCCTGATAAAGAGATGGAAATTTTGTATTTTTCTCAGTTTTGGTTCAATATGGTCTTTGACCTGCAAACATCCAAAAGCATCTTCTGAATCCCCAATTCTGTGTGAGTACAGAAACTGGGAAGCCAGAAAAAACAACACCTGCTACGGCACAAATCACAAGGCAACATATGCAAAGCCAAACGCATGGGCACATGCTCCACTTCAAACCCACAGGTAGACTGTGTAAAGTTAGGCATGAATTTCAGATCCCTGGAACCTGCTAACAGAAGCCAACAGGCTTGAAAAGTTGCTGAGACACAATGGAAACAACTGCTGCTGCCAAGCCAAAGGAGCAATGTGGTGGTTTACCTTTGAGCGTGACCCAGTACTGCTTCCACTTTCGCCGTGTGACCAGCTCCAGCTTCTTCTCCTTCTGCAGGGTCACCAGTGGTTTGAAGAACAGCCACCCTGCCTTGCGCACCACTCCTTGCTCTTTCTCATACAATAAATCCAGCTGCTCCAAGGAGCTGAGGGACTCACCACTGGAGTCCTCTGTTTCAGAGGAGGTCTCTGTGTTCTCCAGGTTTGTTCTGCTCATCTCCAGCTCCCGCATGAAGTTTTCATAAATGTTCTGCCTCAGGGCATCACTGCTGATGGCATTAGTGGAGTCACTTCTCTGGGACAGGACATGGCTAGAGCCAGGTGACCACAGCAAACCAGAGAACTGCGATGGTGCCAGTGTGTCCGTGGTGAAATTGTCCATTCTGCTGTCAAAGTATTCACTCCCATCTTTACACTTTGGCTCCTGTGAAAAAAAGTAAATTGCCAGCAATCACTCACCAGAGCTACAAAAAGACCTCATCTGGCTTTTAAATTTGTATCATGCTTATCCAAAGCCAGTTCCTTCATCAAGGGCTACCTGTTTTCATCATTACATCACAGGTTCTGCTTCAGCAGCCACTGACACCACCAGTGCCACCAGTCATGGTTTCTCAGCAGAACTCCACTAAATCCTAACCACTAAGTCTGCAAGCTTTGGTAACTCAGACACTTGCAAGCAATCTCCAAATTCACGAGTACCTACTGGGCTTCTACTGGCTGAAACAGGATGGACTCCAGGAAACAAGAACACCCTTTGGTTGAAACCCAGGCACCACTGCTAAAATGCCTGTTTGAGTACAAGTGTGAATGGTGTCACAACAAGTTTATTAATACAGGATTTTCAGTATTTTGGTGACACTCCATTTGTGCAAGGCAGCTACATTTAGTGTCAGCACACCTAGGCTAATTTTACCTCTACTTTCTATTTGTCATACAAACTGTGCTTAACCAACACAAAAAAGGTCAAAAGTTGAGAATATTTTAAGCTTGTTAGTATTGACCACTTGACAAAAATCTAATCTAACAGAAGATGTGATTTAAAAAAAAGAAAGATGCACTTGCTGACTGGCATGAATCCAGTCTCCAGACTGCAGAGGTATGTATTTTCTGACTTGCTGAAAACCTCCCAGCAGTTTGACTATTTCATCAAGCACCGAAAGGCCTTTCTGCCAATTGCACTGTGTACCTTCACCCCTTGTACTGAGAGGACTGGCCAATGTCATTTTAAATCCTCAGGCCTGATGGTTTGACCCCAACTTTGCCTTGTGATATAGATGCAAATAGAGGCCCATTACTTGCCACTGCTTGTCGATGCAGGACCTTGTTGGCAGATTTTCTGTCTTAAGCCTTTCCTACTAATGTACTCACTGCCCTCCACTCTCCCAGTGATGGACAGGGAGAAGTTAGAAGAGCTCCTTTGACTAACTTCACTGTCAAGAAGCAGACCATCCATCATAAGAAGCTGTTTACTGTCTTCCGAACTCAAGCATTGCTGATGCTATTTAAAAGCAATCAAGATTTAAGAACATACAACACAAAAAATCCCTGCTGCTTTATGCAGCAGAAGTGTGAGGGAAGAGATGGCTATAAAAAAATTTCAAAAAGTGAAACTATTATCCTCAGTAATAATAAAGCTATTATACTTTCAAGTTCAGACTGCCTCTCTAAAAGCATTTATTTGCTCTTAGACTTCTGTACATGAATAAAGTAAATAAACCTTGGCCTCCTGTGAGCTGCTCTAACCAGCAGATTTGAAAGCAACTACTCCTTTGATCTTTTGCTTCCTACTTGATGCTCTTCAAAACTGCAGTGGAAAAGCAGTGCTGTGTTTTCATAGCACCAGGACCTCCAGTGTGCAGCTGATAGCAACAGCAGCACCGCATGCATTCCCAAGCGTCACCAGACAAGCAGCTTCTTAAGCAGCAGGACACCACCACTCCTGGCCTCAACAAAAGCCAGCTTGAACTGAAACTCACTTTCTCTTATGGTATGCTGAAGCTCAAGTCTGACTTTTTGGATCACTGTGTCTGGTGACAAGGATCCAACTAGTCTGGTAATGGAGCACCCTCCTCAAATCCTATTGCAGAGTGTTAGTGTTCTCCAAGAGTAACTCCCTAAACATAAACAGTTCTGCTTTTTATAAGGTAAAGGGAAGGAAACTGGGGGGTGTAAAAGGGGGAGGAGAGGAGGTCCCAGGGAAGAAATCATGCATGTAATGCACGCAATGCATTGCAGTGCAATGTTGCAAAGCAACGGTACAGTGTGGATCAAACACCTCCACCTGCCATCTGCAGGTCAGTGGGAAACTGGAAGCTTTCTCCATCCTCTTTTTAATTACTGTCGCTACGTGTGTGCCAAAATCCTTTATTTTAATTGTTTCCCCGTTCTCCAGGAACTGTCAGTGTCCTCTAGGAAACATTAACATATAGTTTACTAAGAATACGTATTTCTTTTAGTCCCAAAGCACTAGTAAGAAAAACAACACAAGATGCATAGATAAGAAGGTGTCTGCTGGAAAGGGCCACTAGTGGAACAACAAGCGTTAATGAAAAGGGTAGGATACAACCCATCCACAAACAGCTACTAACCACATCCTATGTTTCCTACCATTTCTGTGTGTGTAGAAAATCAAAGAAGTACCAGAGAAGAGGAAATGGACACAGGATCCAAAATTAATATGTACACTTCACCATGACAACATCACTTGTATTTTTTTTTAAATAGCTGAATTGGCAGTCAGGCAGTCTCTGATGGTCCTCTGGGAGGCTGTCACTGTAGCACTATCTGGTCATTGCTGAAAAGGTCTGACCCAAATTGCTGCAGGTGGTGGTTTCCCTGCCAGATGACTTTCTGCTCATTTTCTCTCTGTTGCACCCAGTGATGACAGAGAACTACCACTGTTTCTGCTCAGCTGCATTCCAGCAGAGCTCTCCATGGCTGAGACACACTCTCTGTATAGTTACAGATATTGCAAAAGTGGCTAAGATACCAATTAGACAAAATGATGTATGTAACAATTAGCTGTAAAGAACAGTGCAGGAAACAATGCAGCCTGCTAAATTAATTAGGACCCAAGCTAAAAGTACAATTTAATACCAGTTTTCAAGCCAAATAAAGACATTGCCTCAATGTATTTTTCTTTTATATTCTCTTTACACCACACTTCAGGGCTCTGGTTTATAAAGTCAGGAAATTTCAGAATTTATTCCTTTAAAGAGGTTACTTAATTCATGGAAGAACCTCTCTGCAGCAGCTGTTTCTGGTGGCTGGATTTTAATTTTACCCAGTGTTTGCTTATTTTCTCCACGTTATACAGTTGCACACTGAGTTTACACCACCACCTTTAGCAGTGTCTGACTTTGCAACAAGTCTGCCTAAATTTTGTCCACAGATCTCACATGCATCACATATACCTTGCTGCTCACACATCATACAGCATCTCCCCAGTGCCATTTCAGCAAGGATTAACCTAAATAAGGACATGCCATGCAGTCTTTAGAGTACCAGTGGTACATCAAGGGAACACATTAGGACAATCTCATGCAACAAAAGCTGGGTCATAGCACAGAGTGGCTGCAAGTCTCGATGTGAGTCCGTTACTAGAAAGGCCAGCTCAATTCCAGGATATACCAGATCAAACATCCTATCAAGGCTGACATAAAGAAACACCCAAGTCACTGGACAGAACACAGCTGACGGCTCCTCTGGAATATCCTATATCAAAATCTGCTCATGGATGATTTAAAACAGGTGCAGAGAAAGGGTGCCAGAATGAAAAGGAAACAGACTTCCTATATTGAGACCAAAGAGAGTATACGTAGCCCCACAAATACAGGCCAAGAAAACATACCACTTCTCCCTTTAAATAAATTGTAACAGATTAAATAATAGGGAAGGATAACTAATGTAGCAGACAATACTGGCATCAGAACAAACTGGTCAGGACTACGTTTTCTCTGCAAATTAGCAAGTATCAGAGTAAGAGGGTTTGGAAAGAGCCTTCAAGCTGGGGAAAAGCCCACCTGACTTCAAGCTGCAATTTGTTTACAAAGAGGGTTAAATCCCTCTACCTTTCTAGTGGCAAGGGACTGGCCTCAACATCCCAAGACTGTGCTTCCTGGTCCTGCACTCTGTGAAGAAGGAGGCCTGGCTAACTTTTTTCCACTGGGGCAGCTGGAGAGACCTATCCACCCAGCCTGCATCAGCACTCAGGCCTACTTATAGGGAAATATTCCAGCTTTCACCTACATTCCCCTCCAGTGACTCACATTAGTAATGTACTGAGGAAGGGACATGTTGTTCAGAGCAAACCACAGAGGCTAAAACTGCCGTGATGAACAGCCCTACAAACATGGACTAACCATCTGACAGATCATAACTGTGCTTGGTACTTCTGCATTTTTAAGCCAAAGGACTCAGTGAGAGTACAATTGTTACCAAACTACAAGATGGCAACCCCTAGAAGAGACGGTAGGTTACTCAGAGTGGAAGACAGAAAGAAGTGGACCCAGCCTCACAAGGCTAGCAAAATCCTAAAGCATTCGCTGCCTCTCTTATCCTTCCTGTATCACTAGATACTTGTCTGATAAAAATCAATGACTAACTATTTCCTATGCCTTTTTCTAAGTAATCACCATTTTTGGAACTAGGGCTGACTTCCTTCTACTAGAATCAGATATAAGTTTCATGAAATCTCACCAGCCAGATTTCCTTGCTGTGTCTGAAGTCAGTTCACTGCACAGTGAATTCAAAACAGCTATGAATTATGCACCACAAATACCATTCTGAAAATGTCATAACTAAGTAATACATGGAAAAGGTCTGGGATGCAGAGATCGTATGCAAAGCCTGGCTGTAAAATCCAGAACATCTACAGATGTTGAAACTAGTGAAGAATCCTGGCACAAAGCATTGAGGCTCTTCACTGATACTGTTTTTTTCTGCATTCTCTTTCACAGCTGAGTAAGGTGAAAGTCAGCATCTGATAAAATACATAAACTCACAAAAGAATTGATCCAAATAAATGGCTTTCATTTTCATTTTCCCAACTCTGTAGCCCTTCCCTAGTATTTATGCTGGCAAACCTTACGCTGACCTCACTTCTGAGCCTAACAGGCCATCAGAGTTCTACACTGCCAAAACAGAGGCCTGGTAAGGATGATACCTGTCTGAATTTCCAACATGGGACACAGTGTTTGCTCTACATGCCACAGAAAGTGTATTATGGGGTTCCCTTCACTTCTGAGGCAGCCAGCACCCCGAGGTTGCTGAAAGGGAGCAGATCCTTTATTTAGAGAAGCACAGTGATGGTTCCTGTATGAGAAACACTAGAGAAGATTTTTAATTTTAAAAAAAAATCCAAACCAAACTCAAAAACAGTCTGTGCCCTTCACTCAGCCTGCAAACTCGTGCAGAAGTCCAGGCACAGTCTGGCATTTACAGAGCCAGTTCTGGGGTCTACTATTAGACATGAGAACTTCATTCCTGACCACAGGCATACTAAATTCCTATTAACGGGATTAGCCTTAAGTTCTTCTAAAGAAACGTCCTTTTCCTCCGTGTAATGTCTTCATAGAAGGTAGAGACAACTCTAGTTTATACTCTACAGTTTCTTGCCTTGCTAGAGATGTACTCATAGTAAAACTAAACTGAGCAATCAAGCTGATAATACAAGCCAGGAATACCTGCAAAGGTATTTATAACATCCTTCTTCTTATGCTCCTACCACACTCCTTGGATAATGTACACTGATTCATGGCATGTATATGATATCTAGGTTATATTCCCATAGCATTCCCTTCTCCCATAGAGAAGGCTTAAAAACTCCAATTCACTTTATTAGTAATGCAATTATTTCAAAAGTTATTTGATTTAGAGATTAGGCTGCAGAGCTTGGAGTTACCTAAGTAGGTGACAAAATAGGAAGGGAAAATTTGCATACACAAACATTTATCTTTTTTGCTGTTGACATTTCAGACAGCTCCAGGAATGAAATACTTCTCAGAATTCCACAAATTACCAAATGAGATTAGCAAGTAATTAACTTGAGAGAAAGACAAACATGACACAATCACTACATTTGTCAGAGGAATCTGACAAACCAACTTTCAGGCACTTAGGCTGGGGTTTGTACATACTTGCAGCTTCCTTTTCTTCCTCGAGAGACTTCCTGTCCAGTCACTGATCCGTCGCATTCGGCTTTTTAATGTATCCTTCTTGGATGCATCCTCACCAAGGGGCTTGGACTTCCTGCATGGGAGTGTGTAAGAGGAGTAATGTGCAGGACTTCCCTGCTCTACTCTGGAGGGAACATCAATGTCTGAAGCAAATGAGACACGGTTGCTTAGGCTACCATGAGCATCAATATACTCATCAGACAGCCTGATCCTAGGTGGAGGGGTGCTTTCCAAATTTGTATCCTTATAGAGATCCCGGAGTGAGGAAAGAGATGAACTTTGGTTGAAGGACTTCTTGTTGTCACTTGCTGGGAAACTGGCATGAATACTTGTATCTGGAGTGCTCCTGGTCAAATACGGACCATCCAACTCATTGATATCTCCAGCGTTTCCCCAGAGAGAGTCATACCATGAAGACTCAGAGCTAAGGGAGCTTCCTTTACTAGATCGAAGCCTTGAATCAGTAGGGGATAAACGATGACTCGAAGAACAGTCTGTGCTGGAATTCCTCCTGACATCGAGCAGGTTATTTGGCTTAGATTCCAAGGCAGGTGAATACCTCAGCAACTGGACTGGTCCACTGGACTCCTCAGTCAGTACCTTGCTGTTGCTGCTGTTGTGGAACTCAACCCTCAAGCAACCATCCAGCTTCCCCAGTGTTTTAATCAGAACTTTTGGACTCTTCCTGTCCTCTGACGGGGAGGTTGATGCAAGACTCTCATTCTTTCCATAGCAATTTAGAATGTGTCCATTGCATTCTCGAGATGCAGCATGATTACTTCCAGCTTGAAGGCCAATATAGTGGAAACCATTCTCAGGCAAAAACACTGTGTTATTTCCTTGGCAGCAGTCCCCTGAGGTGTTTGTCCTGTGTTTGGCATGGGCATTGCTTTTAGAGACCTTCACCACAGTGTCACCGAGTCTAGATGAATAAGGCTGAGTACTCTTAAAGTGTGAAAGGCAACTTCTGGCAAGAGACCTTGATTTGTAGTTTGAGCCACTACTGGTGTGTCCCCATCCATGCATAGAGCAAGACTTTTCATCTTTAGCATGAATGCTGCGAATTTTCAGAGAGCAAGGCTTCTGCTTGGCACCAGCTGTAGCAGCAGCATGATTTTTTGATCCCTGAAGACTGTATTGGCTTTCTGAATTCCCCATTTTCCACTAAATTAAGAAGAGTTTCATTAGAAACAATGGCTAGAAGACAGAGAGAAAAGAAACAAACCATTTTTACTCTCTACACAGGAAAGTGCCTTTTAAAAAATGATATGAAACAATTGTTCTCAAAAAGCCATTTACAACATCAAATTCATAACTGAACTTATTTTAGGGGCAGGCTAAGAAAGCCTATTCTCTGTATGGTTCATTACCCTTCTGTTATAAAACTGGAATCTAGCTCCATTGAAATCATGTCAACACCTTTCTCCACCCACACCCTTGGCAACATCCTTTTCTTATAACCTACAAAATCTCTGGCTCCCAAGAACAATGGCATAATGAAAGGGAGACAGCAAGATAATAATAACTGAGATGTAAAATGAACTGTACTTTAAAAGAATCCTTTCTGCCAGGAGACAAGCCCACTGCAGTTTCAGCTTGACTGGTTTCTGTGCAACCAAGTGTTGCCACAATGAACTGTTCAGCAAACCCCAAACTTTGTGTTTAAAGGGAGTCAATTCAGGAGAAAGAGAAAACAACACCACAAACAGCACCCCCCCAAAAAAAAACCCCAAAATCCCTTAGTGAAAAGCCTCATCTTCCACTGCAGCACAAAACTGCATTATGTTCATTCAGCATGGCACATTTCGATAATTCACTTAGTAAAATGCTCTTTGGCTTTTTACCGAAATCACAGTGAACAGCACACACTGGAGCAGTTGAATTGCCCCAGAGAGACAACTGAAGACTTTGGGCCTCCATAAAGTGTACTCCAAAGTAAAAAAAACCATTGATTTATTCTTCCTGTTACTTGGAGTAAAACTCCACTGTTTGCAGTTTTCAGAAGCAACATCAAATGTTTTTTCCATCAGCACTATGTTTCTCTGCACATCAGATTTCAGACTATCACTCTCAGGAGATTCCACTGCAGAATCATTACAATTTTGTCAAAATAAGCCACTGTGAAAGTAGAATCTTATCTTCAACAGTTGGTTTATATTTTAACATCCCTACTTTTAATCTTTAGCACTTTTAGATTAATAAAAAAGCACAGAATAAAATGAAGATCAAACCTGTAGGATCACTCTTAAACACGGGCACAGTTTGCAGTTACCATGCTCTGCATTGTCTTTGTGGCCAGCAGCTGCACCTGTCAAAATCAGGATGGACTTGCACCCAGCCTTCCTAGAAAACACCAAAAAGACAAAATAGAGCTCATAGTCAAATAGAACATAGACTTTACTCCAGTTGTAAAAAAAATGAATAACAAAAAAAATCAGAAGTTACAAAAGGAGACAAGAGGTCTGATTAAGGGGATTCCTAGACTTTAGACATATGTTTTTATCAAAATACTTCAACAACTGACATTGTCTGGATAAGTGGTTTATTTTCTAATTCTGTCCATCTCTCTCACTGACAAGTTAGGGCAAACTTTGAGCACTCTCCAGTTTGCTTTTTGGAAGACCAGTTATGGATGGCAGGGTTGTGCAGTGATCCATTACAATGTGGACCAAACCAATCACAGCAATGTCCTCCAGCATCTGTTTATCTTTCCCCATGCCTGGATTGCAACTGCGATCCTTGCTGTGAAAGGCCATCATGCAACTCACTCCACCGACCACCCAGCAACCTCCCTCTTTAGGTTTCTTCTGATTTTAAGACAATCTGCCAGTAAACCAAGAAAAAGGCAGCACTAGACACTGCACCCACTCAAAGGTACCAAGACCCAAGCTCTTCCTCAACATGTATCAACTCTTCACTTGGCACACATAGGTTGCAACTCAAAACAAAAGAACAAAAGCTGAATCTGACAAAATACATCAGAACTTTAGTAACTGAGACACTCAGTAGAAGAAGCTGTACAAGATCTTAGGCTCAGTTTTAGAACAACCATTTTAACTAGAAACCATTTTTAATACACTATTCCCAAAAATATTTTTTCTGCATAACTTCATTGGCTACTGTGCCCATTTTTCAATTAAATAACTACCAGATTTGAACATGCAGAGTTTTGCTCTTTTTGAATAATTTTGTGGCAATTTACTTTATAAGAAACTTGAAGATAATTAAAGGTAACTGGCACCCTAGGCATTTTGTTTATCTTACCAAAATGTTGCAAACTAGAACTAAAAACTGTCTCTACAGAAAACCTAGAAAAGGTCAGCAAATAAATTATGTAGAAAAGATTTATCTTTTTGGA
Organism: Apus apus; assembly: GCF_020740795.1. NCBI lineage: Eukaryota > Metazoa > Chordata > Aves > Apodiformes > Apodidae > Apus > Apus apus. The sequence continues at coordinate 98,522,351 of NC_067284.1, read as the reverse complement.
TCATCCTAGAGATGCTACAAATCTATAAGCACAAATTTGTTATTACCAAGATATTTGATAAAACATACAAGCCAGAGAAATTCCATCTTACACTACACAAAAAAAAAAAACCACAAACCCAAAACCAACCAAACAACAACACGAAAAAAACCCCAAACATCTGTTTATCTTGCTTTTTCTCTCTAACAATTTGGAAGTTCCTACTTAGAACATCTTTGCCTTGCAGGTTTGATTTGCCTGTCCTGCTAAGTGTACCCATTGATGTAAACAATTTTAAAAACATTATATGCGACACGCATTGAACATAAGACATTTGAGTGAAGGTAAACAGAAGACAACACACAAACTTCCTAAACTCCAATCTGCTGAACAAATTTCAAAACCCCAGCAAAACTGCCTGCCTCAATCCAGGAGGAGCAGACCACAAACAAGCAATGAGTTTACATTCAGAATTCTTCATCTGGGAGCAGAAAGTACATTCAAGAAGGGGGCTTTGGAGGGCTTATATCTATTCATAAGGGAACACTGAGCCAAATTTGTCTAAAGAAACAGGCAAAAAGACCATCTGGTCTCCATAGCGATTGTGCAATAGTTAGGTAATCCTTTTAACAGAACGGGTAGTAAGCAAGCTGCTGTCATGAACCTCAGAAGACAGACATCCAATTCGTCAAGGCTCGAGCTGCTGCTACAGCTCCATTGTATGCATCTGATCCAATACACAGGTCACATAATGGGTGAATGAATAAATTTTTCTTGGGCTACAATGTCTACAAAACAGTGTCTCAGTCTGTGCAGGAATCAGTCAGCAGTAAAACAAGACAGTCAATAAATCCCATAGAAATAGCCCCAAGGGATTTTTCTTGGCATCCTTGCTGTCCAGAAAGCTACGGTAGGCTAAACATTCACACACACTGAGATAACCAATTGAGGCATCTGCAAGGCTGCTCAAAGACCATCACCCTGAAAAATCAGCTGTGATGCCTTTCTCTTCCCCCTCACTTGTGTGGAGCAATTTTCATTCTGCTAATTACAATAGGGAGGTGGAGAGAGCAGAACTAGCCAGCTTGTGCCCAAATGCAGAGTGACACCAGGGCAGGAGGCAGTCATGGACAAGCTCTGCCTTCACTCACTCCAAATACTCACACATGTGACATTATTTGTACTATGGAAGCACTGGAAATTGCAGTACAGGGGGCCACATTCAGCTTCTCCTGTATTTCTCATGGCAACCTACCACCGCAGAAGACAACATGACTTTTCCTCTTACTCTGCAGGCTAATAAATATTTCTTGTGAACAAAACCTGTTTCTATTAATATTTTCCAAAATCCTAAGCAGTATATTTAGAAAGCAGCTCACTGAGCCCAAAGATGACTATTAAGAGTTTATTTGCTTTCAATTATATCCATATTCCCTAAAAAAATAAGTTTTTAATCTTCACCTGAGTTCCTCTTGACACATTCAAAAAACACAGATATGCAAACATACTAATCCAGGAACCCCACCATACCCACCACACCCAATAATTAACACAAATCATAACCCCAGAGCTAAAAAACTATTTCCCCACCTTTAGGCTTCTCCACATAAAGATCCTCTAGACTATTTTGGCTCCAAAAAACAAGCACACAAGTTCAGGAGCCATTCTGGAGAAGAGCCTGCCTCCTATATAACCTCATTAACACCACTACAGTTAGACTGCTTTATAAATGCCAGAGGGGAGAATGCTTTTCTTAAGATTAAAGTGAGTGCACATACAGTAATGCTCTGCAATTGCATGGGTGCTTTCCTCCCCAGTCTTAATCTCTCAAAATCAAGGTTTACAAAGCTTGATTCATTAACCATATTGCAAGCAAAACTGAAACATAACAATAAATCCCAGTATTAGATTTGCTTAAGAGATACAACAAGGAATTATTATATTATGAATCAGTGGGATATTTGAGTCAAGGGAGACAGGCTTCTGTGCTGGTCTCATCTGCTATATACACCAAACATGCTTTTGCTACTGCCAGCCATCTGCTTCCAGGACAGTCAAGTTAACCAGGCTGAGAACCTTAAAAACTACAGGACAAAAAATGCCAAGCTCCAGGCTGACAGGAGGCACGCACAGAGCCATAACTGAATTCTCCCCAACCACAGTAAGCATCAGACAGTGGCCATACACCAATTACAAAAAGGCAAGAGGTTGTGGTCGCATCTTCCTAGGGAAGTTCAGCCGTTTTCCCTGACTGGGACCAACAATCTCTCCACCCAGCTCGTAAGAGCTCAGCTAAGCTTTAGAGTGGATCAAGAAGTTACCCTGATGAGACATGAACACATACACCAAAGCTATCTCTCTGATGTATTTTGTTGCCTTACTTCCTCTGGATGGCTGGTGACAATGAACTTTTACCATTAGATGTATGGTAAGTGATCTACAAACCATTTCATCTCTTCTGAAGATTCCCCAAAAATCTACTGATGATGTGCAGAGAAGCTGATTTTTGCTTCACCAAACATGGCACCAGTGCAAAAATGGTGAAAACAATATGAGTTTGTTCAGATGAGGATAACATCATCCCATCAAATTAACATCACCAAGGGAGGACTCATTAAGAAATGTGAGGACTCACTAAAAAATACTGAAATTCACAAGAATCTTCAGAGTTACCAGGAACAACAACTCTTTATACGCAGCAGAAGGGATTAAATTTAAAATCTCCTGTCTTTAACAAGAAAAAAAGAACTTTTAAAAGAAGAGCTACAGCAATATCTGTATAAAAGATAAGAGCTAGAGCTAGCTGACTCAACCACAAAAATTAAGAGACTGCATCTTCTCAGTCATTTACAATGACAAACCAAGACACAATCTGAACTTTTTAAGAAGGCCTTTCCTTGAGAAAAGGACAAAAAATTATTCAAGAAAGAAATAAGCTGAGTATTTTCTTCTTACTTGCAGCTTAATCAGCAACCATATGTCACAACCTCTTCAGACTTTTTTCATTAACAGGAATATTGTTACTGCATTAGGGCAGTATCTTTTGAGAAGGAATAGGACCAGTTCTCTTGTACCTGCCAATGGGCACAGTTCCTCAGAGCCCTCCACACAGGTACAAACATCTGACAAAGAAAGGCAGAATCATGGAATTGTTTTGGTTGGAAAAGACATTCAAGATCATCAAGTCCAAGAGTCAACCTAGTACTGCCAAGTCCACCACTAAACCATGTCCTTAAGCACCACATCTACATGTCTTTTAAATACCTCCAGGGATGATGACTCTACCACCTGTTCCAATATTTGATAACGCTTTTGGTGAGGAAATTTTTTCTGATAGCCAATATAAGCCTCCTCTAGCACAACTTGATGCCATTTCCTCTCATCCAATTGCTCGTTACTTGGGAGACGAGCCACCCACCTCACTACAACCTCCTTTCAGGCCTCCTTTTCTCCAGACTAAACAGCTTAGTTCCTCAGCCATTCCTCATAAGATTTGTGCTTTAGACCCTTCACCAGCTTTGTTGCCCTTCTTTCAACAGGCAAGAGCTTAATCTCATTTTGCACTGATTTATACACTTATACAAAAGGGCCTTTATATGCCAAGGACAGAGTATATCCCACCAACTACTCTTCAGTGATGAAGCAAGAGAGAGTCATGTATGCTTTCTGCTGTGTTTGAAAACCAAATTTCCACAACAACAGATGAGGACTCCCAGCTGCAGAACAGGACTGCAATGGCCACCTCCATGTTGCACATGGTGGAGTGGGAAGATGAAGAGGGGAATGTGAGGAAGAGGAGAAAAGGCAGCACCAGGTTCTTTATGCAGGCGGCTGCTCTGAGTGTGTGGTTCGTAAATGCACTAGAGCAGACTGTCATCAGGGTTAGTGGAGCTGGGATAATGGAGGATCTGAAAGTATTTCAGAGCAATCAAAAAAAAACAAAAAAAAAACCCCACACAAAGTCACCATATGAAATGGCCAACTTGTTTTCTGTTAATGGCAAATCTAGTTGGAAATGTTGGAAACTGATGTACAGCAACTATGGTAGTAGGTTTTTACATCAGGAAACACTTTTTATTCTGTTGACCAAGTGATTCCTGTATTTTCTTTCAAACTACTTTTACATTGTTTACCAGCTAATGATTAAAACATCATCCATTTTAAACAGCTTATAAAGTCTTAGAATTGTATATAACTATATTTCAGATATTAATGTGCTTGTATGTTTTGTAAAGAATAATGTGCTTGGTGAATTCTTAAAAGGATACAGAATTATAGGCTTGAAGTTATAATTAACTTTTAATCTACTTTGGTTTGTAATATGAAAGGAATACAAAATTCTAGAATGTGAACCTGCCCTCACCTTCCTGCACGGCTGCACATAGATGGATACATGAAATTAATGAGGGAGGAAGGTTAGCACAACACTGTAGCTGGACTAAATGTGGAGTTTCTTACTGGAAACAATTTGCTGTATTTTTTAGAACTATGCACTTTGGTCATATGCTTCCACAAATCAAAAGCAGATTTCTTATTCCTGCAATCTCAATCACATTCCTATTACAAAAATATATCATAATAATTATACCATGGTATTCTTGGCAGGATATTTTGCATTATATACCACTGTATTCAAAGAATGAATACCCAAAACACCACAAGTATGTCTTTATTTTTTTTTTACAAAAATTAAGTATTTTGCCTTAAAAATACAACTTAAAGCCAGAATTTCTTACTCATTCATTAGTCTCTTATAGAGTTACAGCCTCTTGTATTAGGAACTGTTCTGTTGTTCACAGATCAAATTAAAACAAATTGGTTTTCTCATCAAGCTTAAGTAGTCATTATGACCCCAGACACTCTTTTTCATGCTGTGAATCATACCTACATTGCATATAAACTTCTAATTTCACAGTTTAAGCAAGAAGGGTACAATCTCCTTTCCTGGTTCCCTAAAGTAACATTAATCCCAACAGGTCTACAGAGATATATATATCAATATATCAATATATCTGCAGATATATTGCATTGCATATTATACATCCCGGACCTGGGACATGACTCCTTCTTTACTCAACTCATTCTTCTGGGCCCAAGACATTGGCAACTTAATTAAATTATGCTTTACAGCTTTCAAGTTAGTGCACTATGGAAGGCTGAGTCAAGCTTGAAGATCCTTATATGACACCAGTGCTGATACAATCAAGATTTCAAGTGACTTACTTTTCTTAGGCAGGAAAAATAAATTTCACCATTTGTAAATGTTATTGAATTTATATACAATGGCTAAAGTGCACATCCATTTAAATAAAAACCATTAAGCTTGTTTAAAAAAAAAAAAAACAAAAACCAAAAAACAGGAATGCCAGCTCACATCTTGGCTTAATACAGTAGCTGCAGTAGTTTAAGAGTCAATATGTCAAAGGGTCGATTTCCTGCCTTTGGAGGAGAAATACACTTAGTGATCTGAAAGGTCTTTTCTTCTCCACCTACTCTGGTTGCAGACATACTGGCAGGTCCTGATGCAGATTAACACTGTTTTCGACGGATTTCAAGGCCTGGGGCCTTGAGTAGGTAGGATGGTACACCTGAAAGGAGACAAGATATTCCAAGCAGCAGAGCCTCAATTCCAGCCTCACTGCCTGCCCCAGGCTGTGGGGTAACAACACTTCAGAGAATGAGCTCAGCTCCAACCTGGGCTTAGATAAACTCCTGAAGAGGTCTCTGCCTCAGTCCTCCTTACTCATTATAACAATGGGAGGTGAGACTGAATCTTTCAATACAAACTGGGATGTCCAAATCCCCACCAGGAACATCCTCTGCTTTCTAGTCTCCTTCAGTAGTAACCAGCTCATGCTTTCAAATATAACCATAGTAAGCAGGCAACTGTAGGTGACAAAATACCAGCTTTGGAGAGGGCAGAAGAACAGTTGTTTTTTTATAGGGCCCAGTTTACTGCAACATACCTTGAGCAGTTACCTATTAAAAGGTAAAGCAAAAAGCAGCAAGGAGGAGCAATCCCAGGCAGGAACATTAGTCCATTACTGCCCCCAAAGACCTTTTTGGTGTGACATCTTCGAGGTCTATTGGACTAACTCTTAACCTTTAGCATCAGAGAGAAACCTCCAGCAGCAACTAGCAGGGCTGCATGCGTCAGGCTGAGGGACAGGGGCTGGGATGGCTGCAGGACACCCTGCCTGCCACCTACTACACAGCTTGCTCCACAGGTGGGAGAGGGAAAATGTGCTGCATTTGGCAGTCTTTTTGAGTTCTCAGTTTACACATTCATAAACACCTGAGGGTGTCGATTCCAAAGTAAATGCTTTCCCACCTTCAGCCCTGGGACTTCCTGAAGAGGACAGAAGATCAGGGAGTTTGACATGAGAAGTAAACATGAGAGACAGTCCCTTGGAAAATTAAAAGCAGATCTTGATTTTTGCATGCCAAGTGCCCTACAGCAGTAACACAGCTTAGTGCTTCCTTTCCTGTACCCCTGCAGTACAAGCATGTTACTCACACATTAAAAGAATAAAAAAAGTACACCGAGGATTAGGTTTCTCCACTAAACGCTTGCTTTGTAGTTTCACAGCTACTGAGCACCCTATTCAGAGAGTCCCCTCTTCCATGATATGTAGATACACATTCCTGTAGGAGGTGATCAGATAAAAAGAATTTCCATCCCTTGCCTCTAACTAGCAATCTACTATACAGTGTATAATGTTATCAAATAATCCACCCTAAGGGGAAAGAAATGCATGATTTCCAGAATGAAGTATGAAGTCACCAGTGTATAAAATTAACTCTGTGACCACATCAGCAACAAGCATAAACAAAGTAGCAAACTTCAGTGGCATTGCAAAAGCAATGAATCACTCCTCTTAAAAAAAAAAAAAAAAAAAAAAACAAAACCCAAAAAAACCACCACTGTGTGGAGAAGAAAGAGACTTCTCCATTTTGGGGGCATTTCCCTCTTTATTTTTGTTTTCAGTATAGGTATGTATAAAAAAAATCTACATACTATTAAAAATCTGTGTAGAAAGATCAAAATGTGTGAGAAGTATCTCTGCCAGATGAAGAAGCTCTAGTTCTCCATACCATCCTTGTTCAGTGATAGTAGTAGTGTTGGCTGAAATGTTTCCCTCTAACACTTCACAAGCATGTAACCCTTGCTTGGGTACACTGTCTATTTATCACAATTTACTGAAGTATTAGTGAGACTAGACTGAATAATAGAAAAAATAAGAATCAGAGGGATTATTAATTGTATTGTATTAATCATACTATTAATCATATTGTATCATAGAGTAATCAAACTCTAATGTCGCAGAAACTGTAGCACTCTCAAGCATACTTTCTTATCCTTCAATTTTAAAAAAGAATCCAGCCCTATCGTAGCAGAGATGTAAAATGATCCTAGTGGTGGTTTATTTAGCAATTCAGGCAATTAATTTTGACAGATGACCACAAAGAACTGTTTTCTGGAGGAAAACCATTCATCTTGGGTGCAGCTGGCAATAGCAGAGGCAGCACGGGGGCTGCAAGTCCTCGCACTGCAGCAGCCCGCTCCAGCCTCTGCTTTCAAAGGCTTCCCAAGTCTTTCCCTGCTTTCAAAGGCTTCCCAAGTCTTTCCCTACTTTTCCTTCAGTTCATCAGGTCTGGCCAGTGGCCAGCGAGCGGTGGACCACGGTTCCCTGGCAGCTCCCTCCCCAGCTAAAGCCCCCCTCTCCACTCCCGCTTACCTTCCCCAAGGAGCCGGCTTCAGCCTCCCGGCCGTCCCAGCTCTGCGGCAGGGACAGGGACACGCAGACACAGGGACTCTCCCTGCCCCGGGCACGCCAGGAAACTGTGCCTAACACTTCAAAATGCTCAGCCGTTAGGAACTAAAAACAGACCCTACGCGAGCCTGGATGTATTTTTGTCTGCAGGCTACACACCCTCCTCTGTTTCAATTTTTTCCATTGGTGGAACAGCATGATGCAGACTTAACCAGAGGGTGGTTTTCCATGGGCCGCCTGAACCGATTATGCGGGCCGGCCTGCCACGATGCCGGGCAGCCACAGGGGAATACGCCGTGACTGGACTCTTGTCTGACCCCGCATTCCTCAGCCATCAGGCTGCTTCCACAGGAAAGCTGCTGGGAAGGCTGCTGAACGGAGGGGGGATTGCTTGCCTGAAGGTAGCTCCAGGACCTCTTTTTTTTTTTTTTTTTTTTTTTTTTTTTTAAGCTTGCCAGGATGGGGTAGGTATTCCTAACATCCTTGTGTGAAACGCCCTGGCAAAAAAGTAACTCCCCAAACCACAGCAGGAATGTTGTAGTCATGAAAACCTACTCTTAAAACCAGCTCTCAGCCGCGTTTAGCAATTCCGCACAACAGCATCACACAGAAAACCACAAACTGGTGCTCTCTTCCTTGCTGCTTCTTTACTCATACCTTTTATATTATCCTGTTGTTTTCCAATAACTGATTAAATGGGTCTCTTAAGATGAAAAGGGCATCATCTCCAAGTTTCAATAGAGAGAACTAGGCTGTTAAATCTGTCGTTAGGCTCATGAAAAGTTGTTTTATTATCAGAAAAGCTAAACACTTCATTGATTGCAGCAACAGTTGGCGAACAAACTCAGCCAAAAAACAAGACATTTATTCAAATATTCTAATAAAATTTCAGGGTCACATTCAAGTGCCAAGCGTGAAAATACAGCCAAGTTACTGTGCAGCTGACATATTCAATTGAAAAGAAACACATGAACACTACAATAGAAATCATTAGTAACCCACAAAAGCCCCAAATCAATATTTATGTCCACAAACATGAAATTATTATTTGCCTAGTAACATAGGAATTGCCACCTAAAACCAGACTTCTGCATCACTGTGTTCACTGTTCTGTCCCACTACATAGGAAACACCAAAACCTGTCAGCTTTGGAAGAATTTTGGAACAAAATCTGATTTAATCTCCAAAACCCAGTAATGATGACTTGGATCTCATCTCAAATTTCACAGGTTACACAATATTAGCACCAAATATGCTCTCCTGAGAATGGCAAAGGTATAATCCTTCTTTTAATTCTGCTGACCTCAGTTAAGTTTTCTATAAGTGAGTTCCATAGGTCAGTTTTTGTAAAATGTAGTAGAGCAGTACATGACTGAAATCTGTACTCCTAATTCAATGCCTGAATACATCTACTTGTCCTGGTGACAACTTTGCTCTCTGTGAAAAGCATTCTAGAGAATGTTTTAAAGCCAAGAACTTATTTTTATAGATGAAGATAAATGAATTATCAAAATTTGAGACAGCTATTTTAACTCATGTTTTACACTTCTTTTACACTACAAAAATGTCTGGATTTTGCTTTCAAAGTGCTAGAGATCCTACCATCACCACTGTTGTGTTTTCTAAGCAATGGAAATCCAAGAAGAAAAACAGAGAAAATGCAGCTGTCCCCAGCATTCATGCTAAGATCACAATTTCACTGAAGTCAGTCCCCTGCACAAGAAAGGCTACCATTCAACCAGTGGTGAAAGGAAGCCTTACACCTCCGGAAATTCCTCCAGAAGACATCAATTCCATTTTTGAAAACTTCTCACCTTTCTGCAAACTAGTGCTCACCTACTTGGCTTCCTGGTCTCATTTATCAGTTGGAGGAGGACATAAGTAATTGAGGTAATGCATTACTTAATTCTGATTCAAAGGAGTTTGGGGAAAGACTGAACAGGAGCCTGCGTGTTACCATGTTCCTTCACTCCAGAGTTCACAGACACCAATGAGCCATTTCACTTAGTGAACGACAGCATCAACACAAGTAAAACAGCTCTGGCTACATGTCAGAATAGATGACGATTTGTGCAGATGAGTACAGTTTCATACCTTCAGCTACCAGAGACTTAGAGAGCCCTAAATGGCTACCACCTTCCTGTCAGAGCCCCCCATTCTCTTTATGAAATGGTGTAATAGAGGAGACAAAAGTCCCCATCCCCACCTCCCTTTGGAGCCAGCATGCCCTTGCCCAGCTCAGCAAAGGAGAGGAGCTGCTGTTCAAGCATCACACTCACACACCTTGCTCCTCTCAAATGGGGTTTTCCAATGTTCAGGATAGGGAGAATCCCCTGACATTTAAGTCATACAATAAACCACACCTGTTGTTTAAATTAAGACTAATGTTTTCCTTTTATATGTTACGCAGTTCTTTAGCACTGCTGTACACATGGACTTACTATTTGTGGTTATGGTCTATTCTCAAGTGAGTTATAGAGAACAGTCGGGGAACCAAAGTGCCTCTGCTTACTGTCTTATTAATTTCAGTATAATTAAATGAAGAAAGATAAAGAATGATCATCTGACGGTAGGACATGTGACAGAATCATGACTGAAAAATGGGAAATCAATTAGGATAGAGAAAGAGATGCACTACGCAGCATACCCATCTCCTTAATTTCGATGACTGAGCGTACTGGATGAGAGAAGCCTGGACGGCAAGGATTGATCAGGACTCCTGCACTAGGTCTGGCTGGGATGGAGTTAATTTTCTTCATAGCAGCCCCTAAGGTGCTGTGTTTTGGATTTGTGATCATATTCAGTGTTGATAACACACCAATGTTTTAGCTATTGCTGAATGGCGCTGGCACAGCATCAAGGCTTTATCCATTTCTCACCCTGCCTCACCAGCAAGCAGGCTACGGTGGGCAAGAGGGGACACAGCTGGGACAGCTGACCCCAATCAACCAAAGTGATATCCCACACCACATAACATTGTGCTCAGCAATAAAAATGGGGGTGGGTGTAGTATTTTCCCAGGGTTGCCACTGCAACATCCGAGACAAACGAAGCCCTCATAAAAGTTAATATCTGAGACCAGGGTGGCTCTCAGAAGTGGTGGCAACTACTGCTACAGAGAGGCTCACCCTGCATGGCCTCAGAGGCTCACAATTCTTGTTTTTTTCTTCAGAACTAGTAGTAAAAGCTTCATTTTTACAAAACAAAGTGAGGAAGACTGATACACACAATCACAATGGGAACCCATTCTCAATAGTATTTCCTACTTCCTATATCATTAGAGCAAAACTGATGCATCTTTTGACAAGCACCTTAATTCAGCAATACACTTTTCCAATACACAATGAGCAGTAACAAATTGTAGTTAACTAGGTAATGGCATCTTCTGAGCTGTAACTCTAAGTTCTTTTACTACAGCAGATAGGTGCAAAAATGTTCTCAGTTTAAGACTGTTTCTTTGCAGGAACAATAAAACTTGGACAACTGTCACAAAAATAAGAGTGAAAAGGGTTTTTTAATGCATTAGGTTAAAAAATGAGAACTGAAGCCTTCATACACGCTGTTAAAAACAACGCATGTCTATTAAGCATGTAAAAATATTTGAGGATGGAGTAATTTGTCGCAAGAATATACTAGGAGATTCTACAACATAAATATTTATAAAGCACAGATGTTATTTCTCATTGCATTACTACCATAGCTTGTTCCATTAACTGATCCAACAGACCAGCTAATTGCTTGTGCAAGATTGACTATTTGTTATCACCCATTCAAGACAGAAGCGCAAACAGTTGTTGGGGGGTGGGGAAGCTTTAAGGGGTTGTTTTCTAATCAAGCGTATTATTTTTAATTATAGTTTCATTAGTTCATCACATAAGTTAGAAAAATCTGCAGTCAGAAACAACAGACAGGACAAGTATGACAATTTTCCTAAGGAAATTATGTCAAGTCGGTGTTTACTTCAATACCATGCACCAAAAGGCATATAAAGGAGATCCTGTTGCATAATTAATTTTAACTAAAGTAGTCCTGCATATGCATGTGATTTTATAGGAAGTTTCAAGACATGAATGTTTCCCCTGAAACTTCAGATCCTAGTGTTATATGTGAGCATCCAGCAAATTCTGCTTGACAATAACACTAATCCTTCTGTTTGTAGAAAAACATTTCAAAATGCAAAGTAAGGAATTAACACAAAAGAAAGAATATTAAAGAAGTCAAATAATGGGGGCTTGAGGGGGGGGCGACATTTTTGTTTCCTTTATTTTTAAGCCTTGATTGTGGTTTCTCATTACAGATGGCTGGCAAACCTACTAAAAGTGGTAAATGGCAATATTAGGAACTTATTAGAATATCATTAAATTAACTAAAAGAAACAGAGTGGTATAAAGCTAGAAGAAGCCTGGCTAACATGTTGATTCTCTCTGCACGCACTGCCTGACTGGAGCGATGCACAGACCCTGTAAGGGGCTGCAAAGCTATTTGCCTGAAGCAGAGCGAGCAATAGGAACAAGTTCAACATCTGCCAGGGTGTCCAACTGCTCACAACCATTTTTCTGGTCAGAGAGGGCATTGTTTAAGTTGACAGGTTCCTAATGGTCTGAATTATTTAGCAATTCTCAAAAGACTCTTTCTGCTCATTAGAGGGGAAAACGCAAACCACCACAGCCTGGGTTCCCTTGCTCCCCAGGAGCCGATCATGCTAATTGAGGAGAACATCACAATGTGTCCCATTTTAATCACGAGATAAGTAGGCAAGAGTCTTCTATTATCCCCACCCTATAATGAAAGACAGAGGGCATCAGCTTCCACAAGGATACACACCACATTATAGCCTTTCAACATTTTTTAAAAACCTGACTTTAAACAAACAGGACATATGTTGCTGATAAGCACTGCACCTACCAGACGAAGTAAACAAGTAAATTATATTAAAGAGAAATTTGAAACATGCTGTTCAAGCCTGAATGCTAAGTGAGCAGCAGTAAGCATCTCAACATATGGGAAGTTGTGGGGAGGGGGAGGCAACATAGCTATTTATTGAGTTTTCTTCTCATTTGCCATATGATAGATGACAGGTATAAACAAACTAATGGAGCAGCACAAGATGTTACAGGCAAATGACACTCATATTCAAGAGTCAGACTATTCAAAGATATTCCCAGATATAATATCTATAGAAATGAAGGGGAACGCTACTAGTAAGGAAGTAGATTATCAGCAGCTTTACTTATGATGTATTATTTCTCAGTCATTTATCTTCACAGTAATCAAACATGCTCTGCAGCAGTAATTACCTCATGTAAACCTAGACTTTCTGAAGACGGGAAAAAATACAAGAGTTTTACAATTAACAGAACTGTCTTACTTTCTTCATGGCGTCGGAAGTCCTCTAAAATTTGGAATCCAGTCAAAATTGTAACACCTGATCAGAGTTCCTCATGTACACTTAGTAAGGACTGTTAGTATAGTAATTAGGAATGCCTGCAATAGACCTCTACTACCAAAACACAGACCATGTGTGAGAAGAAAGAGATTTACAAATGCATTCAAAGGCTATAAAGGAAGACATGTAAATATTTAGCAGATTACCATATGGAACACGACAGATACAGGGAACAGCCAGTTTGATGGAAGGACAAATAGAAAGAGAAGACTTCAAAATTAATATTATCACTTCTGTTCCTAAGCAACCACCATGTAGGTAAGAATAGCAAAAATAAATTACCTTACTGTATATAATAGGAGTTCATAAAATTCCTTTCCCATTCTTTAAAAAAATGCTAAGAGATAAGCCTTTCAATTAAAATGGGCAAAAAGTAAGCCACCAGTTTACATAGGGGAAAAAAAACAACACAACAAACCTACATTTTGTCTGCATATAAATATTTCCAGAAGCAGAAAATTAAGTCAACAAACTAAATGGAAAGACATAAAATAGTTTGCCAGCATGACATTGTGAATAAATAACTAAAAGCCCAAAAAAGCAAAGAGACAACATGATACCAGCCTATTCAGTCATAAAATTCTTTTCCAATAACCACATTTCAGCATGCTGCTTAGATCATATGTAGCATTTTCCTGTTTGAGCTCATGCAAGATTGATTATTACAGGCTCAATTGTCCCCTACACGGGCAAACAACATGTAAGAAATAATTAAATCAGCAAGATTCCTCCCACTGAGCCTCCTACACATGCTTACATTCAGGCCAGGGAGAGGTGGGGTCCCTCCCAAGAAACAAAAGCATGGGATTATGCGAGAAGTCTAAAACCATCTGCACAAAGTCATGTGGCCAGGGATTTCCTCTTCCCCTTGCTGTATAGAGGGCACCACTTCCTACTTCCAGTCTGAGTCGCAGGGAAGGCAGCAGAGCCAGGTTTTAGTTCCCAATTCAGGGACAAAAGGGAATCGGAGACCAGGGGTTTCCAAAGTCCTCATACTTACTGCCTTCAAAGTTAAGCCACTTAAGGATGTAATCCTTAATACCCCAATGTGCAGAAGTTCGTAATGTCTGGGTCACTGTGAAATTCTACATACCCTAATCCCAGCCCCGCCCCACTTGCCCCCGTCCCATGTGCTTCACTTCCCCCCCGCCCCGGGAGCAGGGCCAGCCAGGCACAATCACCCTGCTCCCATCCATTCCAGAAGCAAGGGGCTCTTCCCTGCAACCATGAAGACTGCAGGAAAGACACAAGCCTTTCTCCACACATATCCCAGAGTTTAATGTGAATTAACAAGCAGTGCATTCGCATTTTCTGTCTCCTATTTTCTCTCAAATAATTTGAGTTACTTTCTCCTTCCCTGAGGTAGAAAGCTCTGATCAGGGCAGAAAAAAAACAACAATAAAAAATGTTCTTGACCTCAACAGGATATCTTGTTAGGGTATGGCAGCCTCAAAGACTCTTTCCTCTCTCCTAGCATCTGAGAAGGAGGTTACAATTAACGTTCCTGTTGGTTCACTTTTCTGTGGGGCCCAGGGGGAACTCTATACCATTCTTCCATATACAATGAAACGCTAATTCTATTTTTAGTAAAGGCAACCCACAAAGCAATGTTTGGATGCTCTTTGACTTCAGCATCCCCAAACAATTTGCAGAAGCAGATCTGCTTTTCCCAAACTGCTCTACTCTTTCTAAACAACGATCAAGCCCGCATGAGCAGTCTACTCTGAAGCAGGGATTTCTGAGCCTTGCCTGCTCTCTCCCAACTTATCAAGCTGCCTTTCAACTTCCTGAAATATGATTGCTGACATGATGGCACTACTAAGATAGAGCCCAATCCCAGCCAACCACAGATGACAGAAGGGCTCCCACTGACCTCTGTGGGCTTTGGATTAGGCCAAAAACTGGGAAAGCACCCAGAGTATTAAATCCCACAGATCTGCTTCTCAGTATGGTCCTTAAACATATGCCTAAATTTACGTATTGTATCGTGTTCTTGACTTTATGCTGTGCTGGCAAGGTACACTGAGCCAACATATTAAAACATACCCCTTGCCTCAGCTTAAATTCAGATTATTACATCTTTATTTCTCTGCAAATTTGTGATAATAAAGTAAAAAAAAAAAAAAAAAAAAAGCCAAGAAAAGGTTGCCTTTGTACAAAGCAAACTATCACCTTGTTAAACTGTGCTAAATACAGAAAAAGAACATTCTGCTCACCTAACACATTTGCTACATAGTGAGTTTATCGATGCTGACATTAGTTTTTCAATGTTGGAGACAGTCTGCAACCTCTTCTTGAAGACTGTACTTGTGAAATGCAATATGACCTCAGGGCCATCCTCAAGAAATCCTTAACTCTTCTCTATTCATCAGAAACATTAGACAGCCATTACCTTCCAGGTCCAACCAAATCTTGTTAAATATCCCCCAGTGATATACAAATTGGTCAACCTTCCAATGCAAGACTCATGTCTGGACATAGATTTTGAACAATATTCAAAAACTAGGAATGTCTGGAACTCAAAGCTTCACTTAATTGTGTCTGGAATAAATCAAATCCACAGTCTAGTTTGCATTTCAGCTCTGTGTTTTCAAAGTGGTTCCAAATGAATATTTTAATTTGGACAAATCACTACTTCTAGTAATAGAGGTACCTGAAACTTTTAAAAACTCCTGTGTTTAATAAAATGCTTTTCTTGAAATCTGAAATCTTGGAAAAAGCAAAATCTATGTAAAAATCTGCAACATGTTCTGGTGACTTACCATTTTTCAACAATAAACTACTAAGGTTGATAACTATGATAAATAAACACATGTGCACACAAACATATGTGGAGAACCTCATTTTCAGTGACGTGGTCTGTATTTGGAAGTTTAAGATAAACTGTCAATGCCAAGGTCCCTGACAAGCAGCAAGTCCTCTAACGGGGACAGCTGTTAGGCCCACCAGCATCTGAAGAACTCAGTGAAACTACCTAGTGTGGCCACAGTACTTTGCTTTATAAAAAAAGAGATTAACCTCAGTTACATGGTTTGTAGCTGTTACAGTGACCAAGCTGACATCTCAACATGAACCAGAGCGAAAACTCAGCAGTGACCCTTACTGAGGGGTCAACCATATTTTAGTTTGTTCCTTGTTACTTTGACAAGATACACAGAAATAAACAATTTAAACTATGAGCAATTCCATTACTAGTTAATAAGAATGGGCAACCAACCAAGGGTCATGCCAGGTTTCACAGAATCACAGAATGGTTGATGTTGGAAAGGACCTCTGGAGGTCATCTGCTCCAACCCCCATTCAAGCAGAGCTACCCAGAGCCAGTTGCTTGGGATGCTGCCCAGATGGGTTTTGAGTATCTCCAAGGATGGAGACTCTACAAATTTTTTTCAGCAACCTGTTCCAGTGCTTGGTCACCCTCACAGTAAGAGAGAGCTTTCTGATGTTCAGACAGAACCTTCTGTGTTTCAGTTTGTGCCCATTGCATCTGGTCCTGTCACTGGCTCTGTCCTCTTTTGCACCCCTCCCTTCAGTTATTTAGACACACTGATAAGATCCCTCTGAGTCTACTCTTCTTTAAGCTAAACAGTCCCAACTCTCTCTGCCTTTCCTCCCAGAAGAGATACTCCATTCCCTTCATCACCCTTGTGGCCCTTCATTGGACTCTGTCCAGTATGCCTCTGTTACTTTCTTATACTGGGAAGCCCCTCAGAACTGGACACATTACTCCAGGTGTGGCCTCACCAGTGTTTAGGGACAGAAGAGCAGGAGGACTGCTTCTTTGGCATGTTTTGGAGTTGGGTGGGTTTTTTTCCTACTGTTGCTTAGGAAAACTATTACTGCAGCAGAGGTTGGGTTGAGAAGTACGGACAGAAAAATATGCAAGAGAAGGAAGAGGATCGGAAATTTGTCTGAGCTCCACACCTACGCCTGCCAGAGTTTCTGGAATGTTTACTCAAGAGCACGAACAGAAACACATCTTCACACTTTCTGGCAGCCGGAACTGAGAAGCCCTTAAGCCAAATGCCTATCACCATTTGTAAGCCACAGGCTGATGGGAAAATGGAGATACTGGCCAGCCCCTCGTCAGGAGTTTGGCCAACAGCTGTGCTGCCAAGCTCCCCGCAAGGCCACAGTCCCTCTGCCTTGGTATGATGGGAAGCTCAGCGTCAAGCTAATAAACACAGCTAGTAAATGTATCCACCAATATTTGATGCCCTTTATCATGCCTGCTTTCAACAGGAGTGGACCCCTGGTGATTGCGGTTGGTGAAAGAAAGCACTTTCTCTACTTACATGTAGCACACTATTTGGCAATAACAGGCAAAATGTCTTTCTCTCCTTGACTCATTTTTAAATACAAAAAGTTATTAATAAACACAAATGAGTGCATGTGTATTTCCTAAGGACCAGATTACAACTCCACGTTCAGTCTTCTGAAGAACACCCAGCTCCCTTCAAAGTAGTCTCTACAGAAAACTGACTTACTCTGCAAGTGCATGCTGGGCATCAAATTTGACTAAGCACAGTACATAACATTTTCCTCCTGCTTTGTACCAGCATGAATATACACACCAGACAGAAGGTTCTTGAGAGATGTTCCCTGATTAAATCACTTTTTTTTTCCCCTCAAGAACAGAGTGGAAACAGAAAATCTGGTCTCGCCTTCTCTCATTTATTCTTACTAGTTGAGAAAACACGAAACAGCTACAATCAAGCTTGCTTCAAGTACAGTTGGGGTGGGATACCTCTCTTTTCAAAATACTGTAAGCTAGGTTAAACAAATACCAGAGTTCAGGGCACAAACTTAGAGGATGGCGTTTCTGGCAAGTGGACAATATGGACTAAGAAAATCTCATTGTGTTCTTAATCTGAGAAACAGAATTCCTGGTGACCCCAAAAGGACCATTTACTAACCAGGAAATGCAATTTCTTTGGAGAAAAGTGTTGTGCGCTGTAATGCACAAATTTATATTTAGAACTACCAATTTATTCTTTCTTTCTGTATTATTACATTTCTCATGCTATACTGAGCTTGAGCTTTATGTGGGTACTCCTAGGAAGCCCATAACAGCAACCTTCTTCCTGTGCTGGGCTTGTACTGCTCAGCCATTGCACTGTTTTTTCCTCTCTCCTCCCTGGGGACTGGAAGCACCAGTTCCTCTCACTTTCCCTTATAATACAAGTCTCGCTCAGTATTATTTTTCCTGTTTCCTGTTGTTATTTTGTGCTCCATGAGGTGATGTAGCCATTTAGGATGCAAATGAGGTAACAAATGAAACAGTAACTTTTTCCTGCAGGCTGCGTGCTCCAGGTTGATAGCAGAACTGGGGCTAAGGCAGAAAGAAGATGAACCTCTTCCCAGCAAAACTAAGTGAATGACCTCAGGAGTTCACAGCTGGTTGGCTCTAAACCATGAGATCATATGTAAGATTTTTATTTTAAATTAACTGTTTTTTCTTTAAAAATAAAAAGGAACAAAAGCATCACACTTCTGTGGTATTTAAAAGCAATTTGGTTGGTAAAACCTACAAAAACACTTACATGACAGACTAAGACCATTACAGAGATGCCCAACCAGTATGTGTACATCAGGAATAACTCCACTAAAACCAGTGCAATTTTTCTGAAGCACAGAAAGAAATGCTGGAAAAAAAGGAAACTCAGGCTGTTTCAACATATTTAATTAATCTATTTTGTATAGTTTAACCTGTTTCTCTGCTCCCCCTGTATCATCAGCTGAAGACTAAACCTATGAACACTCTGGAAAGTAAGGGAACCAAGGAACCTGCATTTCAAGACTATGTGGAAAATTTGCATGACTTCTGTAAGTTGATTAGGAAACGGTGGGGTGGGAGGGAATCTATTTCCTTCTAAAAAATATGGTCATGCCCCATTTTTTCTGAAGACAGTAAAGGCTATGTGAAATGATGGACACTAAGATCTTCATTTTTTTCCTAGAGCATTCAGTTTTCAAGCTGTCTCTGTGCCTTTAGAAAACACAGTGTAAAGCTGATAAATGGCAAAACAAAACCAAAGCATTTAACTTACAGAATATTAATCCAGCAGGAACAAACTGAAACTGTGGCAGCTCTCCCCTCACCCCAAAAAACCCCACAACAGATGACAAAAGTATCAAAATTGTCTCATTTTCCCACTATAAATGCCTCAAACCAGATGAGGTTCCACAAAGACATATGGTCTGGGCTCTTACTTATACTAAAGTAAAATTCAGACCTGACAATTTTAATCCACCATGGCTAATCCTATTTGCCTAACCAAGAGTTAATACAACTAGCACAGCTACCCTTCCTCTGATGGTACAGTAAGTGGCATCTACTCTGCTTTTCCATCCTGTAAGAATCAAAGATAGGTAGTTCTTAAGAGGAGCAAGTCATTACTCCATAGGATGCATAAAATACATTATTTGTCCTTCTTCAGCTTTTGGAAGGGAAGTTCTCCATTTTGCTTTCTCATCTGAAGCTGTGCCTTAAGAGAGCATTTTCCTGGGTTTTCCTGTTGGGTATTTTTAGGTACTTTGTGTTTGGGGTTTTTTTTGCAAGAGCCACATCTGTGAAAGTTTTAGTTACACCAGCAGCAGACAGAAGAGGAAACCCACACCTAAAGTAACACAGGTTATTAATCAGCCCATAAAACTGTTGTCAAGACCTGGACTAAGTTCACAGACTGCTCAGTGTTCATAAAGATTTCACTGAACATCTGTAGTGTGTGTGGGGGGGAATTTTAGAGCACTTATGACAATAGATTTCCCTAAGATTAGGTTAAAAAAAAAGAAGGCAACAAAACACTGGTGTTCAGACCATGCATCTTCGTGTGTCTCCTTTTAACTCACTTTAAAAAACATCTTCCACCTGGCAAATTTTCATCTTTTTCTTCAACTGTGTCCTCAGATACTCATTGCTGTCCTACTTGGTCCTTCTGCAATAAATTCCTCTTCAGAGAACACCACACAGCTTCCACATATCGTTTAGTTATCTCCATTTGCTCTTTCCACAAGGAGCTGGAGGCCAGGACATCTCCAGAGCCTTCAGACAGGGGCCTGCTGATTTCTAGGTGCACTCCCTGCTGGCAGCAGCCCACCCAGCTGGCATGGAAGGGGCTGGGAAGGAAGGCAGCAGAACTGCACTCCCACAGGTCTTGTGAACTTTTTTTTTTTTCCAGCTAAATAAATTTCTATTTTGATAAACTTTCTCTATTCTCCTCTTATAGGTACCACATTTAAGAATTTCTGGTCAACAAACTAAAATAAATACATTGCTTACCCATTTTAAATACAAGTCAAATTAAAAAAAAAAAAATAGAATTTGACACAACTAACAACAGATTAACAAGCGATGAAAATATCATGTGTAAATGTACACATATAAGTGTCAAATTAAAAAAACTGCTAAAATTAGGTACGATCAGACATGTTTAAAAAAATTATTTGGTATAACATGACTAACTGATATGCTAAAAGATAAGCATGATGACAGCTTCTCAGATGCAGAACAAAATTTTTAATGGTAAACAACCAAAGAGAACGAACTCAGCTCTAGGAAGATAATTAGTGCCAAGTGCAAAATAAATTTAGCAACTTGGGAATATCTGCTCAATAACAGAAACAGCCACTCAAATTATCAAGTCCTCTCCAAATTTACCCATTGATTTTATCCTAAAAGTCATGTTTTCCTCTTCGAAGGAACTTCATATGGCAATTTCAGCAATAAAAAGAAAAAGAGAAGGAAATGTGACAAAATTGTTATTTGAGAATTAGAAAGCAAAAGTCAGAATAAAATGTGGGTCATTGCTGTGTCTCTAAGAGATGAGCAAACACCCTACTGCCATACATAGGACCCCTAGCATGGCAGCAGAAGCCAGTCCAAAACCTTCCTTGCTGACAAAGACCAGTTTTCACACACATATAAGATTTGAAAGCGGAAAAAGCCTGTGTCCAGCGATGCCAGATGCTGGTCTGGTTTTCTCCTCCCCAAAATCAGTTCACATTTTAAGCTCTGGTTTACCACTAGGGAGGGGGGTGGGTTGGTTTGCTCTGCCCTCCCTTCCCACTTCCCTTCATAAGCCACACATGAAGGTAACGCAATCAAGTAACAAGAATCAGATGAAATGTCATTTACTGCTTCTTGCTCATACAATAGCTGCACTCAGTCGGGGGCCTCTTTGTGCAAGCACTGCATAAGAAGGCAATCCCAAACCCCTGCTTTTCCAGGGCTGTTCCCCTCAGATGGCAGCTAGGTGCAATAGTACTTAATTTTGAGGCATCTTATACCCACCTGAAAATAAGACTAACACTTGTTGTCATTTTCCCAAACCAGAATAAATTAAATTTTGAGAAGAGGAAGAAGGGTCACATAAAACCCCCAAGGGCAGGGTACGGTATCTTTATGTCCATTCATACAGCCAGGGAAGCGATGAATTTGTGGTGATTCTACTTGCAATTTAACTGCACAAGTCACTTACTACATGAAAACAAACATTTTCAGTATGCAGCTATCTATTCAACTACAGATGAGATACCTCAGCAACAGAGAAAACAACATTAAAGGGCACCATATTGACACCCTAGGCATCATTCCACTGACAGTGAAGCATGCATACCAGCATTTACATGATAGTGATCCATCTGGACTCTAAGGAATTTAAAATACTGCTATTACAAGTGAAAAATAACCAAAATTGGTGAACAAAATAGCTATCCTTCATCCATGTACAGCTTTTGGAGCAAAGTAATTGAGTAGCAAGGACTGCAAATGGAGACCGTAAGCAAGCTCTGTTTGCTGGGCAGACAAGCACATCTAGCCTGAAACATCAAGCCAGCAGATGGAAGAGGCTGCAGAAATTCAAGGTCATTGAGGGAAGCACTTTTGTCCTGGCTCTGAGATAAATCAAGAAAGCTCTGTCTCACTAAAGTGATAGTTGCAAAGAGATCTGGGATGTTAAGGAAAAGCAGAAGATCAAACCTACTGCCTCCCACTGCTCAATTCCAGCTGCTTGCTGAAGGGGGGACTTTATATCCTCACTGTAAAGGAACACTACTTCCTCAAAGAAATTCTTAATTCTTCAGGTCACTCTGTTTCCTAATGTAAACAACCTGAATAGCAAACTAGCACCAAAAGGCATGCCATTATTTTATACAGGAAATGTTACTGAGATCAGCTGCTGAATTTCATTTTTTTAAAAAACAGCTTAAGGACTGATACGGGTTTGTTGGTCTGGCCTCTTGGGTCCTTGAATCCACTCAACTATGTCCAAAGAAAAGTCTTTTAAGGACGCTTTAAAATATACTGGCACATGCTTTATGATGGAAAGCTATTCTTTTGCTCTTCATCCCTACAACAGACAATCCCAGGAAGCTGCAACTCTTGAGATCTCTTGATCAGCTTCTGTAATCATAGTCAAGCAGCAAGGTCAAAAAGGAAACAGCAGCTACAAAATAGTATTTAATGCTACTTTAATTTCTTTTTTTTAGCGAAAACATGCACAGTTTTGCTCCAAATTGAAGCATTTATCCACTTAGATTTCAAAGTTTATCCTTTCATTTTTTGCTTTAGCGCTGTTTTTCTTTCCACGGAGCCAGGAGAAGAGACCGTTAAAAAAAGATAAAAGAAATAGAAGTGATATATCGTGATCCCAGCCAGCTTCCTGTCCTGGTTTGCATCAACAGTGTCATGAAATGAAGAATGACATAATATGCAATAGTTCCCATGGCTTTGAAAAACATATGTTAGAGTGGTGCATACACTCCAGAATCCCGCAGCCAGAGTCCACAACTGGAGCACTCAGAGTTTCCATTTGTGAAAAACCTCAGAAAAGAATTTTAAGCACAAGTTTAACTTTTAATATATCTTGATCCTACTGAGGTCTTGTAACCTGGACTAGTGTTTAAGGCTTAATTGAGGCTTATTGCCTTTAAAAAGCACTTCTTGTTTAGGGACTCAAGTTCTGCAGAAATCAGTATAAATCAGCAACGTTCACTTTTGACAAACTTTTACAAAATTATTTTCAACTATTCCAACTAGCTGTTGCTGCAGCAGCCAGCACATGAGTTCTTGTTTTCATGAGTGGTGATCCTGATGTGTTTTTCCTTACTGATGTCTGGGGAGGCATAAGAGACAGCAAAGGTGGTCAGGCTATCACTTGACACTCCTGAACTACAGAATCCCTCATTTTGATAAGGATAAAATTATTGTACATGTTACTTCATGCGTTATGCAGCCATTAACTGGAACTTGGAGGAGCTGCAAATTGGGCAGGAACCAGCAAGAAGGTAGATGATAAGCATGCTCCAGATTATGACTTTCATATAGCTGAAAAGTACTGTGGAACTCAGTGCACATGCACTGTATGGGGAGGGGTGATGGAGAGGAGGCAATAGCTTTAAGTCCCTCTCCATCCTGCCCAATAAATCTGTCTCTGACAGATCCCCACAGGCCTGTATATCATTCTCCCTTTTTGTAATTAGGAGACCAGCTGCAGTTCCTCGGCCAGAGCCCAGCCAATCTTCCCATGCTTCTATGAAAGAAACTGAACACAAAATTTTGTATGTGACAAACCCTTCAATGTGTGACCTCTGCACCAGGCAACCTGGAAATCTACATCACACTGACTTTTTGAATAAGGTCATGAAGGAAAAAAAAAATAGATCTAGGCAGTCGATGAACTTTATTTTCCACCCAGCCTTTCCCTTTTTCCCATCTCTCCACACATCATCTACAACTTCTGCTCAGTTTGGACGAACAAGAAGCACATATCCCAGGACAAGTATGTGCCATCTATAGCAGAGCAGTCCCTTGTTTAATTCCATTGCAGATTCAGCCAGTTAAATGTTTACTGGAGGGAAGCATATTGCCACAGAAAACCTTTTCAGAGTATGAGAACATAATCCCAGAAGCAGGGAGAGGTCAGTGTCAGAGACAATACAATTCTGTTCTGTATATCTAAGATAATTAAATACACCTTCCCACAAAATGCTTCCCCTTCCTCTTTTCTCCAAGAAAAAAAAAAAGTTACACTTTCAGGAACTTGCTGGTACCTTGAGACCTGTCACTGGAAGTAACAATTGCTTGCAAGAATATGGAAATCAAGAGTAAATCTAAACGGTGCACATCGGTCTGCTACCCGTGAGCACAGGAAACCAACTGCTGTCCTGTGCATCTTCTACCTGCTACTTCTCCATTTCCCCTTAAATTCTCCATTTAAAATAACAAACAAAAAAGTCAAATATAAAAATTATTCCCCAGTAGGCACTGAATTTCTATGCTATGTAGACACCTGAGGCGCAGGTTTGATTAAAGCCCGTGAGCTGAAGTTGTCCTCAAAGTTTGACACCCTTTGAACGTTCTTTCAGAGAAAAGAAAAGGAACAAGTGCCTAGCGGCTGCACAGAAGCAAAAACTGACCTGTCTGGGTCCCTGCTCTTTGGAAAAAGATACTGGATATGCTCCTAAATGTACTTTGATGTCTATTTCACAATAAGTCGGTATAGTTTCCATAATTATCAGCATATTTCATCATCAACCTATCTCTGAATATACCTGATGGTGCTAAAGCAGTTTATTAGCACAGCAAGCTAGCGGTGCAAACACAAACAGATGAAACCATCACTCCCTCCTGCTCTCATCCTGAGCCCCACATACCATTTCCTCACCCTATTTTCGGTCATGTCCCCAGCGTGTTCATCAGGGAGCAGCACTCAATATTAAATCCAGGGCCTCTTCAAACCTAACCAGATGGGTAACAATGGGTCATATTCTAAATTAATCTTGAGAAGACCATTCAGAGGAGATAAAAGGACAGTGGAAGAAAAAAAAAAAAGTGTGTAATAAGCAACCTTTGAATCACCTTAGCCTTTCAAGATAGTGATCAGACAGAATGTTAGTTCTGTACAGGATAAAATGGAGGGATCACGCTCCACACACTTACAGACTGGCTTGATGTTCTGCTGTTATGGTGATAACCTCACCAGCCAAAACTGGTTGAAGAAAAAAAGATAGGACTGCTGGAAATGTCAAGTCTCTCAAGAAGGTATGGAGCACGATAGGCTGCTACTAAAATGAAATGCATTTTAAAACAGTACATGCCATGATGCTTTGTCCTCTCCTGTAACAAGATATAGTAGATCACAGGTTTGCCACAGAGAGAAAACATTGACACAGGGTCTTTCTAGACTTCTTGCCAGATGCTTTAACATCTCCCCAAATCATGGCAGGATGGTAAAATCCTGTTGCTATGTTCCCTTGGTAGATCCCTGCTCTACACTGGGGTGTGGGAGTAAATTGGGTTATGGGCAGACTGGACCAGTGCAGCTCCTGGGCTCCTCAAGCATCCACACAGGTAACAGCTCATGCCCACTGGAGCCACCCTGGACATGCTGAGGGGGAAAGGTCTCCACGGTGGTCCAGCAGCAGGGTTGGCTGCCTGGTAGGGCAGACTCATGGGGGAGCAGAGGGTGAAGGGGCAGACAGCTGGTGACACGGGGCTACTCAGAGTACCAGGAGTAACACCCTGTCACCACCACTGCACAGGCAACAGGGGTTCATAAGCATGACTATGCAAAGACTCCAGCTGCTGGTCTTTCCTACAAACCCTTAATTCATTATGGTTTTAGCCCTCTAAAGGTGCACCCGGGCACAGCAGATAACATGGCAGAAAACATTAACATGAACAGGCCCCAGGGGTGAGATTAGGCTCCACCTATGCCTTAGAGAATTCCAGACCATCCAAAATTGCTCTAAAGAAGGTAGCCAAGGACTTAGGTAATCAATTTGGTTCGCTGCTCAGAGTGTCCTTTGCCCCCAGTTATTCATCACTGCCCTGCCTAATTCACCATAAAGGAATTCCTGAGGAACTGCCCTGCCGTCAGGAAGGCTCTGTTTACTCGAAGGAAAGACCAAAAAGCACCCATAATTGAATTATTTCACTTGGCACAGACTGGTTAGTTCAAGCAGATTTCTTTAGCAGAGCAGCAGCTTTGGTGGAGTGGGAAAGAAAAAAATAAAGAAGAGAACAATTAAGATCAAGAATAATGAAGTTCATTTTAATTAGCTACCAGAAAACAACATCTGAAGCTAGGAGAGACCAAGTATAGTAAGTGCTGTGAAAAGAAAGCCTTACTTTGCTGTGGACCTATTGGCATCCCTGCAGATGCTGCAGTGAGAGGAGCTGCCACAACTTCAATAGTGATGGACCCCTTCAACTTTATGCTTTATACCGTGTTCCTGGAGTGCTGGGGGTAACCAGTGGAGAAAGCAGTTTCTGTCCCTACCTTTGAATTAAAACTTAGCTATTTTCCCTTATTTTCAAATATTAAGAGGGGGCTCTTCCTGTCACACAATGTCTGAAATATACGGGTTGGTACTAGCAGAATACAAACTATTATTAAAACAACACATGCACTAGCACTCGTATTGTCTTTTTCATGTATTATAGCAGTATAATGGTATTTCCTTTCCTCAACATTTTCTACTCCATCTTATCCCCACTGCAAGCGAGCACTCCACACATTACAAATACCAACTGCTATAAGGCAAACAGTTTATGCTTGCAAATGGTATCAAGACTCAATATTTGCAGAGCTGTGATATAAGATGTTAAATAGAGTTTTCATTGCTCTATTTGGGTAATATTTTCTGTTTAAGCTTTTTATTCCCTCCTCAGAAACTCAGGAGAGAGCTGGGCAAAGCTGTAGCAGAGCCTCAGAAAGAAAGGTGCACAATTAAAGTATTTCAACTCTAACCTAGTGATTACAGTACAAACCTAACATTTTATTTCCCAAAACATAACACAGGACAATGAGACTAAAACTAAATAAGAAAACATTTGATAGAAAGCCAGGGAAAAATTGGAAGTGAAGCCCACAAGTTCTGCAGCATAATGATCTCTCTCTGATAATATCTTCCTCTTTCTTGCGAAGTCACATTAAAACATAGGTTGCAGAGACACAAATAGGTACGCCTCTACCACAGAGACTTAGCTTTACTATATCACTGAGTTCAGCATTTGTAACTAGTCCCGTCTCTCAAAAAGCATCACTGTAGGATTCCTTTACAAGAAATCCATCTGCAACATATTGTTCCTAGCCAGTACCATGTACTTAATGTCAGAGACATAAAATAATCTTTTCCAAAAAATTTGTATGAAACCTTCACACTCAATATATCAATTAAAGCAGGAAACGGGATGTTAAAGAAAAAGCCCACATTCAGATTTTCCATAAAACCTTTGCTATTAATACACCCAGATTCACTCCATGCTGTGTTTATGATTAGAAGCCTTTGCGGAAACATCAGCTGGTTAATAATCATCTACATCTGTCACAATATCCCATTTATGCCTCAGCCTACATCCTCCCATTGTTTTATTAGCTACCTTCGATAAATGATTGTCAGAATTATTTCCTCTTTGTTTGCAGGAGTAATCTGAATGTGAAACAGAAGAAAATACAAACAAAAATGTGATGCTGACTTGTACTACAATTGTGACGACAAATAGAGAAGATTTTTAAATGTATCGTGCATTGTTCCACCAGTAAAAGCAAGTGTTCATTAACTAGATTTTATAGCAGAGCCCAGCCCCCAAGTATTTTAGGGTCTGACCCAACTGGCCCCAGGTGCTTTGCCCTTTTGTCAGGGTTCATTCCAGGAGCAAAGCTCTGTGACTGCAACAGCGGAGGGCACAGCTGCTTCACGCCAGCCCTGCCCTGGCAGCTGTCAGGGAACTGAGGCAGTGGGTCTCCACAGCCCCCTCAACAAACCTGTGTCCTGGGGGGTACTTATATATATATTTCACCATGATGCAGCTACTTAGCCTGCAACAGGGACTGAGCCCAGAAACCTCTGCAGATGTTTCTCAGGTAAATGCACAGCTTGTTTCCATACTTTCTTGACTGGTGTCACCAAAATCCCTATTCTGCTAAATGCTCTAAATGGACAAAAAAACCCTAGAGATCTCTTTTTTTTTTTTTTTTTTTTTTCTCCACAGACTGAAATAAACTGGTAGGACAAAAAATGCAGTCTGTGACTCTGACATTAAAAAGAGGAAGAAAAAAGGACAATACAAATTTTTCAGGCAGCAGAGATCTAGGACCACATTTAGAGCCAGGACAGTTTCCGGATTGATTTGACCTATTGCAAATTCATTTTGTTATTTTAAACAACGCACCTTACCATTTTCTTACCAGAAGTAACACACAGTCCTCTGATCACTCAGAAGGCTGGAGGCTTGTGCTGGTGGGCTGAGGGAAGCCCAGGAAGCCTGCAGAGGAGCATGCAGGCACAAGGCTACAAGGCCTTTTCTTTGAAGTTCTGCCACACTCTTTGCAAGGACAAAGACCACTCATATGCCTACCCTGCAGGGACCCCTGCCCCCTGCTTTGAGAGGGGATTTGGTTCCCTTCCCACCAATGCCCTTGGGAGGGAAACAACTGGGGTGCACTGCTGTAAGGCAGTTTGGGCTGATGGGTAACATTATCCATCAGAAAATGCTAGAAAAGAACAACTAGAGCTATTCAAAGTTAATGAATAGTGATGATAACGCAGGTAATGTTACCAGTGTCAGATATCCTCTTTTAAAAAGCCAGATTGTAGTTCGCCAGAGGAAAACAATGTTTCCAGCCACCAGGTGAGAAGCAGAAATAAGATGGTTCCTCAATATATACGACTGGTGTCTAAGTGTGATCTGCAATCTGCTGGAAACTTGCTGCTGAAATTACTCAACCAATCTACTGAAAAGTCATTAAGAATGAGCAAATGTTGCTAAAAGCAGTGTTTTAGGCTGCTTGTCAAGCTAGCTTTAGATGATTCCTGCTGCATATTAAGACATTCGATGCACCCAAAAGGCATAAAAGTAAAGAAAACAACAACAATGTGCAGAATATTATCTGAGCCTTCATTTCTGACCAGGATAAACACTGGTTTCACTCAAACCGCCTCGTTTTTTGTTTTGCCATTGAAAAATCGGGCTCTACTTCAGTTAATTTTCCTGCGTGCTTTAACTAATCAAGTTTTGAACACAAACATTTGACCGAGAGCGAAGAAAGAGTGAAAACAAAACAGCATTGTTTTGCACAGCGTTGAGCAGGAGAAATATTTGTGAAGTGCAAATAATACACACAAGAAAACAGCACGTTCTGTTCTGGGGGACAAAAATTGCTATTTTCCCCAGCCGGTGTGGAAGGCAGCCCACGCAGCCTAGCCTGATGCTGAGCAGTGAAGGTGTTGGTATTTTCTAATCAAAAGGTATTAAGAACAGATAGTTCAACTTGCCTCAGTTTTGCCCCACAAGCAGGAGTAGAACAACATGATGCCTGGAGATGACTTTTGGGTAGGTAGGCAGACAAGGCAACAGTACCTTGCTCTAAACAAAAGCACTCATCAAAACAAAAACCTTGGCCAACATACCTGAGAAAGAGAAGGACCAAGGAGTAGTCAGAGGAGTTGAAGTAAGAGAAAATAAAATAATATGATGGTCTGACCCTGGGACCCATCACAGAATGGCACAAGGAGACAGTTGGCTGCTCCTTAGGACCTCAGCGGAACTGAGCCCTGCAACTCCCCATGTGCTCGCCTGCTGCCCACACCCACAGGGACCACAATGTCACTCTCCTCCTGTTGTATGCTCACTTCTGGCAATGTGTGAGTCCATGACAGCATTATCACAAGCTACGCCAGTAAGAATAA
This sequence comes from Apus apus, assembly GCF_020740795.1. Classification (NCBI taxonomy): domain Eukaryota; kingdom Metazoa; phylum Chordata; class Aves; order Apodiformes; family Apodidae; genus Apus; species Apus apus. The sequence goes on along the minus strand of NC_067284.1, from coordinate 98,492,456 downwards.
AACTATAAATTGTTTCCACGCCCACACCCCCCCCCCTTAATTAAGTGCATACAAATGTTCAATTTCAATTTTCATCAAAACTTAGTGTCGCTAAAACAAATGTTTCATGTCATTCCCCATCCCTCCTCCTCTCTGTTTTTCTGCAGTTTAACTCTGAGCAGCCTTGCAGCAGGAGTAATGAGGTTCCCAATGTACAGGACGCAGGCCAGGCCAACCATGGGCACAGGCAACTACACAAGCAAGCCACATGTAGGCAGCAATCTCCAAGCCAAGGCCAGCCTCCAGATGAACAACCAGGTATAGCCACATTCATTTTTATATAAACACCTGAACCCAAGAGCTGCCTTTCGGAAAGGAAAACAGAAGCTGTGGTGCAGACCTCCACAGGCCAGGCCAAAAACCAACACAGCTACAGTAGCAGATGTCTAATTCCTGACTGCAGCAAAATGCAAGGGAGAAGTCTGTAAGATTGCTCTGTGGCCAAGACTGCTCCTCTGCACACTGCTGCCTCCCAACACTTCTGCACCCTGGGGATGACCTGGTAGCACACCCTGGCTCTCCTCCAAGATGGACAATATTGCCCTGAGAGCTGCCCTGGAAACAAGTTAGTCCATGAAAAACAAGAGCTGGAGACTTTCTTCCCATACCAACCAAATATTGTGCCTCTGAACACCACAACATAATTTAATCCTTCTCTAGGATCTTATGAGGTAAGAAGAGAGAGGCACGTACGTCCTACAACAGTTGAATCATAGAATGGTTTGGGTTGGAAGAAGCCTTAAAGATCACCTAGTTCCAACCTCCCCTGCCATGAGCAGGGACACCACACTAGACCAGGCTGCACAAGGCTTTGATCAATATTTCAGAAAATAAAACCATAAAGCAACAACATCTATTCAGACTCATGATGTCAAAGTTTAAAAATAATTCAGAAGAAACACCCAGTTCCTGCACACCCGCTCAAGTACACAGCCGCAACAGGCAGAGAAGACTGCCTTCTAGCACAACCACTTCTGTATGAGTGAAGAAAACATCAGGCCTTACCATGTCCTACAATACCTACCTAAATTCTGATTTGAGATGAATTTCAATTTAATGAACCATGATTTGAGAAACCAGTTACGAAAATGGAAAACACATGAAACAAAGACTTTCTCAAAAGCCTGCCTATGCAGGAAGCAGCTCCTGGCTTCAAATGCTGGATTCCAATACCAGTGGTTTGCACCACTGATTACATTTAGTTCATCCAATGGCAAATTGAAAACAGTATTATTTAATCTATCTGGGAGGGGTTGTTAAGACTGTTTGATTAACAAGCAAGTTCAACAATGCCAGCAACATAACTGGACAAGACCATTTTTTTGCACATAAAGCATGTAACCCCACCTCTATCTGCAGCTCAACAGATGTAACTTACTCTGCAAATCAAGGATGAAATATAAATATTATCATTAACATTATAATTCACATTGCGTTCACATTAGAATTATTATTCATATTATAATTCATTAGAACTATCTCTACTGTTATTCAGGGAGTCTCTCAGGAGGCCACTCAACAGAAGTGTGGTTCACAACTTCACAGGAATGTTGGAAAGTTTTTGCTATCACTGTGAATGCTAAATAATCACATTACTACTGAGAATAACTTGCAGGAAGGCAGTGTGCAGTACTAGATGAGTCTCATGCCTCTGAAAAAGGGAGAGATTTCCTCTTCTGAATCCACTGCAAGTGTACAAACCTCCTGGATCAGTTTCTAATCACCAGGTTCTGGCAGCTTTGTGCAGGCTTACGTTTACTGCTAACACATCACCAAGCTGCTGCAGTACGTAAAAACAACTCACTACAGTGTCTTGGAAATTTTCAAACTTTTTATTTTTTTACTCCATCAGTGTAAGAAATCAGTGTTAACCAAAGGTTTTTATTAAACTCTACTAGTTAACTCCCATAAGAAGGATGAAGTGATAGATCATGAAGCAAAAATGTCCTAAGAAAATTAAAGCCTTTTTTGTTCGTTTTGTTGTTTGGGTTTTTTTGCGGGTTTTTTTAAAGCAATATGTCTTAAATAGACATTTCTGTGTTGTCCCTGTGTCAGACAAATGTTCTGAAGCCCTTCACACACCAGAACAATGGCTCCCGAAGTAACGGAAATGGTACTATCCAAGAATCCCAGCAACACTAATAGTGCAGTGTTTCCTGAAACCATTACAAGCCATGAACAACCATGGAGAAGTTAGCCTGAAATGCCATTTTGACTACATCTGTGCAGCAACTGAACAACACATGAGAGCCAGTATTTGCTCCTACTCAGAGAAGGCATAAGGCTCTGCTGTGCAGCCCAAACCTTGCCAAAATACTGCTTGGACACCCACTGAATGGCTCTTCTGCAGCAGGAACCTCCAGCTGCAAGGAAAGTGGGCAGCAGGATTAATCACCTCTGATCTTAGCTAACTTGGTAAATTAACCAGTAATCCAAATTCCTGCTACAGTTAGTGAGATGACCCAGGCATTTCAGATACTAATTCATCTCCTTTTAAATAAGTGCCAGAGATAGCTGGGTGCTTGTACTAGTTGTTCTCTTCTGAGTAATCCTGCAGCCAGAACATACACATGCCTTCTCTCTTGCTATGAAAGTACAAGACACAAGCTCTTCTAAGAGGTTGTTTCAGGTGCTTTTGTGGTTTTTTTCCCCCCAATAAGATACTGACTGACACTTTCAACTGCTACTCTTCCTGGAAAGAAGCTCTTCCTCTTTTGTGACAAGTTACACATTGTGCAGTAATTGAAAAAAGGAGAGAGCACCAGATAAGGGTATCTTGTCTGCCTTGATATAACTCTCCTACTTCCTTTTCTGAGAAGATAAGAGACATCACTACACAAAAGCTACCTCCCTTTAAAGAAAAGACTAATTGAAAATTCAAATCATTTCCACACCTAGAAGAGTGCTTGTGGACATACACTGGTGTAGCAATTCAGGCACGTTACAACCTAAGCAACGAGGGGGTGCCATTGAGCTGTCCAAATTACGTGCAAGCTTTGCCTCTAATCCAGAGACTAACCTCACAGTCGCTTTTTTGCTAACCAAGCAGCTATCAAACACGAACTACACCATGTGTTGATTTTGTTTCCTGTGCTTCCCAGATTCTTTTTCTAGCTATTCTTCTCCATCACCTCCTCTTCCCATCTTCCCTTATTCTCACATCAACATTACATATTTCATCCTCTGAACAACTACTCTTCATCCTGGGTCCTCCTCCTGCTCAAGTCCCCCTTCTTCAACACACAGCTTCTCCCTCCAGCCCCTGCCAGACACTCCACTCACTCTTCCACTGCCTGCTTGCTGCTCCAACCACAGCACAAGAGCAAGTCCCCAGAATCCACCCCGTTATCCACACGAGGCCACGCAACACGTCAGTTCATGGCTGGTTAGTTCACCTTAAGCGGCTTTCTGGGCAGGGGCTGGTCTGAAGCCAGCTGCCTCAGAACATGGGCGGCAAGCAAGTTGAGCTGCTGGCAGATAGGAAAGCCTCTGCTGCACTGCCCCATCCATCAACACTGCCTGGCTCTCCCCACCCCCTTATCTCACCACATCACTTGGCTTTTGTGACCTGGCCTTTAGGATACAGGAAACACTTTCTGCTACAGCCACATGCTACAAATCTCTCATATGAGGAGAAGTGAGGATGTCTGAGTCAATGCCTGAGAGACGGCCAGATGGCTGTGCTGCCAGCCTGCAGGTTTATGTGGGCTCCTCCCACTCACATCCTTGGACTTCAAGTTCCTCTGCCCACCCCAGCTAGCAGGAGCAACAACTTCTGCTGTATTTCCTTATTCCATCTGTGTTGTGGCATCAAAACTAGCTTTGAGCAGTCTTCAAGCAGCTATCTTTTTCTTCCACTATAACAGCTTATTAAAGAAAATACAGTGAAGCACTGAATATGAACTGTTTATGAACAGAGAGCACACTGATGCTGTAAAATCAGACAGATCGGCTTTCCCCTGCAACATAAAGTTATTTGTAGCTAGTTGTCTCGCTCCTTCCAGAAAGCCTCCCAGGCTAAATGCACCATGACACTCGAGATGTTGGTTTTTTGTTGCCCCAGAAATAGAGAGAACAGGCACAAATGTGTCCTCACCACCAGCCAAGAGGAGCAGAGGGACTCTAGAGGGGATGCAAACCATCACACAACCACTGTACATGGGCAGGCGGAGTGAGGTGCTGCCTGCCTGGCTCTTCCCGCTTCCTCGCCACACCCTTCACACTGAGCCTGTCTCTAACTGCTTCAATGACTTGAACATGGGAGAAGGCCATCATCAGGCCCTTTTCTAAGGGCATCTAGAACAGCTCACCCAAAAGACAATTAATGTATTTTGGCACCCCTTTTTCCAGGGAGGGTTATCTTCCCAATATCTCAGCCCTTCCAACAGGCTCTCCAGCAGGTGCCAGGGTCATGGGGGGGATCCCCTCTCCTGCAGCTGTTCCAACAGCTCCTGGCTGCTATCTGGTGACCCAGGCAGACTCTGACACTTGCTCTGGCTGCCAACAGGAACCCCATGCCAGACCATGCATCTGATACTGCACAGCCTGTCCCCAAGTGCTCTATTATCTTACCAAAAACATGTGAATGCATTTTCACATAGGAACACTACAGCAGCACATGGTCTGAGAGCACAGCTCTCTCTCTCTCTCCCAAGTGTAAGGTGGGAGATTTGAGTTGCAAAAGTCGGGTACAGAAATGCAAGTTCCATCACCCAATTAAACAGATAAATGCAGATTTGCATTAGACTTGAGGAGGAAATTCTTCAGTATGAGGGTAGCAAGACACTGGAACTGGTTGCCCAAGGAAACTGTGGAAGTCCCACCCCTGGAAGTGTTACAGGCCATGTTGGATCCGGTTCTGAACAACCTGGTCTAGTGGGAGGTGTCCCTGTGCATGCAGGGGAGTTGGATCTACATGATCTTTATGGTCCCTTCCAACCCAAACGATTCTATAAATCTATGATTTTGTAATTACGTTCATCTATCATCTTACTTCCTTCAGCTAGCAATATCTCAACTGTGTATTTGCACATCACATCCCAGAATTCAGGCGATAAACTCGCTGAACGTGTGACATGTTCTTGATATGTATATTTCACACTGGTGCAACTGAGAATCAAGATGAAGTCAATGTTTGTTCCATTTCACTGAAAAACATGTCCTACAAGCAAGTCACAGAATGAAACATCACTATGACAACAGTTAGGGAAAAAAAGGGACAAGCTTTGAGAGTAGCTCAAACAATTTCCTTAAAGAAATGGAAATTATTTTACATTTCTTCTCCTCTTGCAAATAATGTTTTTTGTGTTGTTGTTTTGTTTTTATCTTTTAGTGCATCTTTTTTCAGGCATGCATGAATGAAGTAAGAATGACACAAGACTGGAAAGAGAGGCACAAAACAATATGAGTCAGCAATTTTTAATAAAAAATAAAATATTCTTTGATCTATTAAAATTATCAAAGAAAGTTCTTTCATCAATATTGTTGGAACTTTCACATAACTTTGTTCAGTTATTTAGAACAAAGACATAGGCGATTTGAAGACATTTAAAAGGACAAACCTCTTGAGAAAAGAGAACAAAAATGGAAAAAAGAATATTCTTTCAGTATATAAAAGGCTGATATAAAGAGGTTTGGGAGCAGCTGTTGACCAGCCTCATCAAAAAAAGATGACAAAAAACTCAGCTTGATTTTCAGTGAGGAAACATTTGTATAGATGTCAGGGAGAGCTTCCTAAGCACAAGGACATCTTAGACCAAGCTACTTTAGGATGGTTATGCATACAGTCAAATTAGCAAAAAAAGGCAACATGGGAGGGAAATGATGTATTATCCGTTAGAATGGTGCAAAAAGGCTCCAGCATTTTGCCCATGCCAAAATGAAACAAAAATAGTTGTTACCAGTGTCAGCAGGTTGGATTAATTTTTACAGGAAACAGGCAAAAGCAATAATTTCCAAATAAACAGCACACTGCTTACAACTAATGGCTTTGAAACTTTGTAATACTGTATTTGCTTTAAAATAGCCTTTTCAGATTTAGACTATATTTTGGGGAAAATTATAGCATAGATTTTCCATACACTTCTTGCAGAAGTATTTGGAAAAAAACTTTCACTGGCTGACAGTACAGTTCTGCAGTTATTTTTTTCCTAACGAAAACGGATCTTCACGACAAAGTCAGTTTTCTGTACAACAATATTTTGTTACTTTTTTTTGCCAAAATCTAAGCTGCCACTACACCGTGTTACACTTGCTCTTTCAATTTCCACAGTCTAGACAGAAGCAGTGACTAAGATTTGCAAATCTTGTCAGTTATAAAACCTCGGGTTTAAAATTTCACAACATTTTAACTCATGACATGGTTCTGACCAGGACTGTTAATAATCCTAACTGTCTGTTGCAGGAAGCAATGCTTAGCAATACAATCAGGGTGCCATCTCTGTTCCAGAAGAGCAAATTTTACTCAAAATTGCCAAGGGCAGAGGGGAAAAAAAAAAATAAATAAATGGGGGTGGGGTTTTGGGGGAAGGAACAAAACCAAACACAGCAGTGGATTAATCCAACCCACATCTCATTGATGGTAAAATCCCCACAGTGTTCAGTGATGCCAAGACTTTGTCTAGGGAAATTATTAAATTTTCTGCTATCATAACTTGTTAAAAAAATCAGGCTGTTTACTGCTGAATGCCACCTGCTACTGCCTGGCAAAGCATGTTCCAACAATTACCTAGGGCATATTATCATAACAAATATGATGTAAACACTAATTTACAAATCCAGAAGTGCTGTCCTGAAGTGGTATCATTATCCCCAGCCAAGGGCGGGGGTGGGGAGGGGGAAAGACAGAGAGAAGAGATAAGATGCGCATGGACAAGAAGGCTCCTCCAAGCAGAATGCTGGCCAGGGGATGGATGGGGCTCAGCTACCTGAAGCTATATTGCTGCATCCTTTCCTGTAGCTTGTACACTTAACTCAGCAGGAAACTACGTCATGTTGTGCCTTGTCGGTCTCAAAACACGCAGAAAAATCAACAGCTGGTAAAGCACTATATATTGCTTATTTCATCACATTCTGAAAGAACCTGGAAAAGGACATGGTGGGTCAGGCTCACAGGTCCACTTAGGAGAATCAGTCTCCAGCAGTGATCAGCAGCAGCTGAGGCAAAGCAAGATTTATGGGGAGTTACAGAAATAGTCATTTCGAAGCAGTCTATCAAGCCTCTTTTTTTTTTTTTTTTTTAAAAAAAAAACAAACCATCATTATGCAAAGCTATGTGAAATAAATGTGTCCTTAGGAATAAATAGATTTTGGTCACACAATCTGTGTTATTCAGGAAATCAAACTAGAAGATTACAGTGATTGCTTCTGGCCTTGCAATATATTAGTTTTTAAAAACTGCCAAACATCAACTTCATTCTCTCTGTTTTTCCCCATGAAATCCAAAGACCTTAAGAAACTCAACCTTCATCTCCTGGATTTTACTATAAATCTTCCTTTACTAATTCTGAAAAAGCCTTGGAAATCAAATATCTTCTCATTTCCAACTTCTATGAATAATCAAAACTTTGTTCAACAGTATGGCTTTTATTCCAACACACATAAATAGCTTCTTGACTTGCACAAAACCTGAAACCACTTTAATCAATTGGCTATATTTAGTCTGGATAAATACTGATTTTGAGATTCTGGGTATGCAGCCAATCCTGTGCTATTTGCTAATACTTTGATCTAAATTCACATTATTTTAAGAAGAAATTAATAATATTTTGGGGAGAACAAAGACAACAGTAAAGAAATTATAGCCTGTAAAAGCTGGAGGATGTGTACATTAGCTAAAACCTCAACTTGTTCCAAAAGAATTTCAGAAGACAGAAATACATTTAGACTTATCACAAAATGAGACACAAATACACATAAATTTGTTATTTTGTTATTCCCATAGGAATTCACTCTTAATTTTCCAGAAAACTGCCAGTATATTAAGTATATTTAATAGCATTAGTAGACAGAACTACAGTCTCATTGCATGTGTAACATACGGCTTCATTTTCTATGGCAGCATTATAGCACAGGTGATTTATGTCTGTGTAACAGAAAAGGCTATTCTGTAGAAATATCACAGGAAATGACACACAGGAAATAAACCAACACAGACATCTTACAATCATTTCCTAAGCTCTAGTACAGCAATCTGCTGAGCTCCTGAAACAACCCAGATGCTGCCGACACAAGGTATGAACAAGCACCAAAAAGGCTTTCCTCTCCCAGCGTGGTTTCTGAGTTCTGAGAGGAGAAAAGGATGAACAAGGCAACAAGCTATGGAATAGTTAGTTATTTGCCACCTGGAAACATGCTTTATTGGGTATTAACTGTTCAGTACTGTCATGGTTCATCTACATGGACAGATGGGGGGACATGCAACGGCTGTGAAAACAAGAAAGCTGAAGATTAATGTGTGGTGAATGCTAAAGTAAAGGCTGGGGGGGAAAAAGGCCACATGGAAAAAAGTCACAGTAGGCCTCACGTCAGAGCTTTCTCCTCATCTGTCTCACTCATGAAAGGGGGCTTATAAGAAAGATAGGAATAGACTTCTTAGCAGGGCCTGTAGCAATAGGAGAAGGGGTAATGGATTTAAACTAAAGGACAGTTAATTTAGACTAGATATAAGGAAGTTTCTTATGATGAGGGTTGTGAAACATTGGAACAGGTAGCCCAGAGAGGTGGTTGGTGCCCCATCCTTGGAAACTTTCAAGGTCAGGTTAGATGGGGCTCCGAGTAACCCAACTGAGTTGAAGATGTCCCCGCTCACTGTAGGGGTTTCGACTAGATTAACGGTCCATTCCAACCCAAAGTATCCTAGCATTCTATGATTCTACAAACTAACCCCAGATCCATTCACATACCATCCCCTTAGCACCTGTTATTCTGCTCTAACACCCAAAAGCATCCATTCCCTTTGCACAAGCTCCTGTTGTGTCAGGTAAGGTGGAGTAAGAATTCAGTCCCTGCCCTCAAGGGCACTTAATTCAGGCTACAGCAAAATATCAACAGATGGAAAGAAACAATCATGTTTCAGAGTCAAGGTTTGCCAATGTGCAACAGAAGACCACGTCCTGGAAGACAGATGAACCCAGTAACAATTTGGCACAGATTTTACTAGGGAATGCTAGGACACAGCTCATGTGGGTTTAACTGCCGGCACAATATTGAGAACTGCTTTTCATCTCAGTAAATTTTATCAGTTAAAAATAGCCAGAAAATAAATATCTCAGCCTAATATTTCATTATTGCTCAATATTCTACTATTCCCACTTACCTGTCATACAGTCTTTTAATGCAAATTAAAATATATGAAAGCCACATATGCAAATATGTATACAATATATTAAAAAAAGGCATCTTATGTCAGTGTTCTAGGGTAAGTATCAATAGGAGACATCTTCATACAGTTATTTTTTAGGAAAAAAAAGCAGAAGTATTCTACAGATTACACTGACATACATCTTAAATGTAATTCTTTCTTGTAATGATTTTTCCTTATCCATTAGAGGAATTAGCAGAGCTGCTTCAAGACAGCAATCAGGACAACATCCATGTCATTCCACAACAACTTTTTTTTTCCTTTGAGACAGTTGTTCTTTCCTCAAAAGATTCCATGTGCACTTTTACCATTACATACATCGAGGTCACACAACTAATGAAATACATAAAGCATATCAGCTAAGTAGCAGGGAAATATTAGATGAGTTTTACTACTGTATAGCTTGAAAATCAAAAGGTTGTCTTAGTTGAAAGTTATTCTGCCACTAAACACACCCTTTCCTGTAGAAAAAAAAAAAAAAAATCAGGAAATTTTGAGAAAACTAGTACAAAATGTGCTGTAACTAGGTGAAACTTCCCACTGTAAAAATAAGTATAATTTTCTTCAATAACAGAAAAAGGTACCTAATGCTTTCACTGTTACCTACAAACCAAGAACTCATAAAGTATACACATGCTATATAAACACTCAAACCATCTTAAAAAACAGCAGGTGAAAGCTTAGTCCCATTTAAAGCATTAAAGCAAACTTCCCACTAACTTCCATAGTGACAGAATTTCATCCATTTTGCCAACTCACAAAGCAGAAATGGGTTAAGAAAAAGCTTTGAAATATAAAACCAAAACAATAAATAAGATTACTTCAATCACCACTTTTGATGCCTTCAATCTTCCAAGAAATTTCTGCCCCTCCCTCTGATACACCAACAAGCTGAAGGTTCAATGCCTACAGAGTTGATTTATCAGTCCCTGTGATAAAGGTTTGGACCATGACCTGCCTTTTCCACCATTTCATGCCCAGCAAAAGACAACATGGAAGTTCTTACACCAGTTGCATTTTCATAGTGCAGGAAAAAATCCACAACATTAAAACTGAGTTTTGCAGTGACTCAATCCAGAGCACTGCACATCCTAAAACTGGAGTGGTTTTGGGTTTTGTTTTTTTCTAAGGTTAGAGGGAAGTTCCTCAGCAACTAGTGTACAAGATCCCTCATCAGCAATGCAGAAAAGTGGGTAGCACCATTTGGCTTCCATTCAAATTCTGCAGTATATCTGAAGAGGTGACAATATAATTACAAAACTCCATTTCATTTGGGACTGAAATCAAATGGCTTAATAGGTCCAAAGGGAGAAACATACCTAAAGGCCAAATGTCTTTCATAAGATACTGGACTGTCACAAAAGCTGTTACTGGTACACAAACTATGACTTTGGGCAACCTAACAGCAACTGTATCAGTATACTAAAAGCTGAACTTTGAAGTCAGACCTTAATGAATGAGCTGAGGCTACACTTACTGGCCCAGGCACCTGAAAACTAAATTTGCAACACTGTAGCAACTTCTGCCACATTAGTGTTGCTATAGGGAAGTGCACTGAACTCCAGAACTATTAAATTATTAATAAAGATTATGTTTTCTTCTCATTGTTTGGTGGTTTTTTTAATAATTTTATTATGTTTATTCAAATCTCTAATTGAGCCCACCTATTTTATTCAGTTCCACCAATAATTTATTTTTAAATGCCCAAAACAGGCTAGACAGAACAGCAGTTAAAATTTCAGGTCACCCATATGTATGAAACATTTGGATCAGATTAAGCACTAAGTTTTTTTGTAACACCAATATGAAGAGGCAATGTTTTCTTAAATGTTGTCTTTTAGAGGGGAAAAAAAATCTCCAGCAATCTTTTGTTTGCAATATTGTCCACAACGCGTTCATAAGACATCAAAGGTTGTGCTAAGCATCAGTATCTGAACAAGAAACACTAGCTCTGTTTTCAAGTGAGGATGCTCAACATCCATTACCCATAATTTTGTTTTCTGTTTCTATTTCCAAGATCATTTTGCTATCCTGCATTACCGTCAATGATTTTGAAATATGTCATTCTCCAATATGAAAGTGTAACATGTTTTTTTAAGATTAACTCCATATGCAAATTCAGCTGAAGACTGCAGGGAATATTTTTTGTATGTAATTTTAAGAAGAAAGAAAAAAAAAAGATGTCTGACACATTGGGGTAGATGATGATGTATTAGTAGATCACACTGTAAGATTTCACAGGACACTGGAAAGAGGGAGCAGAATGAGAGCTCATACTGAGCAGGAGAGTATATCTTGGAGCAGATAAAAAGCAGCAGCTGTCAGAACCCCAAGCAGGGAGGCCCCCAGCCTGTTGATAATGGTGGTAAGGCTCAGGTGGGAGAACAACAATTTACCCTGGCTGACATTGAACTCCCATGCTCACACACAGAACACCACCATTTCTGCTCAGGGCCTAGGCACACAGACCGGGAAAACCCTTGGGTGGAGCTTGCTGTGTTATCAGCTCTGCTGCCTACACATACCAGCCCCCCACCACCTCCTGTCACAATGTAGGAGGAAGAGCTCTCCAGCACAAGAGACAAGATGCACCTTGCTGGCTGCAGAGCAAGAGCAGACACACAGGTAGTTACCCCAGCAGGGCCACAGGTCAGCACCCTGCACTCCCCTGGGAAGCTCTGTTCCCCTTCCCAAGGCACACCCCACCCGCCCCACAGAGGGAAAGTGCCACTTAGCTCCTTTCAGCCCAGCATCTTGCCAGCAGTACGAGCTTATAAAAGTGTCAAACTGGATATAGGTGACAGGGAGCGCTGCCTTACGGGAGGCAAGCATGGATGGAGGGTAGCATTATCAAAATTTTGTCAGGTGTGCTTAACTTTTCAGTGTCATCTTTAGTAAGGCTGATGATCCTCAATGCCAGAGCAGTCGAGCTAACAGAGAACACCCAGGCATCAGAGAAAGTAACGTATGACTAGAAAATAAGGGTAGGCAATAACTACAGCTGGCCAGCTTTGGAGATAGAAATATAATTTCAACTTGAAGTCCTTAGAGCCTTATATATTCCTTCTAGGCTTACATTGCAAAAAACACATATACCATATGCTTTTTTTGTTTGTTGTTTGTTGGGGTTTTTTTAGGAAATCAGTAACACAGTTTTACTGGATTTATCCACTGTTGCCTGTCAATAAGAAATTGTTCCTAAACACAGATCTTAAGCAGTGGGCCACAAGGCTTCCCTCATGATATCAACATTTTCCTCTGCTTTTTCAGCTTTCTGCATTTTTGCTCTTGTACACTATGCCTGAACATCAGTCACACAGGTTTGCCTAACTAGTCACCAAGCTTCTTTCTGCCGTGTCTTGACCTTGTTTCACAGAGAGTTTTAATGTACATTTTTGGTACCAACACTACATGTTACTGAAAGTTTTTAAGGCTCCTCTGTTCTGTGGTTTACATGAAAGCACTGGTGTGTATTCTTCTCACATTTTATTTGCTTCCTCATAATTCTATCACAATTTGGTGGGTTTTTTTCCACTTGGGTCTACAAACTTTTCTTTGGCATTTTCTCAGCCAATCAACTACATGAGTGAGACTTTCACTTGGAAAGGAGATAAAGAACCAAGCCTTGTTTTTAATTACTTTAACCTAGGAACAATTTGTTGCAAGAGTCTATCGGTGAACTTATGATCATATCTTAATCAAACATCTGAGTCCACAGTCTTGTTGCATATGCCAGCAACACTGGGCCCTAATTAAGCAGCTATTAAAATAAGCACACAGCAGCCTACTGATCACAATTATACATCAACTTTGCTTCAACAGAAGCTCTTCTGAAAAATCAAGTGTTTGCCTTCCTCAGGCTATACCACCATTGAAGATCCAGCATGAACACATACCAGTAGGTGCTTCAGTCTTACCACCTTCAGCACATCTGTATCTCATGCTAACCAGCTCTCTTCCTAACTCATGTTCTCTACACCTTGTGCATGCACAACAAATCACTCTCCAGAGCAGCTCGAGAGTCAATGTGCAGGATGGGCATCCGTGCTTGTGCCTTTTGAGTGGTGCCCAAAGGCAAAGTGACACTTCGAAGCCTATGTGCAACACACAGCAAGCAGGTTCTTCAGTCATATGAACCAGGAGCCCTTGGACCTGGGGAACTAAAGCCCACCACCCTGCAAAGGGAATGATCCATGTACCTTCATCCTGTGGGAATTCCAGCCAGCCAGGAAAGACTTGCTTCTGCAGAGCCTGAGGAAGCAGGCCCGGCCAGATACCTTCTTAGCACCCAGCACATGCTGCCCCTTTCCAAGCATGCTCTAAGCTGGTAAATCAGCACTGGGCCTGTAGGGTATCAACACCTTTCTCATGAGATTAAGTTTTAATCCACCTCTATCTCCACAACATACTTGGTTGGAATACTTAATGAAGTCCAAGTGGTTACTAACACTATCAGAATCTGTGCAACTCTGTCTGTACAGGACTGGCTGCTGTAACAAAATTCAGCTGCAACATAAATGCAAGAACAAACAAACTTGTTACTGTGATTCACTGAGTAATTTCAGGTTGTAACACTGAACAGATGGCACTTGTGAGCTTTATTCAATATCTTGGACTTTTTAATTAGATTCCTGTTCAAGTCACTCTGCTGGTCTACAGTAGAAGACCCCAGGTTTCAAAGTAACCTTAGGAATTCCATTTCTCTGCCTGTAGAAACCACTACGTCAGGGAGCTGCTGCAGGTCCAGCTCCTGCTGCTTCCACCCCAGGAACCAGTCAGCAGGTAATTAAAAGAGCAGAATTAAAGGGACAGTCAGAAAATGCAGCTACACCTTAGAAAAATGCAAATGAATGCTTCAATGCACGACACTGCTTTTTAATTTTAGGATGTTCTTGGTATGTTTATCATTAAGAATCTGTATGCTGTAATCTTCTCTTCCATGTCTTCACATGATTCTCAAATTCACCTTCTAACACCAACAAACTTGCTCAGGGTTTTCACAGCGTTTTGGAAAGCTGAAGGTCATCACAATCAAAATCAAGCACAACATGCTGACTGCTAAAAAGCTTGGGAACTTGCAAGGCAATACATAGTACATCTGCCCCACAGCACTGAAATGTGGCAAAAACCACCAGCAGGCTCTGTCGCTTGTGGGACCCAATGCCCCAACAGATGCTAGACTTATTAAGTTTTAGAATCAGGTCCAACACTTCCTTTTACTAATACAGGTCCATTAAAAAAACACAACAAAAAAAACCCAACAAACCCACAACAATCTTCAAGCCCAAACACATAGACTAGCATGAAAAATTGAGACTTTTTACGAGTGCTGCTGTGCTTAAACCCACAGTGATACTTTTAACCTGAGCAGTAGGGCACAACACGTCAGAACAGTAAGTTCAGTAGTATCAATCACAATGGCACAGCATCATGGCTGTCCCACTTACCAAAATCATTCAGAATTGGCTATTTTAGGGTTGGCTGTTTGCATTACTTGACCTTTTTCAGGAAGTGAAACTCTAAAATTCAGAAGAGCTGCTAGACTGTTGTGGTCATGTTCAACAAAACACTGCTTATTCCTGCAAATCCATTTTCATTTTATAATATATCCTACTAACCAAACAGCAGCAAATGCAGTGCTTGTGCATCCTTATTTCTGTGGCATTGATACCCTTAACTCCTTTCCAGTGGCAAAATGCTAAAATCATTAAAAACTGCAGCAATGCTCTATTATATACTGATTTTAAAAGAGATGAGTGAGTTACAAAATAAACTGAATACATTTATTTATTTACTTTAACTGAGTATCACATAAAAATCAGCTCTAAGAGACACCTGCCTGGTGTGTATCAATCAAAAAAAAACCTCTGTGACTCTGATGCTTCTCTTGTTTATTTAGCAAAATTTTGCCCCAAAGTATTTTGTCAGGCAAGAAAAGCAATCCTGTTCTAGCATAGTACGAGACCAAGTCCCTCTGAAACTGCAGCCCTCACACCAGTGCATGTGTTTAAGGTCATGTCAGAGAAACTCCAAGGGAATGAGGATGAACTGGATGTGTTGAGGTCCAACCCTGCTCCCCAGGACTTTGTAATGAGCAGAACTGCCCCATAGGCCTACACTTCCTAAAAGGTGGCT
This sequence comes from Apus apus, assembly GCF_020740795.1. Lineage (NCBI taxonomy): Eukaryota > Metazoa > Chordata > Aves > Apodiformes > Apodidae > Apus > Apus apus. The sequence goes on along the minus strand of NC_067284.1, from coordinate 98,476,921 downwards.
TTGTTAGGGCTGTGCAGTGGTTTCCTGCTACAAAGCCCAGAGACATCTGGATTTTGTGTTAACTAGTAGCATACCTGGTGTAGCAGGTAGCACAGTATTGACAGCAATGTGGGGTTTCTTCAGTTAATAATGGCAAACAGCACTGAAGCAATTTAAAATAATGAAAAGTTGAATAAACACTCTAATCACCCTTTTATAAAACATCATGATTAAGTCTTTTAAAATATCTAAACCCACCCCTTTATTTCACATGACAAAACCAAAGGGGGTGGAGGAAACCTGTCGTCCCCTAAACTCAGTTGTACCAGGTCTTTTAAATCCTCAACCAAAGCACCTCTCTCTCTCATATGCCAAACATTAGATTTGTGACTACAGCATGAAGACATCTGATGATCACCAGAACTGAACTTTAATGCCACTCTGTCCTCTGGGAACAGTGAGACATCAGGAGTAATTTTCTGTCTAATTCTGGAATCATGCAGTCTACACCAGAAACTGCTCATCTGTTCCCTCTCCTTTGATAGACAGACATTTACCACATCATAACACTCTTAAAAGCTGGGCAGGAAAAAGTCTTTATCCCTCCCTCTCCCGCCTTAAGTATAGAAAACTGCATCTATGCTATTTAAAGATTTGGATGCTTGTCTGTACTGAAGTTTTGTAAATACAACCTATTTTGAAGTCAGAGGCATTAAGCATTGGATAAACGCCTCAAAAGAAACAATTGGATAGCCTGCATTTCCCCCAGTGTTCACTACTGGTTGACTCTAAAACCTCAGAGGCACCCAGTCAATACAAAACATTTAGACTCAGGGACTAAAGTGAATTTTAAGCTGCTTGTATATAAACCTTGGCCTGTAACCGCTTCATAATCCAATGTATATGTTCAGAAATAAACAAACTGACAAAATAAAAACAAACAAACCTTGCATAATTTATTTGCTCTCCGAATGCCTTGTTTCCCTCTGCATCCTGGGGTGAAAACACGGAGGGAGGCTGGGGTGTATTGTCAACACGGCCCTTGCTGCTTTAGAAACTGAAGAATGTTTTGCTGGAAACCTCTGTTTTTCTAGTGCTGGCAACCTGAAAAACAAAAACCTATTTTGTTAATACGCGGATCCCTAGATACGTTAGAAATTAATTTTCTTCTGAACCACTGCCAACTAAATCATTAACCCCTCCCACTCAAAGCCAACAACTTGCACACAAAAGGCAGCTAGAAACATCTCTGCTCAATTCACACCTCCTTTACGCATTCTGCATGGACTGATCACGCACAGCGGCTAAAAGCTTCTTTCTATATACAAATGAAAGTTAGAAACTAGTAATGCAAGGGGCTACAAAAACACATGCTTCAAGAGGAGTTTTTGTCAAGCTGTCCAGGTTTCCACCTGAGAAACACACCACCAGGAAAGGCGGCTTGAAATGTGTCAGCACCATTGAAGTCTCTTTGCTACAGTGGTGGCAACAACCGTGAATGGTGCCTGGACCACAACAAGACTGCCATCCACACAAGAGCACCTTCATATCTGTGTCCATATATACCTATTTAAAGCTTACCACATCCCAGGCCCAGACAGGCTATCAAATCTCAGCCAAGACCTCTCCAAAATAGCTGTGTGTCAGCTACCAAGACCTCCTGTGGACATTTTCTTGCAGCAGCTGAGCCAAGCTCTGAGAAGCTGCCACTGCTTTTGAATAGACTGATACAGAGTAACTAGCAACTCTTTTGCCTACACCACCTGAAAATAGTAAAATAGAGGACACTGCCACTCTTCTCCTTCAATGCATATAAACTGAAGATGGTGTCTAACTGAGCTCCCAAAAGCTGGCAAGAACTTCACACTCTACAGAGTCTGTCTTTTCATGCTGCAAAGTGTCAGACTATATTACAATATTTTCTGTGATGTTTAAATTGGCACAGCTGATTTTCAACAGCTTCTTCACAGCACACAGCACCTTGTCATAAAAATGTCCTTATTTCTACAATAGTTAAACTGACATACCACTGAATTAAAATTAACACAAGAATTTTATCATACTCATGCTTCGAAAGACAGCATGAAAATCCTGGTGATGGAGTCAGTACACAACTACAAAACAGGATTCTCAATTAAAATATTACATAAAAACATGTAGAATAGAAACTAGGAGCAACTCCTCCATCTGAATCTGTTGAGCATACAAATAGGACAACAGAGTACTAGAACTTGGGGGTTTCTGTAAGATTGCTTGGTAGAATTAGAGCAATATCTCAAACTGACTTCACTGAAACAAAGGTTGTCCCATTAAAATAAAATGCAGACAAAATTGCAAATTATACAAGCTGCAAAACCACCACATAAAAGAGACAAATTAACAATGGCTAGCAAAGTAGAGCAGTGTCAGGCTGCAAGTTACACCCAAAAGAAAACGTGAGTAATAAAGTGTAAGTACTATTTTTCCTGGTTGTTACCATAAAGCCACTTGTAAAGTTCCAGGTACAAAATAGAGACTTGTTCTGCTGGTGGGCAAGTGTACATACCTATCTATACAGAACATTTACAGCACAGGCCACCAAAACCCTCATCATCATCGCTGCAGGAGACACAGCCAGGAGCTGTAGGGAAGGGCTATGAGTGCCACAGCGACGGCATTCAGGTAACACTGCTGTGACCTGTGTCATGGATCCCTTCTATCACTAACTTCAGACTGCTGCTACTGTGCCTGACTTGTATTTTTGTCATACTAACTTATCCTACCCATGGCTTTGCTCCTCAAAGAGACACAGCCTTTCCTTCACCACGATACCCTGCTCCTGAACACCAACAACCCACACTCAGTATTTGTACAGTAGCTTGCTCTTGCTCACACAAATCTTTGCAAAACCCCTGAACTGGGAAATGCCCTTGGTCTTCCCTTGTGTTCCAGCTCACTGCAGAAAGCTGTTTGGGCATTTTTCTCTACCTGCTGGTACCACATTTCCAGCTCTTCACAGACAGGGCTTCTTTACTGATGCTTTGATAGACATGGAGGAGCAAGACTTAATATGATGCTAAATATAAGACCTGTGTCACTATATTAATGTAATTTCAACAATGTAGAGTTAGGCTCTGCCCTCATGGGCAAACGTGACTCCCCTGCATTTTTGCTAGCCCATAACAGATGAGGAAATGCAGTTGGCTGTTAGCTAACCACAGCCACAGTGACCTCATGGTGCTAACACTCAGTCATCCCAGATTTGTAAATTTACAGCTAAAACATTTTAATCTGAGCAAGAACGGGCAGAAATGAGAGCACAACGTTTATTGCTGGCAGATGGTGCACTGCTTTTGATACGAAAGGATCGATTTATGGTAAAGTAATACAAGATCAGTCAGGTCTTATTTGAGACTTAAGGACCATATCCTGCTCTGTCTGAAGAAAATTTACTGTCCAGGTAACAGGACCAGTGTTTCTGAAGTGCTTCCAGCACTCCCCAGCAAGCTACCTCTCATGGAGGCCACAATGTTTGCCCACAAACAGTCCATCAAATGCGGAAGTTTGCCATGGTAAATACAAACTTCCCAGAAACATTCTGCTAGCTGTCACACCCTTACTATTAATCTACAGAGCTTCAAATAAAGGGTAGCATGTTCTTCCATACATAGTCTACTCATTCAAATTATTTTTTTTTTATAGCAGGCCAGGTGATCTTATAACATCTCTCTTTTTCCTTTCCTAAAACAAACTTTTTAATGTCAAGGATTCTTAATAAACTACTGAGGACAAAGCCCTTCTGAAGGAACTAATCAGAAAAAATTTCTCATGTGTCAAGAAAAGGGAGAAGGGTGAAAAACAGAAAGAAGTAATTAAGACACAAAGATCGTCTATACTAAAGTAAGTCACGTAAATCTAAAGTATCTCAGGATGCGACTGTAGCCTCCTGAGTACTAATGATGCCAAAATCCTGTGCACTCAACATGGCAAACACAACATCACAGGGCCTGCCATTTAGTAAGGACAAGTTGATAGAGCATAGCTGTGAATGTCTTGACAGAACAGTTTAGCCAGCAAGTGCTATGGCAGCAGAACTTGACTTTGTCATTAATCTTGCACTTACACTTTCATTTTCCTCCTGAATAAGGGGGGGGGGGTACACAAAAATAAACACCAGCAAATGGCTAGCTGGTATAGCAGTGAAAACATTCGTAAAAAGCTATCATGGGCCCTTCCACATACATTGTAAATTAAGAGTGAATTACATTATATACTCAATAGTAACATTCAAGTCACAGATGTAGTTCCTTAATTGCTCTCTGGGAAGGGTTGTACAAACTCAGGTTAGGTTCCACCTGCACAAGCAGAGAGCAAACACCCACTGTTGGATTTTTTGGTTAAGTTGCCAGACACCTTCAGTACATACTATAGACCCTGATTAAAGCAAGCATCTGATGACCAGGTGCTGAGCAGCTCAAGAACACAACTCTACAAACACCTCCATTTGTTCTAGCTGTAACACATATCATGTTGAAAGAGAGGTATGAAATGTGACCAAATCTTAACAGGTCTGGCAAGAAGGAAACAAAGAGCAGCCAAACTAACGACAGTATACTGCCCTCTCTAAAGTGGACTGCAAACAGCTTTTCAGGACAGTTATGCACAGTATATACATCCAGACCTTGACCTCCTGATCATCAGACAGGAGAGAGATTTTAACGTGTTCAACCATGAACCAGCGAACAGCCTTTGGAGCTGTTGTAGCTTTCTGCAACAGTCTATCAGTTTGCTACATGGGGTTTTCTTGGATAACCACCTCTCCCGTTTCCCCTGAAGAAACTTGGGAATAGTCTGTAGATAAGGATGCATTATCACAGAAAGATGCTCCTACTTATGGGAAAAAAAAAATAAAAATCCACCACTTTTTCACCTCCATCAATCAACTCTAGGTGTGCCAATGTACTGGACACACACATTCAGCATATATTCAGTCAAAGCAGCAGCACAACTCCTGGCTGCCCACTAAAAGACACACTCAGCATCAGCTGTGTTCATGGGCAGTAAGCCCTCAGGTCGACAGGAAGGGACCAGTTCCTGAGTGCACACGTTTGGCCCGCCTGGAGAGGCAGGGCTGTGCCACAACATGAAGCTCTGCCCAGAAGGCAGAAGCCATCTGCCTGCGCATGAAAAGCTGGACTTCACTTCCCTGTGCCAGGGGCATTTGTTTCAGGAAACTTGGCATTACCGTACAAAGAGTTTCAGAATGTACCCTAAGTGTTCTGTCACATGCAGAACTGAGCCAAGCAGGTATGTATATGTGGGATGATCCAAGGCATTTTTTTACTTGTTTTTCTTGCTATTTTCAGAATACATTTCTGAAAGTACTTGAAAGTATTTTATTTTTTCTTTTCATCGATGACTTACATTTCAGAAGCAGCACGTGAACAAAAGTGTTGACCTTTTTCCTAACCTTTGACTGATCCTATGAGAAAAGGAGCATCTTGTTAAGATTATTTACCTTTAATTCACTGATTCTGCACAGAAATAATGATCATCTAAAGCTTCTAACCCCCTACTCAGCAGTTTAATTAGCGAGATGATAATTGATTAATCCACTTGAGCTACTCTGGAGAAGGTGTGACTGAAAAGAGATCACTCCACCCCTGAGAAATGTGCATTAATTAGTTCTGCATTAAACCACTTTCCTCTTTATTCAACTTCAAAAAAAAGAGAAAAAAAACACAACACAACAACACTTCAGTGTTAAACTTCTGAGGTATTTTTTCATCTTACTTTGTTCTTTAGAAAGAGTCCTACTTTCTTGCCTTGGATTTTATAGCCATCAATTTAATTTTTTTGAATTATTTTGTTTTTACAGGATAAGCAAATGCAGGCTAGAGGTTCAATGTGCATTTGCAAAGCCCTGCCAAAGAACTGCAGTCATTAATTAGTTGGTTCAGACAAGCAATGAAGGATGACACCGATACTTGACAGGAATGTACACAGCATTATGTACATACCAGAACCGAAATGAAGTATACTTCCATCCAACAAGTGGTTTCAGTGTCCCACCTAGGAAGGCAATCAGATAGAAAACCTTATTTAAAGGTTTCCTCACACTTTAAACTCTTGTCAGAATTTCTCCAGCCATAATCTGGCCTACAGCCCGATCACAAGCCTATCACCCCTGAAAAAAAGGGTAGGCCTTCCTTGACCGTATCCATGTGCCACAACTGACATTGCCTTTAGCTTGGTAAAGCTCGTGCTGCACCTGACCCTACAGTCATAACTCACGCTTGCTGATGTTCTGAAGAATAAGGAGGACTGACGAACTTTTCTCCTTCCGTGAAATTCCCTCCTGGCCTCTAGACATAAACAGAAAACATCCTCACAGCATGACCTTCTGCTTGCCCAATTCCCTGTGACCAAGGGGGAGGTTACCTCATTCCCACAGGTCTAAGGGCAGAATGGCTGATCCTCAGCAGTCTTCAAGCAAATAACTCTCCTGCTCCATTTCCTTTTGTCAATCCACCACCTTTCAGGAGACCTTCCTGGACAGAAGAAACTTCTGAGTACAGACAGAGTCCCATCTTTCTCATGGTCACCAGAAAGTGACATGAGCGAAGCAGACACAGGGCAGAGCGGACAGCCAGGCTAGACAGGACAGGGAGGGAGGAGTGTGGCTTTATTTTCCACATCCTAAATTACATGCTTCATATCACCTTTTCTATGCATGCTTCTTCCTGTACTTGGCATTATTTATTCACTTTCAAAGCACATGTCACCACACAGGACACAACACAGCCCTGCAGAACTCCTGGTATGTGGTTAGAAAGGATTTTTCCATTGGCCTCTGTCAACTCAATCAATATGTAGTGTCAGCAGAAGTCAACTGAGAGGTCATTTTCAAAGAATAAGCTGATCCTACATCAGCATGCCATTTTAAGAGCAGCCAGACTTTGTGAAACCTTGCTCTGTTGCCATTATGCCTGCTTATGGAAAGGTTTTTTTTCTAAAATCCTTTATTTCAAGGTTATTTCATCATCATCAAGTTATGGAGAACACAAAATAAGCCTATGTTGCTAAGGACTGGGCCCAATAACTAAATCTTATTGAGGCTTCTGATAGTCTTGCCAACATCCATAGATCAGTTGAATGATGCAGACTTAAAAAGAGAGTGACCGATGGGAAAGGGACACAAATACCAGAACTGAGGCTGATCTATGTGAGGTCCATCCCAAAATTATAGGTTTCTAGTGGTGGAAGGATCAGATCTGAAAAGAGCATGAGCAAGGCCCCATCACCAGCTTGGGACTCTCAATTTCAAAACATTTTCACAGTGAAGCAACTTAAGAAAATAAACATTCCTAGTCAGGCAGAGATCAGTCATAAACCTTTTCTGAAATGGAGATGAACTCTCTTATTGTGTATTTAAAGCAACAGTATAAACCAGGCCATATCTATATAAAGCAATGCTGTGGGCTTAAAGGAACAGCAGCATTATTCTCTGTCAGAGCTCAGCCTCAAATACCCAGAAGAGAACCACAAATGGCTGTTCAGGACCAAAAGAAAAAAAAAAACAAAAACAAACAAAACTTCTTCATTCCAATAAAGCTATCAACATTATCAACAGGTCATTGCTCACATTTGATGGTAGATACCAAATTTAACAAATCCGGATATCTACAGTTTACAGATACCATGCAGTAAAAGAAGTGCTTCAGAATATACTGTACGATCTTATATTTTCCTAAGTATTTTATTTTTCCTTTTCTAGTACATTTGTCTTGTATAATTTTTAATTCCGTCATGCACAAGAAAATAGCCTGATATTTTAATTTTGTGTTTTCATCAGGACATTCATAATTTATTAAAAGCAAAATAAATGGTGGAAAAAACTGACTTCAAAACATTAACCTGAAATACAGGCCAAAATTCTGGGTTTTTTTGCTTAAATATTTTTGTGAAAAATTCAGCACATCAGATAAACATTTAAAAATAGAAATAATAGAATAGATTATTTTAGTTGGAAGGGACCTACAGCAATCAGCTAGTCCAACTGCCCGACCAAGTTAAAGCATTTTGCTAAGGGCATTGTCCAAATGCCTCTTCTATGACAGGCTTGGGGCATTGACCACCTCTCTAGGAAGTCTGTTTCAGTGTCTGACCACCCTCTTGGAGAAATGCTTCCTAACATCCAGACTAAACCTCCCTTGGTGCAGCTTTGAACCATTCCCCATGTGTACTGTCACAGGATCCCAAAGGAGAAAACCTGAGCAACTCCCTCTTCACTTCCCCTCATCAGAAAGCTGGAGAGAGCAACGAGGGCACCCCTCAGCCTCCTTTTCTCTAAACTAGAAAAGCTCTCAGAACTCAGACACTCCTCATAGGACTTTACTTCCTGTTCTTTCATCAGCTTTGTTGCCTTCTTCTGGATGCATTCAAGGACCTTCACATCCTTCTTCAATGGTGGGCCCAGAACTGCACACAGCGCTCAAGGTGAGGCTGCACTCGCACTGAATACAGAGGGACCATCACCAGCTGGTCATGCTGTGTGTGATGACCCCAGGATGCAGTTTGCCCTCCTGGCTGCCAGTGCACATGGTTGACTCAAATTGAGCCCACTGCTGACCAGCATCCCCAGATCCCTTTTCTTCTGGGCTGCTCTCCAGTCACTCCTCTCCCCATTTACACCTGTGCCTGACATTACTCTGTCCTAGGAGCAGCATCTGGCATTTGGACATAAGGAAACCACTGGAGTTGCTCCTTCTTACCTTAACACCCAAACTCCCTGGAAAGTCATTCAACATTAACTCCAGCTGCCAGGCAGACAAACCTACAATTTGCCAGACTGATTTAGTCTTATCTAGGATTTTACGACACAGGGCCCTGAACTGCTTAACTGTTTCAGTTTACTCTACAACTCCTATGTTTTTTCTGAATTAAGAGCACAAAGTTGATGCTGATGAAAACATTTCCACTCACACAAGTTTCAATGGGTGGCATTTTTGTTGGTCAGAGCATGCTTTGAGATGGGCAGTCTTAATGCTAAGGAACAATCATTACAGAATATCCAAATATTCTCAATAGGCTGAAAATGCTAAATGGTGTATAATGACTGCATTAGGGGTGCATTAGAAGTATGTCCAGCAGATTGAGAGAGGTTTTCCTCCCCCACTACTTGGCCCTGGTGAGCCCTCACTTGGAGTATTGTGTCCAGTTCTGGGCTCCCCATTTCAAGAGGGAAAAGGATCTACTTGAGAGAGTCCAATGGAGGGCTATGAGGATGATTAAGGGACTGGAACACCTGTCTTATCAGGAAAGGCTAAGAGACTTGGGACTTTTCAGTCTGGAGAGGAGAAGACTGCAGGGGGATCTAACTAATGTCTCTAAATACATGAGGGCTGGGCATCAAGAAGGCAGGGACAACCTCTTTTCACTTGTGCTCTGTGATAGGATGAGTGGCAATGGATTTAAACTTGAGCACAGGAAGTTCCACTTCAGCATGAGGAAGAACTTCTTTATTGTGAGGGTTACAGAGCACTGGAACAGGCTCCCCAGACAGGTTGTGGGGTTTCCTTCTTTGAAGACTTTCAAGACCTGTCTGGATGCCTTTCTGAGTAATCTGCTCCAGTTTTGGTCCTGCTCTGACAGGGGGGTGAGACTCAATGATCTTAGGCAGTCTCTTTCCACCCCTAACATTCTGTGATTCTGTGACTGCTGCAGGTCACTAGGAAATCCATGGTAACATTCACCTTTGGGTGCAAAATGTAGATGTGAATCTGAAGGGTGACAAAGCATCATTCTTCATCATGGTTAGCATGACTGATTAGTAGAGATATTGTAGGGGGAAAAAAAAAACTAGGTTTTTTGTACAGAGCAGGCAATTACCTACTTGTTACAATCCTGAGCTATTGCTTAGCCCACTAATCTGGTCAACACTAAAGTCTGGCAAGTGCTTCCCTCTCCCTTTGCATCTCACCTGCCTAAATATAAAGTCTCTCTTCCAGAAAAGCTCCTCATGCCTTTCAGATATCACAACTGAGAAAGAAAAGATTTAAAACAGTTTTCATTAGAAGTATTTTGTGCCTTCTGACCAAGATGAATTTTTTAAAAGGGCTTAAGATAGGGAGAATGAGTGTCACAAATACCATTATAAACCTGAAAGAACAAGAGGAATGTGGGAGGAGGGAACTCAAACTACATGAAGCCCTTGGACCACAAGTGGAGCAATGCTGACATAGCAGCAGCAACTGGACTCCCACTCTGCACAATGGCTCAGACCTGACCTTAGTCTTGCCATCACCTTCAAGTTATCAACATGTGTTAGCCTAATTTCTTCAATAGGTTAAAGATAACATGCATTAGAACCTTGCAAACTTCATAAATCATTCCAGCAGCATTTTCATGCTTCACTATTTTTAAATAAAATACCAGTATACATCCCTTCTGTGCAATTAATGACTTTCAGAGTTGTGACTTTAAAATAACAATTAACTATTGGTAAAAACCTAAAATTGGACAGTACTAGAGCCTTCCTACAATCTGGGAAAATACAGGGCAGAAGATACAAAGTTCATTTTCAAACCTTGTTCTCAAACTTTGGGCATCACCTCCCATCCTAGGCACTCCTGAGAGCAGTGGTATATAGACCAAAGCACAAATTCTACTCACAGCTTCATCAGAAATTAACTGCGTGAATGATATTTGCAAAACAGTAGTGATTTCAACTGCTTTTCAATTATTGTCTCAAGTATGCCTTGGCATAAAGCTTTACTGAATTTGGAAGGCTATTAAACACCCAGATACCCTTCAGAGGCAGCAGGAACCATGGGGTTCCCAGCTGGGTGCTCTGTACCACCCATCAGATTCACCACCCCAGGCACAGACAGAGGCTGGTGGGGTTAAAGCATGTTTTACAAAGTGGGAGTACTTGAAGATTTTATCAACAAGCTTCCAACCTGCTCTCACGTGCATATGCAGATAACAATTTTCACCAGCTCTGGAAAGATGGTAAATCTTGGTTCGTTTCCTTGGTGCTGCTCCCCTGACTCCCCCCCACCTCTACTCCCTGAAGGTGTAACAGCTCTTTGAAGGAATGGCTGGCTAAATTAAGTTGACAAAGCTCTCACATTTTCTGTAATACATTATTTTTAAAACAGTTGGAGTTCTTTTGTTGAAAACCTTTCTAATACGTTTGAGCCTGAAGCAGAAAAAAAAAAAAATGTGTGGAATGTGTTGTATTGAATGACGGAAGGATAGCAAGAACTAAACACAGGTGAAAATACAATGTTACAACAGAATACAGGAGGCATGCTCCTACCACCTCCACCTACAATATTTTACATATAATATTGTATAATGCAGCTGGAAATGAAAAGGCATATTGAATCACTAATGGCCTACCCTTTTTCTTGTTGCTTCAATATTTTAAACAGGGGAAAGCAGGATTATCACAGTTTCAGGAATATAAAGTATGAAACATCCAGATTTCTATACTCAAAATCCCTCTCTTGGGATCCAAGGCTGGGAAGGAACCACCTGGCTGAGCCAGTCCCACCAAAAGCAGAAAGACACTGCAGACATCTAGTCTAAGTGGTCTGTGGATCATACAATCCACCTGTGCACACTGCAATTCACAAAACAGTTCACAAGATCAGATATGAAACCTAGAGCCTGTGGGAAAAGACCAAAGCCAGAGACACAAAGCATGCAGGAGAGCAACTGGAGACCTCACAAGGGTCCTCGCAACATGGGATTTTCTGTACTAAAGGACACAGCTCTACTGCCAATCTCCATTATTCACAGAGAAAAGAAAGAAAAAAGGCAACTCACCAACTCCTAAAAAGGAATTTTGAAGCAAGATATATATGGCTTATAACACAAATCACAGCAGGGCCTCCACCTACCAACTACATCCTTCTGTGAACCCTGCACCAACCCTGGGGCTAACAGGGTGGACAGGTAAGGGAGTCATAGACAGAAGATGACATCAAGCAAAATTCCCTCTGGGTATGAGCCTCTCCACTGTTCACACACAGAGGCTGGAAGACCAAGCTCCTAACTGATGCACCTCAGTAGATCGTTTGGCTGAGGTAAAAAAAATCTGAGCCACAGAGTATCTTTCCTGCATCTTTTTGAGCAACAATAAAACAGAAAAAGGGGAAGAACATTTTTTTCCAATTAAAATGTACTTTAGAAGGCTGATACTCTGGTAAAATCTGAAATTTATAATGAATTCCAGGATTCATTTGAGTAATCCATTCTTAAAGAGCACAATAATGAAAGGCTTACATATGAAATTTAGTAGTAATAACTTTGGGGTCAAATCCATAGAGATTTCTTTGGCAAAGCTTTCACTGAGGACACCAAAATGTGATCTCAGGGGGTGTTCTGCCTGAGAAAGGACTTTGGTATTGGCCCACACTCTGTATATTTAAGTGACCCCAGTCCCAGTATTATACAGCGGCAACCAGTCACAAAACCTAGCATTATTTAAACCATTTGCATGCCAGAATCTCCAATTGCAGGGTGCAAAAGCCAGCAGGAAGCATTGATCACTCCTTTAGCAGCAAACAAAAATGAAATCTTTTTTACTTGGCTTTCTTATGATATCATTTACCTTCTATAATAGCAATTGCTTTTTTTAAATCATGGATTTGCACAGCATTCAATTTGCCAGTTTCCCCATTTAGATGTAAATTTACCAAAATAGCTCTTCACAAAATCCAAAGCCCAAGGGTGGAGTCCTAAAAATATGTAGTTTAAGATCTTTTATAACCATACATGATAAGAAACCTGGTTCTTTTCTGGTAAGCCATAAAAGGGGAAGAATGTGGAAACCAAAAACAAGCAAACAGAAAATAAAAATCCATATCTTTTGCCTTACGCCCTCAAAATTGTACGTATATACTTCAATGCAACCACTTGTCTAAATGTTTAAAATGATAGTTTTTCAAAGTATTTATATAATTTATATATAAATATATATATTATATCTATATATATATTTATATAAACTATCCTTTTTGTTTCTGTTGGCTCCAAATGTTCCCAGGCTCATGAATTCTTCCTTAGGTCTTATTATTCAAAAAAATACAGTAAACGTTGCTTTTATGGAGTATGAAAAAGCTGAGTATCATTTTCTAGTTAACTCTTCTGGATCTGCATTAAAATAAGATCAGCAACAGCAATTTCAGGACAGGTTTCCTAATCATTGCTCCTGATCACTACCATTTTAAAGTTTTTTATTTTCCAAGTACTATAATAGAAAAATCTCTACAATCTCAATGCAATTTCAACTCCTAAGAGTGGTGGAGCATACACTCTAAAAATGTCTGATAGTCTCTGTACTGAAAAAAACAAGAAGCAGCAGCAGGAGAGACTTGGACACTACCATTTGCCACAATCCCAAAAATATTTCAGACAAAAAGCATTATTTTTTTTTTTTTTAATTTTAAAGACTTAATTAAGTCAGACACAATACTGATCTGCCATCTTCCAAATTCAAGTATTTCAGTGAATGTAAGCTTCATTAGCACTTGGGTGCTGTACTTTTGCACTAACACACAAGGAAATTTTATAATTGTCACCTCCATAACCTTCAAGTATTTTCTCAGTCTTTTGTCCAGCTTCTCCAATGTGTGATATCAGTCACTATGCAAGCAATTTCTCTACTTCCATATTTTTCACTTATTTAACCTCATACTCAGAATACAAATTTGTGACACAGCTATTTGCACAGCAGGTTGATGACTTCACAGCCAATGGCTGTCAGTCAGCATCTAAACAAGTCCATGAAAGGGCTACTTCAAACACCAGCAACCCTACCAGGAATAAAGCCAACAAAAAGCAGTGAGGTCTCTCCCCTTAAATACCACAGGCACCCTATCTGCAGGTCTTTCCCTTCGTTCCCCAAGACCTCCCTTCCTGTTGTGTTCCTTAAGAGCAGAAGAGCCAGCCAGGAAGAACTTCAGGCGACTCCAAACAGAAACATAATTTCCCTTGCAAGCATCTATGTTTCTCCACTGAGCTAAGGAATGAACTCCGCTAAAAAGCAGTGAAAATTTGCATGCTGCTGCTTTTCCAAAGAAGGACTGCCCATCCCAACAATTCCTGGATTAAAAAACAGTGTTCAGACAACAAAACCATATGCTCACAAGTTGACTCTTTAGTCAGAGAAATATGATTTCTTCCAACTTTAAGGAATGTGACAACAGCAAATCTGCCCCTGCTTGATAAGTGGCAGGCAATTGTCCATATAAGGTGAAAAATGTGCTAGTGCAGCTCATGCAACACTGCTAATTCCTTGCCTGTTCCCAATATTCAAGAACATAAATGAACTTATAAATCAATTTTGTAAGTAAACTTTTTGCATGCTTACAGCTATAAACCATCTAGACTACACTTAGTGCACAAAGAGTTTTGAATTTAACTATTTAACCCCTTAAACACAGAATCCATTTACACTTGGTATGTGTATCGCAGTAGTGCATAAATTAACGTAATCTCCGAGGTCCCAGCACAGTTCAGTTCCTAAATTCCCTTTATACTTTACCATTCCTCAGCCATCCTGCACATTCCAGCCCCTAACAAACTTGCTGCTGGCAGTGCATGCAGCACAGCATGCCAGAAGAGAAGCCAGGAGGAGGGCGAGGAGGGAGCTGAAGGCTGAGTGAAGGCTGGCAGCCCGACACAACCTCCCATCCCAACTCCTGTGTGTCCCCCAGGCTGATCCTTGGTGGAAGCACCAGGGTATTGGCACAGTACTGCTGCTACTACTCTTCAGCATGTTTATCTTAGCTCTGATCATCCAATAATCTCTAGGTAATAGCAACAGAAAAATAAGCAGCATTTCTGAACTTGTCTCTGCATTAGAGGAAGACTTGCAGGCATCACTCAAGCTACTGGTGGAAAGGCTTCTATTGATTTTAATAGGCCCTAAAACAGGCTGTAACAGCAGATAAAAACTACTTTATATGAGCCCTTCCCCATCAAGCAAGACACAGCATTGCAAAAGATTAATTAGACCTGGCAATGACATCCACTTTGTTTTAAAATTAGACTCAAGCCCTATATACCCCCACTTCTCTGCTTTTCACACAATGGTGTCAACATATTATGAGTTATCTTAATGGTCTGACACATTGACTAATGAACCACCTGGAATGGCAAAGGACTTTTTTTTTTTTTTTTTTTTTTCAGTAATGAAATATCAATGGCCAATTCCCTAAACTGCCTGATTGTCTTTGGGGCTGGATTTTTCATAGGTGGGATGTAGCAGGCCATTACTTCTGCCAAGAAGATGGGTTCCTTTGCATAGGGTCAGGAAAAATGACAGCATTGAGGTAGACAGGAGCTTTGCTCACATTTGTCAAACCATTGACTCAGTAGTGAGGAATAAATGTCAATTGACAACGTCTTCTTCCTGAATAAACCATCAGCAAACTTGAGGCCGTAAGACAGGGGCAACAGTAACAGGGCATAAAAAATAGGAGAATCAGGAAAAGTCCCTGGGGGTCTTTCAGAAACAACTCAAAGCTGATGGCTTTTTCAAGGGACAGAAAACTTGCCATAAACATACAAAAGGTGAGTGGGGATGGTAGGAACAAAAGTTCACATTCTTTAACCTTGATGAAAAGACATGGAAAATTTTGATTTGATTATTTTAACCACAGAAACTTCCTTTCATCAAAGATCAGATGATGGCTTCGAATTGCCTTCCTTGTGTATCTACATTCAGCCAGCCTGTGTTACTGCCAAGAGAAGAACATTTAAAAGAGTGTGCTAAGACAACGGCAGATTGCTTCGTTGCTAATATAAATGTAAGCTTCTATTGCATCAAATACTTAAGAACCAAAAGGAGAACATGGCAAGAAAAGGAGAATCAGGTATTTACAACACCTTAATTGTCTCAAACAACAGGAATTAAAAGTGCAATCATCACATGAGTTACATTAGCCTTTCACAGCTTTGCTTATTGCAGGTCCCATGAAATTCAGGTTACTGGTTTGCAAGACAGAGCATAATGCACTGCAATGTCAGAGCTATTAAGAAACTTAATAATCAGGGGTGACTGGCTACAGTCACTTGTTCCAAGACATTTCTCTCCATCTATTCAACAACAAAAACCACCTTGTAAAATTCCTCCACTTTTCCTCTAAAACATTTTTTGTCTTATCTGAAGGGCCAGCTTCACACACCAGGCTGGTTTTCAGCCTGTCCCCATAGCAGTGCCCTGACATGCATAAACTGTAGCACTCAGGGAGCTGAAAACAAAAATAATGCGCATTGATAATCATCCTGCATTTGGCTAACCAAGGTAGTATCATATAATTTATATTTGCTGACAATGCAATGCCTGCTTTGCATTTAGTTTTCTGCATCTCAGCTTGCACGTCTGTAAAATGACAGCACTGCCTGGTTTGCAGAGCTTGAATGAACTGCCACAATCCATGACCCACCAAGTGCTGCTACTGGGCTACTTCAGTACTTATTTTTCAGAAATGTTTTAAAAATTTTGCACCCTACTATTGACCCTTAGTCCTAGGATGATTTCAACATTTAATTAATTCTAATTATTTAAATACTCAATCTAGTATACCTTGATTGGCAAGCTTGTGAAGGCATTACTTTGTTACTTGACTTCAGGCTACTTTCTGAGATGTAACTTGCAGAATTCCAGTTGAGAAAGTGCTAACAAATCCACCAAAAGCCCCAAAACATAACAAAAAAGCCCAGCCTCACTGTCGTGATCATGCTGCATACACTTCACAACCTGTCATCTTATTGCCATTTATGAAGCATTAAGAGCATGTTTCATAAGTAAAAAATGTGAACCCTCTATGACTTTGCGTTCAGAGAAAGGCACATACATAGTATAACATAAATCTGTTAAAAACCTTAAAAAATAAAGAGAAGGTTTTTACCAGACCCCAGTCCAGCCACCTGTAAAATGGACTCTAATATGAAGAGAGCAACTATCTTGATGGTTTCAAAGAATCATAAAGCTACAAGAAGCCTGAACAACAAATACCAAAAATACATCAATGATCAGGAAAAGAAAGGGCACATCAGGAAAGTTTGATGGAACAGGTGAACAGCACTGGGAGATTAATACATTTAATGTATTTCTGGGAATCAGAATGCAAAGACAGGCTCTACTCAAATCACAATACTTACTTGCCTTCAAAAGTACAAAGCAAACCAATCAACAAGATCAAGAAACACTCAAAAGTGAAACAGGTTTCATTTTGTAACAAGTATAAAACCAAATGGGACTGCTAAAATGGATAACAATCCAATATTTTTCTGTGACACAAGCTTTAAGCCAGTGAGGCTAGTCAACATGGACATAAACCCAGTGTTGTGAGCCGATGCCAGGGGGCTACCGGCTGTCAGGATTCTTCCGCAACATCAGCTCACAACACCCAGGCACCAATCTGCTGCCATCTGAATAACTGAAAATACTTGCATACTCAATGCTCGGTATATACTGAACTTGCTGGAACAATCAACTGCTTCATTCAGTTAAACCCACTATTATAATTAACATTATAAAAAGTATCAGAAAGAGTAGTTTTATCATGTGGGCAGGCAGCAAGTGTCAACATTCACTTCCTGAAGGTAACTTGCCTTTATAGCAGTAACCTAGAGTCAAAGGCATGGCTTCCTATTACAAATCAGCTAGGACTCAAAATTCTCACCCACTAAAAAAAACTCTTCAGAGGTTTCTGGCTGCCAGAGGTGCTGTTTAGTTGACTTCTTTTACATGGTACCTATTGTCTTGCTACATAAAGAAGTATAGTCCATTAACTACTATGAGGCAGCAAGGCACTGTAGTGATATGCATCTGGATTTTAGGACTCAAGTTACACTGTTTGCTGCAGTCTACAAAAGAAAAAAAAAATCAGGAGAATTAACCCTAAACATTATTTAACTCTTACAGAATGACTCTTCAAGCATGTTTACAGTCATTCACATCTAAAGTTCATTCTCATTTCCTGGAACCTTATCTAATCTAAATTCCATATGGAAGTTTTTAGTGGTATAAGAAGATGCATACAAATTAACCACACTCCAATTCATTCAGATGAAATAAAACAGTAAATTAAACAGGGATAAAACTAGAGCTGTTAAATTATATCTGAACTAAAAAAAAAAAATTCTGACCTTTTCGTACAAATTTACTCTTAAATGAACTATTATATATCCTTAATTCAGAGGATAACTCTTGATGTGGTTCAGCACAAACATGCTTTCAGTTGACTCACTTTTCATGCAACGAATGCAAAAGGGAATGTTTATTATCCATGTGATAGCAAAGAGCTCACATGACTAAACCACAAATTTGGAGCTTTTCAGAGCTTAGTGACTAAAGCATCAGATTATGGCTCCTACTCCAAAACCAGTCCAGAAAGCATGGCAGGAGCCAGGATAAAATACAGCGGAAAGAACTTTTGCTGGACCTTTACTGACACAGCTCCCCTATAAGCTTTCCACAAACTTTTGAGGACATCATTTGAGCATTTCTATTTTTTCTCTGCAAGGTTTTATGTATTTTTTTTAATCTATACATAAGCATTAGAAATGTGAGTATATCAATAATACATACAATGATAAGTACAATGATGTATAAGTTAGATACAATGTATACTTACAACAAAGCGCCAATAATGAATGGAAAAAACTACTCAAAGCAATGATGAATAAATTATCAGTAATACTTCATACCGTAATACTAAGTGCAATACGGTAAATGATGTATTATGAATTCAGCTTCTACTAACAAGCAACCTCAACTACAGCAATTCTATAAAGAAATCCATAGAGAGGAACGGAAAATGCCGTCAGCAATACATAAAAGTTCCCATAAAATGGTCTTTGGCTGAGGAAGGTTACTGCACAGTAAGAACCTCCTATCTCAAGAGGATATAGAAAACACAAGTGAACAAAAAGCTAACATCAAGCTCCCATTTTGAGATCCAAAACCAATGAGCTTCACATAGCTGCTTGAAGTATTTACCAAACTATGCTTTATTTGGGAAACTGTCTTCCCTATAACATCAAAGTCCCAAAGAAACACAAAATACTGCAACAAATAAAAACAGTGTCAGCATGTGGATCAGAGGAAATAAAGATCTGTTCCAAACCAAAGTAAATTGTTTTAAAGGAAACAAAATATTTAAATGGGCTTATTGGTCAAGGACAGCTTTAGAAAATGGAAAAAACTTTTATTATGATCTTGTGATCTTGGGGGGATAATCAAGTAATAAAATACAAGGATTTTAAATAACCTGGACATTTTTTGTGATGATTCAGCCCTATTTGTTACTCTTCGTGGCTGGCAGGCTCAGCGTCTTCTTCTCAATGTCTTAACTTCTAGACCAGTTTTATACAAGTAAGAAGTAGCTTCTGATGAAGAACTGCCTCAGTCTGAATTCAGTGAATGGCAATTAGTATCTCCTCTCCTGTATGACTGGGATTCAATATTCACAAAGTGCAAGAGGAAAAAAGTCGTTGACTAAAGGCAAACATGAAAGCAGCAATAAAAGCCACCCCTTACACTTGTTCTTAGCCTTCAGTTAACACTGCCACTTACAAGACAACATTCAGTTATCGGCCTTGGGTGATGC
Source organism: Apus apus (assembly GCF_020740795.1). Classification (NCBI taxonomy): domain Eukaryota; kingdom Metazoa; phylum Chordata; class Aves; order Apodiformes; family Apodidae; genus Apus; species Apus apus. The sequence continues at coordinate 98,457,329 of NC_067284.1, read as the reverse complement.
CCTGTACACATGGATAACTGTGTATCGAGGTCTTGCAGGACATGTTCTCTAATAAAAACATTGGCTCAGATTTGACAGTGACAATTCACCACAGATATTTTCATCCCAAGCATTATACAAACAAAAAACAAAGCATTTTATGGTACTAAACCCCCTTTTGCATCATTCCACGAAACATTTCATTTTAACAACATTGCTGATGGTCAAATACTGCAGCCAACCCACAACCTGGCAGTGAAGGGCTACCTCCGAGTAATGCATATTCTGACATCCTGCATAGCCTAAATTTAAACATCTCTAGGGACAAGGCTCCCATTCTTTCCCCACATAAATGCTCTACTACTAATATGACGTGACTGTGAAGATGTTCTTCCTTTTATTCAGAGTAAACTTAGTAGCAAGTTTATTACTTCCAATTTTTGCCATTCGTAATCACAGAATTTTTCTGTTTGGAAAAGACCTTTAAGATTACCATAGCCTTATTCTACCAACCATTAACCAAACCCTACCAAGTCCAGTGCTTAAACCATGTAACCCCTTGCATCATCTTAAGTAGTGGCCCCTTCTTCACAAGGGTTATAGCTTTCAGGTATGTCAGTTAGTCTGTTAGCCCTCTCTCCATGATTACTAATCTAAACTGTCCCACATTCACACCTTCCTTTACTTCACTTGAATCAGCCTTCAGTATTTGATCATTCGTTACTCTTCTACAAACTCTCTCCAAGAGACATACAATGCCCTAAACACCATAATTTTTCAGACTGCTATGAACTGCCTGGTGGCCACTATATCCCCTCCCACCCAGACCTGAAGGCAATCACTGAGATGAAGCCCCATCAGAATGGCAACAGACCAACAGTATTATCCCCTCCCCTCAATTTCTGGTGGTCAGTTTGTGTTTCCGGTAAGACACTTGTTTGTTATGCCAGAATACTCCTTTCTCCTCCCTCTCTTCCCTTTCTTCTAGAGGAGGAATTGCAGGGACCTGCCAGTTATACTCAGATTCAGCAGTATGCCTCAAATTCAGCTCCGTCTCTTCAACACTTAGATCACCCTGAGGATTTCCAGGGCATCTTGGACTGTTTACAAGTCACAGTCTTTTTTTCTCATCCCTCTCCAGAGCGATCTCAAGCTACTTTTGAAGAACACACCAAAGACTGCCAGACGCACCCCTTCTTTGCCAACACAGAGAGCTGGGGTCACACACAAAGGTTCTCTCAAAGCCTCGTCTGAAACACTTACTGATGCCACAAAATTAATGAAACCTTTTCCATTACCAGCGGTAGCAGGCAAAAGCCAAGGCAGCAGGAAGGATCTGTGGCTTTAGAATACCCTGCTCAAAATATCTGCTGATGGTCATAAGACAGAAAGAATAAGCCAAAAAAACTGTATGATGTAGTCAGTTGGCAACTGGGGAAAAAAATCACATACAAAATGAAATGTGTTCAGCACTGTAAAAGCAGGGCTGTGGGAAATTGTTTGTTCTCCATATAAGGATCCAATATTTTTCAATTTGCCAGCACAGCATAAAGCACGTAACATCTTAAAATTTTAAACGTTAACCATGAAGAACACGTTTTACAATATTTCTTAAGAATGTTAATTCTGTACACCCATGAGTCCTGATTTTACAATTTGCAGCCAGCCTAAACGAAAAATATTTTTTTTTTAAATTCTCCATATAAAAAGTCAACCACCTTTTTAATTGAGAGTTAGGAAAGTGTAATTGCAAATTACTAACCCCAACGTACTCATTAGTGACAAATCCTAACCCCAGTTAAACACAGCCCTAATAGGATTAAAGCAGCACGTAGGATGATGTATGCAGCCCTGGTATGTAAGAAAAGCCGAAGAAAAATCTGGATCCATCTGTAGAGAAAGGATCAGACAGAAAGCTTTGGGAGCAGTAGCAGCATGGTACCCAAAATCCACACACCCTTTCCTGTACCTCCCTTCATTGCTGAAGTTACAGATGCTACTCACCAGCACCCTCAGGACTACAGCAGCTGGGAGTGTGCCCCCCTGCCACCTGGAGATAACTGCAGGAAGGAATCAGGCAACAGCACAGCACATGCCTCACGACAAGGCATTTTGCAGAGCACAGCCACACTTTTCAAATTTTTTTACAGTCCTTCAGCGCTTCCCCCACTGCACAAAGCTCTTCAACAGGCAGGCAGTATGATCCACCACAGCTACAAAAAATGCACGTACAGGTAACAAGGTCCCAGGCTGAGTTTCATGGTCTCAAGGTCCTCCCATGAGCATCAAAATCATTGAGCATAAGATTTTTCTATTGATCACATGTCACTGGCTGCACATCTAAGGAGACTCAGGAGGGTAAATAATTTTTTTTCCCAAGTCAATTGTATATTGGCTTCCTAAATTGTCTCCAGATCCCTTCCAGACAGCAGAATGGAAATAATTAGAGGTGGTTGGAAAATGGAATTTTTGTCCTGCGGGGAAAGTCTGATAGTCTTGCACTTATTTTTATCCTGACATGGGCCAAAGTATAAAAGTCTTAAAATGTTAAATAGAGTAAAATACTGCAAGGTATTCTGATATATATTGAAACAGCATCATGACCACATTTTGCTGCTAGAGAAGCAATTGAACAGAAAGCACCTTAAGCTCAATTTACCCCTGTGCCAGCTGGGAGAGAGGAGTACAAGACATGACAGGGATTGCCGCACATGAGCGCACCCAGGCTGGGAAGCAGTGAAGCCACAAGAGAAGACAGCCAGCCAAGGAAGCTCTCAATACTTTAGGGTGACCCACAGCACCCAGGAAGATGTTTAAGGACTTAAACACTGACTGTGCTGTTTAAGGACTAGACAGGGGTCTGGGCTAGCAGCCACCTCAGCAGCACCGAAGGGTATCAGGGGTTACACTAAGGGCACTTTCCAGATTTGGCAGCACACCCCCAGCATGACACAGCACTGGGCTGCTTCCCTGCCCCATCACAAGAAGTCACGTCCAAAGTCTGGGAAGAAACCAGGCCACCACTGCAACTCCCAATGGACAAAGCTGCTCTGTTATGGCAATGGGAGTAGCCCAAGTCACACACCTGGGTACAGAGGACCAGGGGAAGGTGGCATTGCCTGGGCCAGGCTGATAGGGTCAGCATGGCTTTCCTAGCCTGGGCAGACTCCTCCACCTCTGCAGCATCTCCCCACACCACTGCAAGTGGCACAAGGATGACCCACTCCCCACACAGACACACCACGAGCCCATGTAAATGACCGAAGTTTTCTCCCCAAGATCCTTTCTGCCCACTCAAGACCCCATGGTAGTCACTAGCACTGCTGACACAAGTTCTTCACACACCTCCTCCTCTGGCTCCGAGTGGGAGACGGGAGGACAGTGGGAACCACATTTAATCACCACTCCCTGCTTAATCTTCTGAAGACAAATTTACGCAGCATGCTTTGGAGGTTTGGGTGAGGAGGTCCCCCCACATTTTAAAACAAACCTTTGTTTCAGCCAGCAGTGGTTCATTTTAATATTCCTGCTGCTTACTATGCAGGTAACACCTGCCACCCACATACACATCAACCTCTCTACAGAGAGTAGTCCCAGAGGTGGAAGCTGAGATGCATGGGGAAATCTGCAGACAAGTGATCTGTAAAAGTTGTGCACAAACAGTGAAAAAGAGTAGAGGGGGGGATTCACCCTCAACACTTCTTCGCGAGAGGAAGGAACAGATCTCCCCTCATGTTCTCCATGAACAGCATGATGCCTTCTGCTGATGTACTGTTGAACCAAGGACATAGGTAGGCTCTAAGTCAAGTAAACTCTTTCTTCCTAACACAATGGAGATGGCTGTTTCATGCAAATCATCCAAGTAGGATGCCTCATGGGTAAACCTTCAGTGCCATTACTCTGTTAGGGGTCTTCTCTACAGCTGCTTAGCTTTAGAGCCATGGAAAGTAGCTGTTGAGCCATGGACATCTGAGCAGATGCAGAATTCCACATCATCTCATTCTTAGCTTCAACAAAATGCCCTTGACTAGTCCTTCTCATGAGGATAACACCTCTGTCTATTATCTCAATCCAACTTTCCACTGTACAGCTAAGGAGGTCTCCTTGGCATCTCCTCCTGTGATGGTCATCTGGCAACTATTTCCAAAGGAACCTGCAAGATGAAATCCAAGCACAACTGAAGCAGACAGGGCCTGAAGCACAAAATGGCTCAAAACTAACACCAGAAAAAGTGCTTAAACTCTTGTATGTTTCTCCAAAAGCTCTCTCCAAGACAGACAAAAGTAGCAGGAGAGACAAAGGAGCCATTAGTTGCAGATGGACCTAGACGGCCACTATGTCAGGAACTAATTGATTTTTAATTGCTTCTTCCTCTTCCAGTATTTCTACACAATGAGGCAAACTTTGCAAGCTTAAAAAAAAAAAAAAATCAATTAACAAACTCAAAGGCAGTCAGAGAAGCAAGATTCTAAATTCTGCCAGTTTCTGCCAGTTTCCTTTCATCAAAGATGCAGATTCACAGGACATGCCTATAGGTTATGATGCTGATGCGTTCAAACTTGTTCTGAGCAGACACAAGCAATCCCTGCCCACACCTGGGAGATAACCAAAAGCCTTTTGAACACTTAGCATGGCTCTGGGCCAAACTAATAAACTGCTGAGCCGCAGGGACATCACCTTTAGCTCTGTGCCATCACCCTGGGCTCAGCACATGTTGGCAATGTTCACAGCACTTTGTGCTGGCTCAAAACATGGGCAGGGTTCATCCTCGGCTGCCTTAACCACAACATGCAGAAGGACCTGCTGTTATTATCACAACTTTGTCTTGGAGCCTGGACTTCAATCTTGGGACCATTCATATCATCATTTGCATTATCAATTTAACAAAAAACATCGCAGGCCAGTTTTTGACTCATTTCATCATTTTGCCATAGAAACAAAGTTTTCACCTGAAGGGAATGAAAGATATTGCCATGAGAGCCTAACTAAATCAATACACTTGACTTTAGCTTTGAATTATACCGTTTTACAAAAGCTTTTCTAGCAAAAATTAGGAATTTGCATATTTGCATGAGACTTCTTAAAGAAAACAGTATTTTTTCTTCCAGTGTTTCTTTGGAAATACTTCCTCAACCCTCCAAACAGCGCATCTGTTAGTGACTTGTGGGGGGAACAGAGGAAGGAACAGTGAGACTTGTGCCATGTTTACAGCAGGTAGAGCTGCCAGGCTTCGATCTAGCTTTAAGACTTAAAGCCTTTGAAAGCCCTTGTGTCTGGTCTTTGACTAAAAAAAAAAAAAAAAAAAAAAATGACATCTCTACAGACAGAGAGAGGGGTATGGGACAGTAAAACCAAAGCATTTTTTCTTAACACTGCTCCAGAAATATCCTCTGTTAAACGTGTAACAGATGCATGTTCCTCATTAAAAAAGTGTTGCTATACATTATGCCTTGGCTGTAGACAGATTCTGGCAAAGCCTGATACACTGTGGACATATAATTCATGTGTATAGTATGTGAACTCTGTACCCTGCTTCTCAACCTGCTGAGGTCCTATTGTGGATCTCAGGCCGTGGAAATGGGAGTGAAGGGAGAAAGCAGATAGACACGGAGGAACAGTGTGAGGCTGACACAAACTGAAAAAACCCAACCATTCAAAGCTTTTGAACACACTTTTCCCAACACCATCCCCAGGCACCTAGCTTTCATTCCCATGTGTGTCATGAACTGGAAAAGCAGCATCCATTCCAGCTACCTTTGAGCACAAAAGGAAATAAATCATCACTTTGTGGTGACCATTTTGGTCTTTGAATCATCTCTCACCTTTTGTTGAAATTTAACTTTCAGGTTCTTGGAAAAGCATGTTCTAATGATGAATTATGGTATTTTTTTGGTTGATTGGTGCTTAAACCCAGTCCATGCTAAGCACAACTTCATAACCCACAGGGAAACCCTCAAGTTTTTTCCTTGCCTGGTATTCAGACTCCCATTTAATTACCGGTTAGTTAGATTTATAGGCAGATTTGCTAAAAACAGTGACTCTCTGTGTGCAGACAATAACCTTTTGATCGGTATGGTAGTAAAACTGAAATTCCTATATAAACAGGACCAAATTTTAAAAGTAGCTGGTGTAGCTCTATAATGAAATTGGCAGCACTGTATGGGTACTTTGTCTTGGAGAAAGCTAAATGGTGCATAGCCAGCATTTGCTCCATAAACTGTCAAACAAGAGAACCACAACTGTTCGGTGATTTGTTTTTCTAATGTAGTTCTCCACTATGGGAAATGTCTTTTCCATGACCAAATGTAGAAGCTGTCAGGATCCAAAAGAAATACAGGGGAGAAAGATGATGTCTAGAAGGTGTCTCCCAACAGAGTAAAAAGGTGAAGAAAAACATTTATCAAGGACCCAAGGTTTGGCAGCATTATGAAAAAGCACGGTGTTTAGACAATAATTACTCTAAGGATGCTATCATTAATTGCTGAGCATAGATTACACTACTATAACACCCAAATCTCCCTTTTCTTTCACTAGTCAGTACTGATGACAAAACTGTTGTACACTTCAACAGAAAAAGTAACCACCACCACATGCATCTGCCCACTTTTTTCTGTAGGCCTTCTACTACTTTACAAAATGAAACAGACCTCATCACCTTTGCAAAGCAGAAAATACTGACACCCACTTTGATTACTGTAGAAACAAATGCTCTGCAGGAAGTGATATCTGAACTATACCTCAACTTATAAAGCACTACATGAGCACTGGTCCCAAGTTTCCTAGTCTTTTCTGTATTCATTTTGTCATTTAATTGCAGTTTTATGCGTCTGCCAGTACCAGAAATAACAACAAAACAATTTTGTTCACAATAATATAGAGTAGGTAAAATCAGTCACTACTTCTGATGAATGGATTTTTCGAATCCAGAGTTTAAAAGCAACCAGTATGGACTGACTTTATTTCAAATAGATGCTCTGGCGAAATCTCTCTCTCACTAATGGAAAAAGCAGCACAGTCTCCTTTTTCCTACTTCTGTTTGGATCAAAGAAAAAAAAAATCTCCACATATTTCATCATCTGAATTCAAACCTCATCTGACCTGGGACTTAGGAAGACACACAGCATTTAAATATTTGTGATGACTACTGTGGGGATGGTTCTGGAGAAGTAATCAGATACACATTATTGGGGTTCAAGTGTCTAAAATTCCCAGTGAAATAATCAAGGCAACCCTGGGTAGACTGCAAGACTCCTCAGTACATGTAGATATTTCCCAATGGTGCAACTGTAGCTGTTAATTAGGTCTTGTTGCTATCTATTGCACACTTTTAAGTGGCTGATATAACAGTTAGTTGCCCGCTACCCTACAATTTCCCTGCCCGCTGCCAGTCCAGGAGCTAGTTGTTAATAACATGAGCAAAGGTAGAGGGGAGTGCTGCAAGGAATCTAAGAGCTATTAACAGTGATATGCCAACTGCAACAAATCTGTTCAACGAGAGGGGAGCGTCAACACACATCAGTAGCCTACATCATGATTGCTGAGAATCAAAGTTCACATCATTTTATGTCCTTGAAATGTCAACTTAATGGCAAATTTAAAAATAATAGTTTTATCACTCTGCCAGTCATAAAACAAATCTTAATAATCTTAATAATGTTGTGTTGCCCTTGACCTGGCTTGAGACAAGTAAGTCACAGATGCAAAGAAAACCGGAAGCCTACAGAGTAATTACAAAAAATAAAAATCCAGCCACAATATGACAAGCTAAGACCCTATTCAATCCCTGTTAACAATTGCAATGTATACTATCCTTGGGGGACATTTCTAGATTAAGCTGCCTGCTAGTAGCATCTTCTTGTATCTAATGTCCAATGCACTACTGGCGTCATATAAATAGATGAACCTTACAGTGGGGAGAGTATTGTGAACACTGTGCAGGTATTTCCTTTTATTGCTGTTAACTACTGGATTGTGATACAATTTAAAAAATTATTCCCAAATGAGAACTCCATGAGCCTGCTGTGATTGGTTAAGGCAGAGTTTTTTTACTTTACACACCAACAAAAAATACACTTATAAAATTAAAAAAAATACCAAGGGAGAGGAAAAGATACATAGCAAGACCACAAACATGAGGTCATGAAAACCCAGAGGGAGTTTAAAAAAGAGGCAGGGTTTCGTTGGTTGTTTTGTTGTGTTGGTTTTTTTTAAGAAAAAAGAGTCTTCATGTGTAATTACACTATTTAAGAAGAAAAAAAAAACAACCTTCTAATTACCTATAACAACTTAGTTTTTCAGGTGCTCTTTGTGCTTTGTGATAATGGAAGAGCATAATAGCACTTAGCACCGTTTAACATTTTTCCATATAGGAAGGGTTTTATAGGTACAGCCTATCAAACAGGGACCACAGTTAAGTGAATAAATAGCTAGACTGAAATTACAGTTGTCAGGTGACACCAATTTATTTTGTCAGCGAAAATCAATCTCAAACAAGCAGCACCATAACTGTTTCACCATCGGTTTCTGGTTTTAGCACCAGTACTACCATAACTGGAACTTCAAGCTTGCATGCAAAAAGTGTGATCCAGTTAAATGAACAAATGTATTCCTCCTACAGAAATAAATATCTGCTGCCATTTTTGAAAGTCAAAGTCTTAGAAAACCTCACTGGACTTCCAGAAAAAATATGCCCCCTTGTTTGCATTAATACAGCAGGCTAGGAATTTCCTTCCCCTTTTTGGCACTTTTCTCAAAAGCTGATGCTGAGCTGAAGAAAACACAGAGAATAAAAGGCATCTCCCGTACACCCTCCTCTCCCACCTGTCAGCTGAATACGATAAGACAGCTAGAGGGGACTACAGAGTCAGCCAATACTTTTGCTTGGTAACCAGCAACAGAAGCTCATGGAAGGCAAATCCTTTCAAACTGCATCCGATTATGCCTCCTGGTGAGCAGCAGGATGGAGGTAAACACCAGCCTGCATGCATCTTGAACGGAAGAAGCATGAGGATGAAATTAGTAAGACCCCTTGTAACACAATGAGAACGAGCTTAGAAAGCTCTCCTTCAGGCCAAGTCAAACCCAACATAGGCATGTATTCATTGATGACTTCAACCTAATTAGTTTAGACTGAAATGCCTGAACCTAAGCAATGTGTTACTTACTTGAAAACTTTAACATCTTTAAGCAAATATTTTCCCCCTCGAGATCTGATAAAGGGGAAAATCTATAATATATATTTTTAGTTCAAATAAACCAGGCCTGTTGGTTTAAAACCACAGAAAAAAAAAGTTTGAAAAAAGAAACTGTTAAAATAATTTACAAGATGCCTTGCAGTCAGTTGGTGAAGCTTGAAAGCTTATAATTACTTAATAAGCTTTGTATTCCAAACAATGGTATCTTAATGGTTCAAGTTTCTCTTCTTTCTGCTGTCATATATACAATGATCACACAAGTTAATTAAAGGGAGTTAACACTGCCAAGTATCTCACAGTAAAATTGCGATATAGTTATATTAGAAATCACAACAATTATAGGCACCACTACCATGTTAAAGTGTGATCTCTCTGTATCCATGGGCAGGTCACATTTATGAGTAATCAAAATAAAATTTGCATCAACTGGCCTAAAACAATGATCCATGGTGGGACCATGGCTACACCAGCATCAGCTCCAGACCCAGGACTCAGTCTTTCTGCAGTAGACTGGTTTCTTGAACTAGAATGAGAAGTGAATGCCCTGCTTTTATAGAGCTGCATTCAAAGTTTCCTTCTAAAAGCTATTTCACTGATGCCGTGGTGCTTCCTAAAGGAAGCTCATTCCACACGTGGTTAACGTGCATGAGCACGCCTTCTACTTCTGAAGAGATACCATTTTTAAGAGCATTTTCAAGTGACTAATACCAAAAGAAACCAGTGATTTAAACTTCACAGCACCAACTGAAGAAATCATATTGGCATGCAAGTATCAAAACTCTTTACAGTGTCCCTGCAGAATATGTCTATAACTCTCATTTTTATATTCAGAGAAGATGCACAGAGCCTTTCAGATTAAGATGATGCAATCTAAGTGATTTAATTAGAATAATATGCTCTAGTCCTTGGCCACTCTCTCACTATAAAGTAGGAATTTCCTCTGGGCAGGCACTGCACACTAGCTAAGCTGCAACTGCTTTTCCCAGCTCCAGAAAATGTAGTCTTACTTCCCATTCCTGCAATACACCAGAAGGGTTTGCTAACTTCTTTGACGTATTTCCTCTCTTCTCTAAGTCTAAATCCATCCTAGCAGTTCAAGGAAAACAGAAGCAGCTGTTACCATGACACGGAGTTTAAAACACTAACAAGAGCTACTGAAAAGCATGCACGTTTGCACTGCCTTCTGATTTACTTTTCAAATAAAAACTCTAAGTTAATTTCTGCTCCCAAGATGGTTTTCCTTTTTTACTTAAGAGACTTTGAAATCTGAGTCTCTTCTTTAGTGGAAGACATGAGAGAAAAAAGACAAGATGGATCCTAGTGCCACCTCAAATTTATCTCAAACTCCATACTTCATAAAGACTGGTTTCTCTAAAACCCAATACCAATTAAAAGAAAAACTACAGTAGAAAATTTTCTTCTACAAACTTTCCTTCCTCTACATTGCTTAAATATTGACAGTGACAAAATTCAACTATTCAACTTACTACACTTCCACAAAGCAGTATGGAAAAAAAAATAAGCACCAAGAACAGTTTTCTTGCTTTTCATTTTTATTAATGATTCAGAGAAATTAATTTCTTTACACACATAAGAAAAAGTTACTGACTTGAGTGAGCAACAAACTTCTGCAACTGACTTCAGTGAAGCTCCAATTAATATCCTCAAAGAGAACGTTTGTCTTCTCCTTCCTAAGTGGAGATAAGTTCACTTCTAAATTGCATCCTAGAAACATTTGACTAAAACTATTTTCCTCCAGGCAAAAAGTAAACATCTATAAACACTTTATACTAACACTGCAAAGCAAAAAAACAGCACTATTAACATGCACTTTTCTTTCCTTCATCACATTTATAAGAAACAGGCAGCAATGCACGCCACAAGGCCGGGATCTAATAAGACACAGTAAGGCCCTGTCTAGACAGGCAAAAGTTATCACAATCAGTTAGCGTGGTTGAAGAACTCCATTAAGATGCAGCCCGGCAAATAGGAAGCCACATTAACAAATGACACAGCACAACCAGCCGACAAGGCAGCCAGGGGGCCTCCAACTACCTTCAAGTCAAGGCCCTCCTCGGATCACTGGCACGCTGGCATGTCACAGCAGAGTTTATTCATCACCACCAAGTTTGAGAGTAACCCCATGGCTCTCATCCAGCCACAGTCAGAGCATCACACAGAGAAAAGGAGCTCACAGGTGAGCTAAGAGGAACCAGAGTGCTACTCCATTGTGCACAAGCTGACGCAGTCCCAACAGCAAAGTACCAAGTGCCCACAACAGAGAAGACACTGTTTCCTAAGCAGGTGAGCAGCTGGTGAGGGTTTCATTCTCACCCTTCATCCCTTGGAATGACACTACTTCTGTTTGCTGAGAAACATGCCTCCCTGATGTTTGGGATGTAAGTATATACATCCTAGAAATAACATACCCTACACTAAAGAAGAAAACTCAAACTAGACAAAACATGAAAGGAATGAAAAATCAAGATAAGTGATAGGAATTACACCTAAAGCAAAGCAAACTTGTTTCCTTTGCTGTGATCTTCCCTATGACCTCAAAAATGTTAAGTCTTCTCAGTATCACCTACTTGATTTGCAAACTGCCTGTCATAGCACATTTGACTCAGTGGTAAATGGGATTAAAAAAAAAATCCACACAATCATTTATTACTCTTACTTTATTGCTCTTTTTCAAATAATTTATTTTAAAATAAACAAAGGAATAGACAATTCTGAAGGGACAAAGGAGGAAATGAGATCACCTAGGGAATTGTCATTTCAATGTCTACAGACAGTGGGAGCACTTCTAGAATCAGACACTCCAATACTTAATCACAGCCCACAAGAAATAGAAACAAAGCCCAGAAAAGTGCTCATATTTTAATTTCCACAGACAGTAAAACCTATCTTCATCTATGCTGACCCAAGCACCAAACTACAAGCTTTACAACTGCTATTAAAGGTCTCGCAAATCATTTGCTGAGGAGAAGTAAGCATATACTTCTGTGGTTACACAATACGACACATGCGCTTTTGGAAGGGGAGAGGAAGCTATAAACTATCCACAATCCACCAGGGAGAATTTTTTGTCATTGAGTCAAGAACAGGCTTCACAATAAATTCCTTTGCTATTGTATTATATAATCTCATTGGTAGCATTTGTCCAAACTTTTCCAGGGCACTACTTTGTGGCCCTGCAATCAAGTTTACAGAGGGGGGGGAAGAAAATCCTACAGAGAATTTGACAGTATATGCAAACACCTACAACTTTTCTATTCCATTATATTATCATTATTCCATTTTCAGATCACTTTGGCAGTCAGAATCTTGTCTTTGGCTCTAAATGGTACAGCAACCCTGCCAATCTACAAGGGTGTTTCACAGCAGCATGAAGAATCCTTATTGCTGTGCCTATGCATTATCAAACACAAGATCAGAATTCAATTTGTCACTGCAAATGCAAGCAGACAGCTCAGGGAACTCACCAGTGCAGAGTTAGTGGGCAAGGGCAACCATATCACCCTCTGCAGGCATCTGACTGAAGGTGAGTCAGTGTTTGGTGGTTAAGACCATCAGCTGAGAATGGAAGAGCTCAGATCTGGCTATCAAATGCATGTTTTGGAAGCACATCTGCTATCAAAAACAAACAAAAATGAGTCCTTTAACCAGCTCATAGTCACCCCATGACAAGCTGCACCATGACCCAAGGGAAAGAATGCCCAAATACCGTATTTCAGTACTGTCAAGCCTATGCTAACATATGGCCAATGTGTCTTTCATAGGCAACCAGTAACAAGAACTAATTATCATTTGCACTTGCAGCAGCAGTTATTACATCCAGATAGTCAGAATACTTACGGTAGGGATCTAACATGAGACAGCGAGTGCTCCCCAGAACCTCAGCACCAAATGAATACATTTTTCCAGCTTTTCAAGGGATTGCAATAAGGGGAATGGAAAGAGCAACTGCGCTATCAACATTATCTAAAACTGCACTGCCATTAAAAGGGGCGGTCTCCCCGTACTCTCCATATCTGGCCATGGATTTCCACCTCCTGTCATCAGGCCACCTTACCACAAGCATTGAAACAGAAGCAGCTCAGTCAGCATAAGGATGGTTTTCTCTCTGGTGAGAACTAATTTTCTACCCAACTAGTGACCTGATCTGACTCACACCCACTAAAGCCAGCACAAGCAGTGTGTTAGGATGGTGTAAACAAGGGAGAGAAACGCTGGAATCCCCATCTTTGGCTGGAGCAAGGACTTTGCTGCTGGGAACCAGTTTCTACTTTTCTACTTTTTAACCAGCTCCAAGATTGAGAAACACACACAGCTTATATCAACCAGTGGGCCATCACCCATTGCTGTCACAAGCCCATGTGATAATTACTTACTACTACAAGTGTCATGAAAGACCATAAAACTTCTGGCTCACTCTCTGCATTTAGGGCTAGACAGACACACTGTGAACAGCAAAAACCTGTAAGAGCTTACAAACACACACACATTTTATAAACCCCTGCACATTGTGCTGTGCTATCTGTGGTGTTTACTGTTGTTCAAAGCAACAATTACGCAAACACTTGTGCACTTGCTTAATTTTTCTGGTACAAATTACTCCATTATGCTTGATGGATTAATTTCCAAAGGCTCATTTTTACCCAGGGAGAGAAGCCTCCCATGGCTACACACAGAACCACTGGACAAGGCTCCTGGAGGAGGGAAGGAAGCGGGGCGGGGGGGGGCAGCTGTAAGCACCTACAGTCACTGCAGCTCCACAGGTACTTTTGGCAATGAGATCAAATTCTGCCAGCTCCTAAAAGTTGCCCTACCTTCCTCACATCCTCTTTTCTCTTCTAACCCCCCAGTGAACCAAACAATGGAAGTGATCCAGGTTAAAATTAAATCTGGTTCTTGCTCAGTGCCTAGACCTAGTTCACCGCAGGGCAGCATAAGCATTTGTGCTGCTATTAAAGTAGAAAAGAGGCAGAGGTAGGCAGGGGCTGCCAGGGTGACACCAGGATATGCCAGCTTAAACTGCCCAAAGTACAACCATAATCCAACGCTGTAGTTTCAGCCCTGCTACACTCATCTGACTGACAGTGGTGCAATGAGGGTGGTCCTCCCTGCATCTCCCTGCGTGGCACTGAGGATCAGCAGACCTTCCTTCCCTCTGGGAAGCCAACCAGCAAAAAATTCCTGCAAAAAAATACTGAGGCTGGGTAAGGTTTTTGCTACATTGGCTCCTAGAGGTGGATCAGATGAACTGGCAAAACGGGAGAGAGTGTGATGGGACCACAGCAGCTCATCCTAGCACCAAAGCATCCCGAACAAGATGCCTGTACTTCCAACTACAGGCAGCAAATCCTCTCTAGGACCAGCCAGTGTCTCCCAGAGGGCCCACTCAAAGTAGCAAACTCAAATACACAGAGAATACTTGTAGGAGCTTAAGTTTCACTCATGTCAACATCATAAAAGGACATTACTGGAAGTTAAGCTAGATAAAAAAGGTCATACAAAGTACTGGTTTCCTTTCACATTCTTTGCATACACAAAGATCCCAACGGTTCCAATGGGATTTTCTTGTATAGCCTTACTGAAAGCAGATTAAAGAAAATTACCATTAATCCCACTGTTAATTTACAGCGTTAAATTAATTTCAGCGGGAGTGCTGGGTGTGTTGGGATCTCAGCCTGGCACCCTTGGATTCATACACACAGTTCTCTTGGGAAAATTACTAGAGTCCTGCACACATACAAAAAGTAGGCAAAACTTACTCCACGTTATTAAAATTCATCTTCATCAAGCCATCTTCACCAGACTTAAAACTACTTCTGCAAGTAGTTTTTAAAAATTGTCACTGTAAACTACACGATTTCCCTCTGTACCTCTTACTTTGAAAGCGCATCCCCCAATTATCTTTAAACCAAGAGCGACGACAGCAAATCTTTTCATTTTGCTCCATTTTTGATCCGTGTTTTCTCAAAACTGCTGAGCCCTGTGTTGCAACGACTACCTCTGACGGAGCCAGGTTTCCCAGCAAATCCTCACTGAAGAGCCGGGCCCAGGCACTCACGCATGTGCCAGTCCCAGACTCACTGCCGGGGCTCTGGAGGAGCCGCGGTGCCCGCGTCTCGCTGCTGGGCACCGGCCCCCGCAGCTGGGGCGGGGAGAGCGCCCGGAGCCGGGGACCCCAGCAGCCCCGCTGCCCGGCGCCAGCAGCCCGGCCCGGCCCCCTCGCCGCCGGACTCCGGCGGGTCACCCCCGTAGGCTGCTCAGGGCAGGCTCCCCCGCGGAGCGCAGAACCCTGCGCGGCCGCGGCTCTTTGTTCAGAGGAGCCAGATGCCGGAGCGGCCGCGCCCCGCGGAGCCGGGCAGGAGACTGCTTAGCCCCGGCGGCGGGACCCACCGGGCAGGGCACCGAAAGCCCGCGGAGCCAGACCCAGTTCCGCGGCGTCGCTCGCTCCCGCCCGCACAGATGAAGAGCAGAGGACAGGTTTCACCGAACACAGACCGACACACACACACGGTAGTCCTTGTCAGGGGCTGCCAACGCGGCCTCCCCCCCTTACCTGTCCGCGGGTGCGGAGCGCCGCAGTCCCGAGGACTTTGTCCCGCGTCCACCGCAGCACGCCCGGCTCCCAGCGGGGAACTTTCTGCCCCTACTTCGCCCCTCGCATCGACGGCGGCGCTTCCCCCGCCCGCCTCCTCTGTTCCCTCCCTCCCGTCGGGGGCGGCGGCGGCCCGGGCAGCGGCCTGACCCCGCCCCGCGGCTCCTCCAGCCCGGGCGGGCACATCCGAGCCGAGCGGCAGGGGCTGCAAGTAGGGCTGGCAGATGTGCCCGCCTGGGTGCTGCCCTGAAAGGGGCTGGGGGTGCCCACCTGTACCCACGGGGTCCCGGCAAGGGCAGGCAAATAGTTCAGTATCCAGGCATCGCCGCCCTATCCTCCCCTGCTTGCAAGAGCAACCCCCCCGGGTTTTAGTCTTCGTTTTACAAAATTACTGCAAGTTACCTACCCGGTGAATACAGCAACAGGAGAAATTAAACCCAAGAGGAACCTCACGCCTCTTGGGTTTTCCCTAGCACAGGTTATTAAAGGAAGAGAAGCCACCTGGGAGAGCTCTTCCAAGAGGCGCTCCACAGAAGGAGCTGCAAAGGGAACGGCTCTAGCATCGCAGTTGCGATTCTCGCAGCTGTTCAGGAAAGCCGGGAGAGGCCGCGGCCCCCGCGCCGCCGAGGCTAGGAGCACAGAGGAGCAGACACATCGCCTGCAATTACCTCCTGCGCTCAGTTCTTCTGATGTATTTATTACTATTATTGCACTGGGCAAGCACAGTTCACTTGCATGTTCTATTACATAATTAATTTTTGTTGTGTTGTGAGCACTGTTGTTCTCTCTCCAGGGCAGCTCTGAGCTTGGGAAGAAGGGCTTTATTTTAGGATAGTCAATTGTTGGGATTTTTTTTTTCTCTGGACAATTTTTGTTTGGTTTGAGTTGGTTTTGTTTCCTGGTCTGCAATGTAAAAAATACCTACTAAAAGTCATTTTTCTCTGCTCTACTGTGCATCCGTGAGTTCTAATCCTGCAAAGAGACTTGACTTCCAGTCACCCCCTCCAGATTGTTCACCCAGCATGTGTAATGGGAGAAATGCAAGAGAGTAAAGGAACAATTATTTTCTATCAAAAGACTAGATCAAAAAATGTTCTTCACAGTGGAGGACAGTGTGGTGAATGTTGTGGTGGTCCTATATTCCTCAGCTAGTCCATGCCACAGCCAGCCTTAAAAGTTTTGTTTCCTCCCCAGGCAGGCTCTATGCTCTCTGCAGAGAGGTCCATTGCTTCAGAGTGGGAAAAGTGAGTGGAAGTGAATCTCTATGGGAGGCTGAAGTGAGAAACAGAGGACAGATATTCATGGTAGTCTCAGCTTCTGAGACAATACACTATGTTAGTTGAAGTTTTCTGCTGGCTTTGTGCCTGCAATTTAATTTCTATAATCCTGTGAGAGATGGAGTCATCAGAATCATAGTCTGTCAGGAGAGGAGACTCTTCTCACCAACAAGTGTCAGAAAAAAACACCTGTCTGTGGTAGGTCACTTAAGTCAGTGAGGGATATTGCCAGCACTCCTGCCCTACAAACAAGCTTAGTCAACTGCAATTGTGACATTTTAATGAAGAAACCTGTACAGTGACATGAACTCTTCAAATACAAAGCACTAAATAGTTTTAAGACTAAAATGAGCAGCACCTCCCAGTGGTTTCAGCAATGTCTCCCCGGAAAGGGGTCTCTGTTATGTAATTAGGACATGTGCTTTGGGATTGGGGTATTCATCCTGTTCCAGATCACCTTCTCTCACTGGCACCTATTTGTTCTTCAACAGCTAGCTCTTGAACTTTCAGGGTCATGCCAGGGTTGTGTTTCCAATTTACTAGGAGAGCTAACTACTAAATTTTTAAAAGACATGGAAGCTTGAAATTGTCTCATATTCAAATGACCTCTCGAACCAGGGATTTAAAAACAAATTCAATATAATAAAAAATTCTAGTATCTGTGATGGTAGCACTGGAAAAGTGGTGCTGGAGGCATTATTGCCCCACTGAGTCCTCCACCTTTGTTCCATTCTAATAGATTAAGTTTATAGTAAACTCATAGTGGTAGTAAATCCAGTTTGTAGTGTACTCCAGGGAGGAAAATCTTTACATTTTCAAAGAGCTGAACAAGTTGCCTATCGAAAGAGACACAAGGAAGAGTCATACCCAAAACTTTCATCTGCTGTTATTATTGTTTAAAGCTAGTTTCACAATCAAATGCTACATCCTGTATATTTACTCTTAAAACCACCATTAAAGTTCTTGAAAACATCACGAAATAGTATATCCCTTGCAGACTCACACATCATGATGTTTTGCAGTCTCAGGCACAGTCCTTACTTCATGACTCACTCGAGTAAAACTTCTATTGAAGTCAATGAGAATTTGGCAGGAAAAAGAGATGGGTCAAAACCAAAATAGAGATAGCATCATCCTGGTCTTTTAAGACAGTTTGGTTCTTCTTGTGGACTCGAAGTTTGCTGTTCAGAGCTTAATTCTCATGTGAGATTACCAAAGGACTTCCGATGGGCCTTCACCTGACAGTCTCCTGACTAAGCAGGCTTTAACAAACGCCATCTGTGGCTCTTCCTCCTGCACTCCAGGTTGCCAAGTTACACAATGAAGAGCTATTTTTGTAAGAATATTCAGTTCCCCCTTTTGCCCCCTGTATTCCTTGTTTTTCCCTCTCAAGGAACCATTGCATTAGATGTTTCTTCGATCTTAACTTCTTTAATCCTACTCACTTTGGTCTGCTGTGGAGCAGTGTGTCTGACCGTCAGTGCTTGCATGGATTTTCTCTTGATGGTTGGTGTTCCTGCTTGTCCTCCAAGTGTCTCTCTCTCCCTTTTAAAGTAATGAAATCCTTTATCTGTCCCCTCCTGACCTCCCTGTATGTCTGGCTCTGGGCATCTGCTTTACTTTTGTTCTCTGCTCACCAGCAGCCACCTTTGTCCCATCCGGCTGTGGCTGCTGGTCATCATTTGGTCTACCTCTGCCTGTTCCCATGGGGAGTTCTGGAACCCCCACATCCGCAGAACAAGGGGTTCATATTCTGGAGCTGACCATTCCCTAAATTTCAGCTCATGAACTCATGGTGTTCAGCCGGTCAGGAGCCTGGAGCTCAGTAAGTATTTGGGATCCCTTCTATCCCACCTGTTGTTCTCATCAATACATTATGGAAGTGTGCAGACAACTTATAGCTCTGTTATTGGAAAATTATATACATGAAGTAGCTCATCAAATGGCCAATGCTATAAATCCTCTGCAAATACACTTTCTTTCAACATACTTAATTTCAACAATCTTTCAACAGTCTCCAAGAGTATTTGTCTGTAATTAAGACAGAACATGTTTTCACTGAGAGTAAATTAGTAAAGGTAAATTAAAGAATATTAAAATGTTTCTCTTCTACTTCTTGCATGCACACACATGCACACTCACACACACGAACCACTTAGACAAAAATACCTATCTCCGGTATGTAGCCAAATTAACATTTTGGCTTCTGTGCCCCCTCTACTGGCCGGCCTTCATGCATCTGTATTAACAAAGGTGATCGAAAAAGTCGAATTGGAATAATTGATGATGCTGGCACATAAAGAAAATTAGCCTTGCTAATAAAACTGCTACGAAGGATTGTAATATCAGCATTATTTGCTGCAAACATATATTCAGGCTCAAAATGTTTTTAAAATATTAAAATATGAGATGTCCAAAGCTGACAGAGCATTGTAAAACTTCAAAACAGTGTGTGAGTGGGATGCTGTGTTAACTCCTTTATAATTTCCAACTTCTTTTTGTAAAAACTTCCTCTTTTTTGTATTTTTACCCATCAAAAATGAATTATGTAAACATATTTATCACTTTCTGTATACTATATAGATACAATTATACACTTAAAGTTTTGAGCTTATGCATTGAAACTTTTAAGGAAAAATACCATTACAAAAGTAAATTACACAAAAATCCAGAAAGAGAAAATTAATTATTTGATCCAAACATAAGTATACACAGAGGAAAACAGATAAGGACATAAAACTTAGACAACAGTTTCATTAGAGCCATGCTCAACATCTGCCAGGCCTGTACTGATACCTGCACTGGTCTCATTGCCATCAGTGGGTCTGGGCTTTACCAGCCAGAAGCTCTCAGCATTAATGCAAGGCCATTCAAAGCACATCCAAAACTCAGAACACCCACCAGTTCCAGTGCAGGTGTGGAAAGTGACTGGAGCTGACCTAGCTGTGGGGTTGCAAGGCCTGGTGAGTAACATCTGCAGATCTTCTAAGCTAGAAGAACTTGAGCTGGGACAATCTGAGAGAAAAAAAGAAAAGACTGGCACACTTACCAAGCAGTTTTTACTGCTTACTAAAAGAGAAGTTATGTGTTGTTCAACAGCTGAAGTACAGTTTAAGTCAGAATATCAAGATGTCAAGGTACAGGTAAAGAACTACAGTTATCCATCCTAAAAAAAAAAAAATAATAAAAAAAATTAAAATAGGGAGCTGTTCTGCAGCTTTATCACTTTAAAGACAGCAGAAAAATCTAGAATGGTAAAAGGAAGCTGACGGACTTGAAAAGAAAATGAGCGGCAAAGATCCAAGGTCCCTAAAACTCCTTCATGCCCCCATGTGAGACTGACTTCAAAGGCTCATGGCCATGCCACTGGAACAAGCTGCCCAGAGAGGTTGTGGAGTCTCCTTCACTGGAGACATTCAAAACCCACCTGGACGTGTTCCTGTGTGATGTGTTCTAGATGATCCTGCTCTGGCAGGGGGGTTGGACTAAATCATCTTTTGAGTTTCCTTCCAACCCCTAAGATTCCGTGATTCTGTGATTATTCTCAGTGAATATTTTCCACAGGAGTAGGTATCCAGGAATATATCACTGCAAGACAAAGCCACTTCTTTGCATTGACAGTGAAAATTGAAGAAATTACATTGTGCTCTTTAAAATAATGAATAAACGGGCTAATTTCTGCTGAACTTCATCTAAAATCTCTTGCAGTTTCTGCAAACATAAATCCTCTACTGCACTCACCCTGCTGCATGCGTGGCTTAGCTTACCATCATTCTCGTATTTCGGTGTCCCTAGCTGTAAAATGCATGCAAGCAATACAAAAAAGCAAAAATGTTTTCTCTGTCCTTTAGCCACTGCATCAGTCAGGGAGCAGTGCAGAGGGAAGTATGCATGGAACCTCTCAGGAGCCCCCTGCATGAAGTCTCCAACCTGGTATGTCATCCCACAGGCAGGAGAGGCTGGTAAACCCATCAGGTCCTCCTCTCCTCAAACTCCTGTCACCTGCACTGATAATGCCCTGGCCAAAGTCTACAACAGACAAGCACTCCCAGGCCATTCTGGGATGTGAGCAGCTTTCTGCATGTCAAACCACCCTCAGAAGCCCTTGCCTGAAGCCTATAAAGCCAAGGCTGTTTTGTATTTAATTAAATCAGATTCATCTTAAGCCCAAAGAGGATAATTTTCATTTTCAGGAATAACCATGACTTGAGTACATCCTCTGGAAAAGGCTGTTTGCCCTGTTAGGCACCAATGGAGAAGATAAGGAAACAGCAACCTCTGGAAAACACAAAGCTGTGCCTAATTTCACAGTTATCAAAAACTCTTCTTAAATGCTCTCTGTGTACGAGGCAAAGGTGGGCCCCTTAGCTCCTTCCAGATGCTAATTTCACTTAGAGCTACCAAAAACTTTGGGTTTTAGCATGTACTTACATTCTCAAAACATTGATGGGGACATGACTGGTGGGATTCCATATCAAAGTCTTTCTCAAGCTTTTATCACATTTTGACATTATCAGTTTTCAAGTCAGAAGTGGCATAACCACCAGGGCTGCTGACACAACCTCTCCTAAACAAAATGATACCAACGTTTCTGCTGGCATTGATACCATCACTGGCATGAAAGATACTGTAGTCACAACATATCTTATCTTCCAGGGCAGGGTGTTGGCAGACTCTCCACTTGCCTTGTTGTATTAGCACATGCCAAGCTACAAGACAGTTCCTAAAAGGGACTGTGGTCTCTTCATTTAAGTATCAGCATTT
This sequence comes from Apus apus, assembly GCF_020740795.1. Classification (NCBI taxonomy): domain Eukaryota; kingdom Metazoa; phylum Chordata; class Aves; order Apodiformes; family Apodidae; genus Apus; species Apus apus. Next base: position 98,435,505 of record NC_067284.1, on the reverse strand, counting down.
AGTTTCTGCACTCCATTCTAGTATTTTCTTCTTCTCCTATTGATTCCTGTTGTTACAGTGGACTGTGTATAAATCCAGTTCTCCTGTGAATGTATTAGCCCCTTACTACTAGGAAAAAGAAAAGAGCAATCTCCCCTTTCTCCCTTCGTAGCAGCAGACATGACTGCAAATTGAGTGAGGAGGTAGACTTACTATACAGTAAGATGATATTTTTTAATACATTAACTTTATAAAATAAGCATGCTGTTCAAAAGAACTTTGCGTTTGTACTTTCCTCCCTGCGATTTCATAGCTGTGTTTATTATCTGTAAAGAAAGTATATAAGCAATGTCATTTGACTAATGTTGCAGATTAGTTTTCCTTGAGTTCTCAATAGGTGCCAAAGCATGTTTAACATATTAGTTTAAAATGCATAATCAATGCTTTCTTCATATAGACATGGATTTGTAAACTAACTAGAACAAGGTCTCACTTCTTCATACAACCAACACTATCTGGCTCAGATTTTTGGCATGAACTTCGAGGCACAGTACAAACATACAATACTATCACTCATTTCCATGGCTTTCTTCCCCCTTCCTGTCTGTCCCAGTTGTCACAGCCACAGCAGAGCCAGGCAGTTATGCCTTGGTTTTTCATTGGTTCACTGCTGGCTCAAGAAAAAGGGTGTGTTCTAATTAGGTTCCAGGGCTTAATAGAGTGAAGCTTGTGCCCTTGTGTTGTCCTGAACCAACATGTCATCCATGTAACTTGACTGCCAACATAAGCCTTGGTGCACACACACAGAATTTCTTTGGAGGCCTCTTATCCAAACATTAACTGTCTCTGAACATTATTAGCATGTGAAATTTAAAGAAGGAGGGAAGTGTCATGCAAACTCTGACCACTAGTACATGTGATGTAGAAGCCAGTATACATCTTGAAAGCTAATGGTTACTTAGAAAAGTAAAAAAAAACAAAACACAACCCAAACCAAAACAAAATAACCTGGCAAGGTACAGACGTAGGTCAAGAGGTGTAAGACTGCACATATTAAAGGTCTAGAAGGTCTTCTAGATATGTCATGTGTCCTAGCTTTACCTAGTACACATGACTGAACTTTTTCCTGGAACAGGAAAATTTTGCTATTGCTCTTTCCTATGTACTGTAGCACTTGGACTCATGGAGCTGCCCAGCAGTGACTTATTTCTTTGTTTGCCAGCAGTTTCTCCAGAAGAGTGCTTGAGCAGAGAAAAGGGTCAGCATTACGTGCCTGAGAGGCAGGCTGGTGTCCCTTTACATAAGACTGAATCCCAGACCACAAGTTTCTGCAGCAGGCAGATTTCTCATAATTAAGTCCTGATGAGGAACAGAGGCTTTAAAAGGGTGATGCTAGTCTGTGCTGTTGCTTTGCAGGACACGCAGACAATCATGGGGTACAACCACAAGGGTCTAGTTGTGCGTGACCCAGGAATGTAACTTTTACTGATTTATACCGTGCGATCCAGAATTAAAACAGATTGAATTTTCCCATTCCTCCATTTTATGTTCATGCTGTAGATATTATTTTAGGCCTTTTGAGGGCTGGCAAAAATGGACTGGCTGGTTCAGTTGTCTTCCTTCCTTCTTGGGGGTTTTATAGGGGTTTTCATCACTATGAAGGCTAAATACTTACTTTCTTTTTGATTTTCAGAGGAAAAGGGGAATGTGAATAATTCTGGTAGGAAGTTTGCTGAAGTCCTTGCCAGCACAAGGACTTCCTAGCTGAAGCAGCTGGTGGAAGACATGGGCTGACAGTGGTTTCAAAGAGGAGTGTTTGGTAGGAAAATAGGGGCAAGCTGGAATCTTCAGCCAGTGCTGTAATTAGAGCACATCCTGAGCAGCAGCCGTGGGTCACACTTAGGACCACAAATGAAGGCCTGTGAACATGGCAAAGATGACATTTCATGGCACCCACCACTTGCATTAGGTGACACTGTAATGCTTTTTGCACATCAGTCTCCATATGAAGGGGGTAGTTTTACATGGGATGACTCACAGCCCACACTTGCTAGCTAATTGCCCCTTCAGTGTCTTGGGTCAGGAGAAGGAATCAGTATGAGAGCAGTCCTCAAGAGTTTAGGCAGGAAGGTCACCAGCCACAGACCTTTGGCACACAACTGCCTTTTATCTTCCCCTTATGTTCACTAAGCTTAATTTACCAGGTTTTTGTCTCCTTTGCTGTTCTAATCATTCATTGCCTCATCCCCCTGTCAATTAGAAAACTTTGAATAACCAGATTACAGGCATCCAGTTCATATTTTTTAACTCTTGACCATGTATTCTAGGTTAAATGTCTGTTCTGGGGTTTTCCTTCTGACATATTGTCCTGGTTTAAAGACGCCAAATATACACTTCCTTGGAGAGAAGAATATGAACAAATTTCCTTTAGGAGAAGCTAGTTTTTTGCACCTTTCTGAAAAGATCAACACTGCCATGAGGGCAAAGCTTGCTTGTCTTCATTGACAGGGTAGAAATTAGCATCACTACTACATCTTTGACATTCCAGCAGGGCTACCCCAAGGCTGGGTGAGCATCTCAGGCCACTTTGAGGGCTTGCTGGTGAGAGGCTCTTTAGCCTGGAGAAGAGATTGCTGAGAGGAGACCTTATTAATGCCTACAAGTATCTAAAGGGTGGGTGCAAAAAGGATGGAGCCAGACTCCTTTCAATAGTTCCCAATGACAGGACAAGGGGCAATAGGCACAAGCTGGAACATAGGAAGTTCCATTTAAATATGAGAAAAAATGTCTTCACTGTGAGAATGACAAAGCACTGGAACAGGCTGCTCAGGGAGGTTGTGGGATCCCCTTCTCTGAAGATACACCTGGATGCAGTCCTGAGTAATGTGCTCTAGGGGATCCTGCTTTAGTGAGAGGGTTGGACTAGATGAACTCTAGAGGTCCCTTCCAACTCTGACAATTCTGTGATTCTGTGACCTGGGAGACAGTAGTTTTAAAATAACTCTTAAGCATATAAAATTATTAATTATTTTTGGTAAGACTTCTGTGAGAAGGCAGGTCACTGCCACTGTGTTCCACCCTGGGCTTCGAGAGCACCAGACACACATGGAGAGGCTTTAGGAAAGTACAATGCCTGGCCAGAGAGAGCAAGGGCTGGAGCCAAGCACACACTGCTTTGAGAGACAGAAGACAAAGCAAGGACAAGTCGACATAGGGTGTGTTTTTCTTATCGGTCTGGATTGTGTGAATGAGAGGAAAACTTGGCTTCCTTGTTGGGAGCAGGGAGGAAGAATGGGCTGCAGTAAGAGATGCTGAGTAAAAACATTTCTGGATTCAGCAGGACTGAACTCTGCTGGTGGCTCTCAGGGGCTAGGGCTGACCAGCACACATTTCTTGTCTTTCTCTTCACCAAGAGTCAGTTAAGCATGTGAATTTGCGATGGAGGAGTTTGAAGTCAGTATCAATTAGAGCACAGAATTATAACCCTTGGATTACATGGAAGATGATGTGACAACAGACCTACCTCTTATCTCTTGGCACTAACCCTCTTTGGAACTATTATGTTGTGAAATACACAATAACTGTAAACCCATAGCAACAACAGCATGAAAAACAAGGCTGTTAACCACAAAGCACAGGTGAGATGGTTTGGCGTTTTTTAACATTTCTAATTTGCTTTCAGTCTGGTTCCTAAGGAAACAAGAATTCTGGGAACTGCTGTCAAGTTTTCCTCATCATCAGTCCTGCTACCTGCAATACCTTTTGAACTTCAATCATTTTCAAACATATATAGTGAAAGAGACCTCAGAGGTGCTCACATTTACTGTAAATCTGTTAAGGAGGCACAGAAGTGGCCACATTAATGATGTTAGTGATTGAAAGGCAATCATCACCATTTGGTTTGTTTGCTCTGAAGGGATTTAGGAGAAACAATTGGCCAATTAGTGTTAATTAAGGTGGCTGCCTAAACAGCAATTTCTGCAGGGCTTCTGAAAAAGCCCCAAAACAAACTGCTTTCTGCTCAGCTGCTGAGATAAGTAAAGGTAAAAGACCTGAAGAGGAGCTGGAGATAGTGGAGAACTGGCCTTAGAGAGCTGTTAGTGATACAATGATGTGGAGGTGGTGGGAACAGAAAAAGGGGCTGCTCGTACTGTTTTGGGAAGTGGGAATGATGGAGAAAAATACAGCACAAGTTTATAAGGGAGAGTACAGCAGAGACCCAGAAAATAACTCACTAGGACAGGTGAGTTCTCTCCTCCAGATCCATCAGAGTAATTCCCTTACAGAATTCCAGCAAAATCCTCCTTGCCCATCAGTGCAGTTAGTAACTACATTTGTTGAATACACCTGTTAAGATTTGACTGTATATTTCAACTTCCATATTGTATGTGCTTTGGACGCTCTTGAAAAGCACCAGCTTTAAATATTATATGTTGGCTTGTGTTCAAAACCCTTGAGCAGTTTAGGACCCCTTGGGGTTTTGCTTTTTTTTTCTCCCCCCACTCTCTCAGACTCACATAGTGAAAATAACCTATCTGTTACACAAGTGTATGTTACTCACTTCATTATAAAAGTTAGGCTTTCCTTCTGTTCAGTTCTCAAGAGGATTGTTAATAATTACATATATATAAATATTAGGATTTATGAATACCTATATATAGAGATATATAAAGATATGTTGCATGTTGTGTGGTGTTTCTTTCCAAGAACCTCCCTCCACATGGTTCTGAATGGTTTCAGGAGGAGCTCTGTGGTTTGAACACATTTTCCAGACACAAGCAAAGTTTGGTTTAATGGAGGCAGCTTGAAGCAACGCCTGAAATGCCAAGTGTGTCAGCACCAGACTCCTCAAGGGTAGAGTCTCTGAACTGAGAACAGCAAAGGGTGGCAAGATTTGTCTCCAGAAGATCCCAGCCACAGCTTCTGAGTACTTCTGGAGCAGGAAACAAATATATGACACCTCTACATACTTCTTCCTACTGAAAGCCTTTGTTTTTTCTCAGTGTTGGGGTGTCCACGTGCTTTCAAGGCAGTCATAAAACCCAAGAGTCTAATTGTGCTTTCTGGGCATTTATTGCACAGGTGTGCATTACATCTAGGGGAAACAGTCCCTGGAGATAGGCAGTCTTTTCATGCTGTACTAAGATAGCCTAATGCTTTATGCACAGGACACAAGCAGCCTGGAGCACATTTTATTATCAGATCCTTTTGCAAACACTGAATAACCAGTTGCCACAACACTCTTGAAGCTACTAGGTGAATACAATCAACTTTTCTTCACAAGTGGAGTTCCTGAAACTAAGTGATTGGGATTTTTCCAAGCCCTGAGAAGACAGTGTTGCAAAGTGTTATCTAAGCTCCAGGCTACCTAGAAATAAGACCTCCAAGATTTGTGTGCCATTTGTGATCACACAACAGATTTCTGAGAAAGGTTTTGCCACATCAGTAACAGGGGTGGTCCTTCCCAAATGCATAATTTAGCCCCATAACTGTGATAAAAAATTAATGTTGCTATGTAATTGGACAGAGATGGAACTAACCCAGAAATGGTGTGAAAAGAAACTGGTGTCTGGCATTACTGACCCTGAGGGGTTGGAATAAATTCCTTTCTTTGCTCAAACAATATACTGTGTAGCCCACCAGAAGGATGTAGAAAAACAGACTGTAATGGAAACTCAGGTTTTTTGCTTAGCTAGGATTTTTTCTTTTGTCTCCATATGCACATGCTAGTTTAGTAACACCATTGTTCTTGGTCAATTGTTATTATTCATAAACCCTATGAGGGTACTAACAATTAAAAAAATATATTAGTGGATTTCCAGTGAATTATTGGTAGATAAATGATGTAGGCGTGTTGGTGTGTGCATTGGATATCTTGCTCATTCTCCCACCTGGTAAGACTGCATAAGGAATGTCCAACATTTGGTTTTGTTTTTTTTTCATAATTCTATCTTGAAATGGCTGTTGGAAGTTCATGTCTCCCTTGCCTACGGAGGTTCCCTTTGTGCTGACTTGCAATATTGTTGCCCTTCCCTTGGCTCAGTGAGTACTTTACATGTAGTCTTTCTTCAGTACAAGGAAGTCGCATGTACAAATACCTTCAGTGCAAAAGGGCAGGGTGTGAGTGTGTGAAATGTGTACATGTGAGGATGCAACTCTGCCTTTCAGAGCTTTGCTGAAGGGACTGATTTCATGCACTCTTTATGCTTATTATTATTTATGCTTACGATCAGGTAGTGAGATGGATTGTGAACTGGTTGAAAGGAAGAAGTCAGAGAGTTGTGGTCAATGGGACAGAATCTAGTTGGAGGCCTGTGACTAGTGGAGTCCCTCAGGGGTCGGTACTGGCACCGGTGCGGTTCAGTATTTTCATCAATGACCTGGATGAGCAGAGTGTACCCTAAGCAAGTTTGCTGATGACACTAAACTGGGATGAGTGGCTGACACACCAGAAGGCTGTGCTGCCATTCAGCAAGACCTGGACAGGCTGTAGAGTTGGGTGGGGAGAAACTTGATGAAATTCAAAAAGGGCAAGTGTAGAGTCTGGGGAAGAACAACCCCACGTACCAGTAAAGGTTGGGGGCTGACCTGCTGGAGAGCAGTGTAGGAGAAAGGGACCTGGGGGTCCTGGTGGACAGGAGGATGACCATGAGCCAGCAGTGTGCCCTTGTGGCCAAGAAGGCCAATGGCATCCTGGGGTGTATTAGAAAGGGTGTGGTTAGCAGGTCAAGGGAGGTTCTCCTTCCCCTCTATTCTGTCTTGGTGAGGCTGCATCTGGAATATTGTGTCCAGTCTGGGCCCCTCAGTTCAAGAAGGACAGGGAACTGCTTGAAAGAGTCCAGCACAGAGCCACAAAGTTGATGAACATCTCCCTTATGAGGAAAAGCTGAGGAAGCTGGGTCTCTTTAGCTTGGAGAAGAGAAGACTGAGGGGTGACCTCATCAATGTTTACAAATATGTTAAGGGTGAGTGTCAGGAGGACAGAGCCAGGCTTTTTTCAGTGACATCTAGTGATAGGACAAGGGGCAATGGGTGCAAACTGGAACATAGGAGGTTCCATGTAAACATTAGAAAAAACTTCTTTCCTGTGAGAGTGACAGAGCACTGGAACAGGCTGCCCATGGAGGTTGGGGAGTCTCCTTTGCTGGAGACATTCAAAACGCGCCTGGACGTGTTCCTGTGTGATGTGCTCCGGGTGATCCTGCTCTGGCAGGGGGGTTGGACTAGATGATCTTTCGAGGTCCCTTCCAACCCCTAAGATTCTGTGATTCTGTGATTATTCTGCAACAGCTTAATGGTCCATAAACACAGTCCTGCCTGCTAGGAAAACTTGTTTAGAAATCCACTATCTAATGTCCAGTATCCAATAGTAAAATGAACTGGGAAATAAACAGTATTGTACACAGATAAGGACCCTTTGACTAGCCAACTTCCTCTGCTATCAAAATATTTCCTTAGTTTTGTTTCCTTACAGCCTATCCCTTGTTCCCCTTTACTGTATGTTTTGCTTCTCTCCTGAAAAGTCAGGACAGCAAACAGCCCATGAAAAGTGACTGTTTTCTCTGCAAGCACTTGGAAAACTTCTCTTGCCATGGTAATTAGTTTGAACTGGATGACTAATCATAAGAAGTTCTGCAGGAGCACTGTGAAAGGGCTATACAGAAATACGGGTATAACATTGTTTAATCTTATATGGGGGGAGAGAAGATGGACCATTTCCCACATTCACCCTCACAGGGAAGAAGTTTCTTCTTATGTTTACATGGAACCTCCTTCCCTCCAGCTCACACTCATTGCCCCTTGTCCTGTCATTGGACATCACTGAGAAGAGCCTGGCTCTGTCCTTCTGACACTTGCCCTTTCCATATTCATAAATATTAATGAGGTCGCCCCAGGTCCTGGACATTAATTTACTACTAGAGCTATAGACCATGAGTCAGTGAGCACAAAGCAGATGAAGAGTAAAAAGGTGGTGAGATCCATGTTGCTTACCTGCCTTACAATATATTTGGGAACATAATCTATTTAAGTGTTCTGTAATTTTCTATCTGGAACTAAATAGCACCTATTTGTACTCGAATCTGTTTCATGTACATATATAATAGAACAGAATATCTATTCATTGAGAAAAACCTTAAAGGGACCAGCACAGGCTACTGCTTAACTAACGTTTTTGGGAATGCTTATTTCCCTGATAAAAATCAAGCCATTTCCAAGCAGCCTTGCTCAGTTACTTTCTTATCTTACACTTGGGTGAGTTATTTTTCTTTTTTTCTTTTTTTCCCCCCTGCATGCAAGAACTGTGCACAACAAAGCCAACAGATAATTCATAAAATCAAATGGAATCACACTAAGTTACATGTATCACCAGTCTCCAGCTCACAGTAAAGGATAAAAGCAGGGTTTCTGGAAGCACCGAATAGTAACTAAGTGAATTCTGCAGAGCGCTGTTATCTAGGGAGATGGGAAGTGGAGAGGAAGTATGTTCTTGGATCACATGTGCGCTGCACCCAGGAAACTGCAGATAATAGTAGTGCTCCTGATGTCTGTAAGAGCTCTGCAGCCCTAAGATAGGGCTAGGACAAAGCAGAGAGAGCAACGGAAAGTCTGCTGAATGGAGTAATCAGATATTGCAGGGATGAGTGCTAAAGAAATTCCTACTAAAAAAATACCTAAATGTATTCTAGTTTCTGTTCCACGTATTTTTTTAAGCAGCTAAGATAACTTTAGTCATTCATATTTTGTTTTTTTTCTTAACATGGCCTTTGTCATTCTTCCCTTCTGCCTGTGTTGTTCAGTTACTCTTGTTGTCGAAGTGCCACAGAAGACTTTATGGGCAAGTTGGGGTCATTGCAGGTGTTGAAAGGCTTAGAGCGCACATGCATCAGTACTTAAAAATAATTCAGTTAAAAGCTGGAATAAAAGGACAGACATTATTCCCGGAGAGAGGCAAAGATAACATAAATAATTTGTCTGATTTGTTTGGATTAATGTATGGCTTCACTCCCTTCCCCCCATTTCAATTTGATTTTATTTCCAAATCAGCCTGATAACACACTGGAAGATGAGCAAAGAAACTACATAAGCCAGGTGGGTGGAAAATGGTTTGACCATTTCCTCCTCCTTCTTCAAGCTCACTGGCTGCATGGGTGGCCTGGAGAAACTTAGGAAACCAGGACAATTTCTGGACCAGCTTTGCAAATCAAGATATTCCTCATCCTCAGGTGCTTCTGAGGACTCTAATAAAAAAACTAACAAAACAAAACAACAAAACAACTGGTAGTAGTTTGCAAGGGTCTTTGCTCTTACAAAGCACCACATGGCATCTGCTTTGCATTCTCTTGCTTCCTCTTCCCCTCACTCTGAGCAGCTGTTTCTTTACAAGGAAACAACAGAATGGATACTGCAGACATATCTTCTTCCAAACACTCTGTGAAATGCTTTTATCTGGGGCTGAGAGGTAAATGGACCCCGAGTTGAGGGGGACATTGCTCTAAATTGCCATCAGCCCAGTACAGCTGTGGGAACAAGTCATCAGTTCCTCTTGTAACCTCCACCTCCCAGAATGGTGCCATAGAAACCTGACAGAGCCAAAGCAGGACCTGCTATAGCAAAACTGCTACACAAATACCATTTGCTTTTCATCGAGACTGTACTTAGGGCCACCACTATTAATGCAACAAGGCCTTGGAGCTTTATCTCCCATCCTCTGGAAGATGAAGACTCTGCATCTTTATACTGTTGTGCTGGTTTTAGTCTGGTGGAGCTCATCAGTGCTCAGTAAAATTGCACCAGCGTAAAGCTGGCATAATGGAGCAGAGAATCAGGCCTGCAGGCTGCAATTTTTTCTGACATAATAGGATAAAGCTATTTGTCTTATATGTATTCTTAAGTGATAATGCTGATGAAATGTGTCAGCATAAAGCCCTGGAAAGTGAAGTCCTTTTCCTATCCATTAATCAGGCACAGAATGGATGGAAAAGCAAAAGCTTCACAGCCAGGCTACATGCTGGCCACCCAATATGCCTGCACAAAGACCCACATGCACCCTCTTCCATGTGACAGGGCAGTTTTGTTTCCTTGTCCATTTATTCCATGGCATCTCTGCAGAGATTGCCAGGGGGGACACCAGTCAATGTCAGTATCAGTTGGGATGCTATTTCATTGTGTTCTGGAAACATACCCAAGAAGTGGATCAGCACCCCACACCCCACATTACAATTGGATAACCTACTTCTACTCCTTACTGACCTACTTATTTGCACACCAGTGACCTAGATATGAAAGGCCCTGTATCCCACTTAGGTCTCTGGGTCCTACCACCATGAATGAACTCAGGATGTTATGTGTATGCACATTTTACCAGCATAAATTTGGTGCTACAGAACCACTCCCTGGGAGAGAAGAATGACATTCAGAACAGTAGTGATCAGATGAAGGAAAACATTGTCTTGGCCTCTTATAATTTTAGACAGGGATAGTTTGCAACAGAAATGTCTGGGATGTAAAGAGCTGTGATGGATTAGCAAACGGTAGAGAAGAGTCAAGAGAATGAGTGAGAGAGAAATTGTTATGATTCCACAACTTAGTAGCCCTTTACTGATACATAGTAATTACCAAGTACTATCATGTAAAGTCTGAAGACTGTTTGTTGTTGGATTTGACAAGTCAAGTTTTAAACACGAGTAAATTAAGAAGAAGAGTCTGTATGGTGCAGTAACAGACCAGGCATACAACTATTTTAGCCCATAGTCATCTATTATCTGAAAAAAGTTATCGGCTTCTGTTACATATTGGATACATAAAAATTCCACAGTTACTGACCTTCCCATTGATTAGTGAGCTGAGTCCTCAGGAAGTGCAAATTAATGCTCTTCCATCAGTCTGGATCACTGTGACAGTCTAGCTGTTGCTAAAGGATATGCTAGAAAATTGACCCATTCACAGACACTGACATTGCAGTGTCTGATGTGAGAATCATGATTGGTTCTATGCTAATTGTATTTATATCAGATCCACACCGGGATTCATAGTATCAGAAGTGCACGTGCAAACTGGTGTCTCCAAACCTCCCAAAGTGGCAGGAGAACTAATAGAGGCTGTAAGCTTTACACAGACACATTTTTCACAGTGGAAGAAACATGATGTCCACCCTCACCTATCTGCTTTCCACACCTTCATGATCAAGGAACATACCTCATGATATGGAATAAATTGGTACTGCCAAAGCAGTACCTATCTGGTTACCCCTGGTGGCCCAGATACCTGTTGTCAGGGCCTGCTGGGGAAAGCTGTCACACTTGGCTAGCAAGGCTCAAGTGGCTAGCTTTGCTTTTGTGGTGAGACAATTCCACTGTTTAGTCACTGGACTTCTCACATTTCATTTGCTATACACCACTTTTTACTTCTCATCTCCTTTGATTTTGAAACACACTTTAAATCCGTTTTCTCAGTAACATAATTTAAAATAGGAATTGGAGGAAAGCAAACACCAAGGACCTCAGGTCCTTCAGGCATCATCTGTTTTCATGGACTTCACTGGTGTGATGTGTCTCCTATGAAGACAGGCTGAAAGAGTTGCAGTTGGTCAGTCTGAAGAAGAGAAGGCTTCACATAGACCTTAGAGAGGACTTCCAATACCTGAAGGAGCTACAGGAAAGTTGGGGAGGGACTTTTTACAAGGGCTTGTAGTGATAGGATGAGGGAGAATGGCTTTAAGCTGAAAGAGGGCAGACATTAGGAAGAAATTCTTTAGTGTGAGGGTGGGGAGACAGACAGTGGAAGAGGCTGTCCAAGGGAAGCTGTAGATGCCCCCTCCCTGGAAGTGTTCAAGGCCAGGTTGGATGAGGCTCTGAGCAACCTGATCTAGTGGGAGGTGTCCCTGCCCATGCAGGGGGGTTGGAACTAGATGATCTTCAAGTTCCCTTCCAACCCAAACCATTCTATGATTCTATGTTCATATGCTGTTCCTCTGATTTGGCTGTTTACATCTGTTGACCAGGAGCTGATGAGACCTCTCAGATTGTACTGCCTGGGACATTCACAGTTATCCGAGGTCCTGACCATCCTTGTGGGTTGAAGATGGAAGAAGGCAAAACTGAACACTGCCAAACAGTGACTTTGCTGTGGACAAAGTTCTGCTCTGACCAACTTGCTTTTCCTGGCAAGTACTGCCTTATTCTTTTGAAAAAAATCTAGAAATGACTATGTTGTTACAGCTTCTTACTGTGCCACAGCAGTGTAACAGTGAATGGAAGAGGAAGAGATGGGAGAGAGGTGTTTGTCTACCTGCTGCACTACAAACCATCACCCTGAACTGTACTTCCTCCCATTTTATGCTACTCAACCCTGTTTTATATGTTTTTATCTAGAGTGATCCATTCACAGAATTTGAATGTGTAGCCAGGGGACAGTGAGTTTTTCAAAGGCAATTTTTCCAAAGGCACTCATGTGCCTGTAATTTGATGTATGACTTTGTGAAAGCTGTCACACAGGTATCCCACAAGCTCCAGCACTGATGGATCAGCATCCTGGCATGATGACAAAAATACAGTCTTTTACTATTGGCAGCATCTTTTGACTCTGCATTAAAAGCTCTGGTTTTCCATTACCCTCTCACACACCCTCTGTGCAAGAACAGACATAGAGGTATGATGAATACACCAATAGTCCAAAATTTCACAATGTTCACAATGTGAGTAATGAGGTGGCTCACAGTGACATAATTCTGGATTGCAAGTGAAGCACTCTTTCTTCTCTATTTGTCCATAGTAAGGACATAAGTATTTGTAAAATACTTCTGCCTGGAAGCAGTGAGCTGTTGTGACAATTGGTCAGCCTATGGTGAAAGGAAAGCCTAACAAGGTTTATTCTGCAAGATGGAAAGCTTATGACTATGATCTCCTGTCTGGACTTTAACTCTGGTCACCACATTACCCTTCTGTAGTACTCAGATGTCTAATGTGAAATGAGTTTCTGTTCTTGGATAAAAAGTTTACTTTCTTTTAACTAAGGTGATGCACAGCCCAGAGAAATCCCACAAAAGCACCATTATAATTACATTCCCTCCGACCTGCTACCTGGCAGTCCCAGTCACTGCAAATAAATTAATGTTTATGGAAAAAGAAGTGTTCCCTAAGCACTTGGGGTGATGGGTGATAGTGAGACATGCTGTGGGCATCATCAGCTCCTGCCCCTGGGCCACAGGAAGAGAAGCCTCCTGGGGAGAGCGGAAATGCGTATTTTTAAATCAGAAAAATGACAGAGTACTGTCACAGCAGCCTGTTGCTGATATCAGACACCAGACTGCTTTCAGGAAAAAAGAAGAAGCCCTGTTGCCAGAAAGTCTGTAGGTTGATAGCTCAGATTTGCACACAAGGCTTCTTGATATCAAATGCTATTGCATCTTCCCAGCAGGACTGGCCCTGCAGCAAAAGGTGGGTGCAGCTTAAGGAAAATGAAGATCACCACTCAGTCAAGTTACATGTCAAGTAAAGCTGAAGTATAGGTACAAGAATAAATTCGCTTTTCCAAGACATTTGCAACAAAATAAACAAGAAACAAAAACAAGCGGGAACTTTTTTCCAGGGGTAAACAGATACTAGGACGGAGTAAACCTATCCGTATTCAATGTCTGCAGCATGCCAGGGCCTGTATCCAGACCACAGCTCCAAAGCCGGCTCCCGAAGGACTAAGTGCTTAAGAGCTTCTCAAAAATGCAACACTGCCTGCACTGTTTCAAAATCAACATGTCTTCCCACTCAATTAGGTTCAGCAGGTTGACATCGCTGCTACAGAGCGTGATCCCAGCAGGACCTGCAGTCACCGTCAGCCCTCCTGTGCCTGCTGCCGGAGTTGGAGGCGTTGCAAGGCACAGCACTGGGCAGCTGCTGGCAAATACCAAGGGAATGTGGAAATCCCAAAAAGTGCTGAATAGAAGGAGTGTCACCTCTTGTGGGGAAACAAAATCATCCCATATCAGTCTTTGATAATTGTACTGCCTTGTAGGTGAAAAATACTACAACATACTTGGCATTTATTACACTGCCTAGCAGGCCATTTATGACAGACACAGCTGCAACACCCATTTACAGATCAGTGCTGTTCCTGGCAAAGGAAGGGCAATGTTCTAATGCTACTCCATGGAGCAACAATTATAATACCATGACAAATAAAATGTGAAAGGAACAGGCTTTTTACAATGTTACCAAGGAGAGTCTACTGCTAAGACAGCGCTGTGGGCTGACACAGGGTCTGTGTTCATAGCACACATGTTTTCCAAAAAGGATGGGCTCAGTGTCTCCTTTGCTACAAGCATGTGGCTTTTGTTATTGATTAAAGGCAGAAAAAAGTTTTTATGTGGCTGAGTTACTAATGTCTGGCAAAGCCTTCTGCTAAGGGGTTAATCCTGACCACCTAAAGCAGTTATCATTGGCTGAGAAGGGACTTTTGCAAGACATACTTGATGGAGAGCCCTTATGCCTTTATTTTGGGTCTAAAGCCAGTGGTGGGATCATTGAAAATACTTTATGGTTCTACTGGCCTGGGGCAGAGTGACTGAAAGTTTCTTTTTCTGTTACATCATTTCTCTGTTAGGTGCAGAATTAGGTACTGTAGTCACTGTCTGGCATCACTACGGGGACTGATTTAAATTCAGCACAGAACTGGGATGACACTATATTTGACCCACACAAGAGTCAGAAGGTATTTCTGGTTCTCCTAGCTCCTTCATGCTGTCATGACTCTGTTCAGTACTAACAGCAGAAGGATGAGACAAAGATGTTACCTATATCAACTGAGATGGACTTGGTTCCAGAGCTCTAAATTAATTTCTGGTCCATTCTGCCCACATACCTCATTATGGTGCACTGCCAAAGCAATGTAGCAATGTGATGGGTGTTCAAACATCATGATAATGCCTGTGCAAAACACAGCCAAGAGCTGGGAATAAAGGGAGTCAAGAGGATATATATATCAGAGAGCTGAAAAATATACATGTGTAAAAAAGGCTTAAATGGTAGTGATAAATACTGATTCAAAGAATGAGAAAATGCAATAGCAATGTGTTTCAGATCAGTTGTAAATGAAAATGTTCACACAGGTTCACTAAGTTTAACATGAACTCTTTGTAGTATCCACAATTAGGGTGGATTGAAATTATTTAAAACTCATTTTAATGGTTGCACAAATTAAAATGCAACTCTTTTGTTTAAATTATTAAAATCTATGCTTTCATTTTTATCTGAAATAAAGAAATAAAAAAAAATAAACTATTTTCTAAAAAAATTTCTATTACTTTTCATCCATTAGAAAGAAAAACCAGGAGAAATTTAGGTAATAGGCTAATTGGAGAAAAAGAAAAACACCTTCATCAAGAAATATATTTCACTTATTTCCTGCAAACTTTTGGTTAAGGAGAATGATGAATAAAAATACTTTTCTCTACCTTTCTTTTCTTGCTATTGCAAGCCCAGTTTGCCATTAGAAAACCTCTGTTAATTAAAAAGTTTCCAGAAGTGTGGTTCACAAACAACCTTTTCAAATGGAGGATAGTGCCAACACCAGAAGATCCCACAACACCAACGCTGAATAGCCAGGGAGTGCAGCTCTTAATATGAGATGGATTGCCTGCAGCATTTGTATGGGTTACTTAGTAACTACCTGCGAGTAATGAAGGTATACAGAGAGAATAAAGGTCACTTCGCAAATGCTATTAACAACAGGAGGTTGAAATTTCTCATGAATGTGCTTGGGAGTGACAGGTCAGAGAAGGGAGGCTGCCAGCAGGCATCAGAATTTGTACTAATTAGATAGAGCGCAGGCTTTGCAAATGAACTGAAATAAAACACAATGAGATGGTTAATGGTAGATGAGTGGAATGTTTAAACAAAGACCTGCTGTAGGGGAGTTTTAAAATGCAATCCTAAAACATGCAGAGCATTAAGGAATTTTTTAGATCTACAAAACAGTAGCTGATTATGTAGAGATCAAAGTCAGTGAACCGGTATACTCTGAAGCGTCTTCTTTTCTAGATAAGAAGCTCTGTAACTTCCATTAGCACCCACAGACTCTTAAATACACAAACACATTAGTCATACATCAAATCACACTGTACATTTTTGTTAAGTATCCGAAGATTGAAGTGACTCATACAGTCAAGATTTCTTTTCCCATGTGAATCAGATGCAAAGCTTCACAAATCTTCACTGGAAAAGAATGATGCTGTCTTTTGAGTAATATCTTTTACAGCACCTAATGGCTTTAGGACTCTTTCTGTAAATTAGACACACTGATATCAAAACTGGGCTTTCAAAACGGTATGTAAAAAAAACATTTCTCAAATTGCTTTCTCAAAATATGAGAAAGCACTTGTCAGTGACAGAAATAAGGCCCAGCTTAGCATTGTCCAGTCAATTTGAACCACTAAACACAAGTATCCAGTGTTACCAAATGGGGATGGCCATACTTTGCGACCAAGTTGCACAGCATTAATGAATCATATCTCAAAGACTAGAATTTAAACTGTCTTTGTTCTTTTGCAAGGACCCTGCTTTATCCAACATTTTCCCTTCAAAACCCCCCTTTGGTCTCTGGGTGGGAATGAGTCATGTCACGACTCCCAGGAGTTAAACAAATCGACACATTCTGCTGTGATTCACTGACAGCAGTTTTGCCAATGTGCATGTGTTGTAACCCCAAGCGGCGACAATTATCAGAGGGTTTGTGTTTGGCTTTTGTAATTCCTAATTCTAATTTCTTTTTTTCATTATTTTTTTCTTCCCAGCTTCTCAATCTGTTTTTAATTAAATTCAGACTCAGGCAAATGTTGAATAGTATTAAAAAATTCACTGTCTGCACATCATGTAAGAGCTGCAGAATCTGGCAGCCTTCAAGTGTGTCACTGGTTTTAAAAAAGGCAACTGGCCTCACTGTGTGCATACATCATGTTCTTTGAAGAGTTTTGTTTTTTCTGAGTCAACACGGCTTGTTACTGACGCAAGTAACCCTTTCCTTCTGTCCTGGAAGGGGCACCCTCTGGAGACACACAGCTTTCAAGAAAGTCCATGTGGGGCTCGGTAAAGCACAGCCATGCTGGGGCCACCAGCTTCAGACTAGCAGTGGGCCTGCAGAAGTAGATGCGGACCAGGTAAAAGAAAATCCCTACTCTAAGGGTGCTCCTGCATTGTCAGTCTGAGCTCTGGGCAGCTTGAGGGGTTTCACCCATGTAAAGAGAACTTGCTCTGTGGCCGTACTCAATCTACCGCAGCCTGGGGAATACTGCTGATAAATTTTTACAGCTGAAAATCCATTGAATCTGCCTTCACGCCTATCTGCTCACAACCATCCCTCTGCTATGACACGCAATAAAAGCCACAGAGCTGGCCTGGCAGGCACAGGGATTCTGTTTTCACTTACAAAAGACAGTTTTTTTACACTGAACACAATACATGTGTATACTGAAAGCTATCGTGTAATACAAGAGTCAAGGAGAACAACCAAAGAGGTCATACTAGTGAATCCTCCTTGGATTCCTGACATCCAGGTCCACAAATGAGGGGACTGAGAAAAAAGCTGATTCTGGAGAGAGAGGGAGGCAAATTTAATATTAAAATGCTTTAAATGTGGAGATCAGCTATAAAGATAGAGGAGCAGGAAAATGGGAGAAGAAGATGGTACAATAGGCTGGAAAGTGTGTTGAAATGGGCAACGAGGAACACAAGATGGGGAAGGTCTTGCTCTTGCACGAGGGAGACCACTGTATTTCTCACTCCTTGGCCTGTCCCTGGCTGCCTGGTGTGGAAAATGAATGCTGCAGCTGCCAAGGAACATGAAGCAAAATAGACAGAGCCACTGATTAAATAGAAGAAAAGATAAATCTGTCCAAGTGAATGAGCATTACTACCCTGGCTGCCGCCTCTTCTCCAGCTAGGCATTTCTGCTAGCTGGGCTCAGCTGTTTTGCCTTCAGAAGCCTAATGTTTCTTGGTCTTTCAGGTTTAACACCAAAGGTAGAAGTTTTCTATCTGGGACAAGAAAAACTCCACATGATGGAGGAAATCTCAGTATTTCCTTCTTTTCTGGCTGAGTCATAATAGATCACCTTGTCTGCTTTTCTGTGTCTTTCCCATCTCCTGCTACAATCAAATTGGATTGTCTGTTATTTCAATGCATCTTTGGATTGAATCTTGCCTGAAAACACAGTCATTAACCAGTATGCCAGGGACCTGCATTCCTCAGTCTCTGCCTGACTGCAGCATTTTCTTTCACTGCTCACATTACAGCTTGCCCAGTTTGAATATTCACACTGACTTCTACTTCTCCAGGCATGAAGGTCCTCAGGCTGTGTGAAGATGAGATGCAGTTTCCTTTTTAGGCAAGTTGCTTTTCCCTTTTCCAATGCAATCAGCTGTGTAAAATAACTCCCCTTCCAGTTCCCCACCTCCAACTCTTCCTAGAGACACCAAGGAAACAAGTTCTCTACACACATCCATAGCCCTTGCTTGAGGAAACATCTTTGCTTATTCTGAAAAGCTCCATGTGTGTTTGTGTGCTCTGCAACCACGAAATAATTTTGTGACATTTCAGAGTGCTGATGCATTCACATCCCTTCTCAGTCCTTTACAAACTGCCCCAAAGGTCATTTCAACTCTTTATTGGCCAGTTACATTTCAGGTTCTTTCCATACGAAGATCTGGTCAAAACAGGATGTTCTGTCAAGCTACACCTGCATAGCATGATGTCAAGTTGCTCAGAGGCAACAAATGGTAGCAGCCGTGTTCACACACAGCTCTTCTTTGGCTACCCTGCCCTACTAGAAAGCACCATTGTTCTCCTGTTCACACCAGCAAGCTCCCACATAGGGTCTGACTGCTGAAATGGAGACAGAGCTTGAAGCCGGCAGACTGGGCTCTTAGGTGCACCCTAACCATGGCTAGGGAAATTAGTTTACCTGCTTTTTGGCTTGGCCTCTGCATTGAGCCATTCCCCCATGGCCAGCCACACAGGCTGGTTCAAACAGCAAGTGCTGTGAACACCCCACTGCCCAGACATAAAAGCTAATCTTTTAGTAAACTGCTAATCCCCAGACCCAGCTTCAGTGTGCAGGGCCTTGTGCTGGTGTTTGCTTTCTGCTGGGCAGCCTGCAGGCTCAACTGCAGCTGAGGCCTGAGGAATGTAGAAAATTTCTGTAATAAAACTGATAATTGTCATTGCAGGAGAATACGTCACTTCCCATGGAAGCAATGGCAGAAAGGCCTGTAAAATATTGGGCCAGACTCAAAATGAATTTTTTCTGTTTATTTATTAAATTACTTAATTTTTCTCTGTTGCTGTGTGGAAGGCTACCTCGAATAATAGGGGAAAGTTATGATCAGACTGGAGCATGGAAGCAGTGAACCTGCCTGTGCCCCCCGCAGCCCTCTGAAACGCAGAAACGGTTAGAAAATCCCCCCATCCCTCCGGATCGCTTTCTTGTTTGTGTTTTTTTGTTGTCGTCTTTCCTTGCAAGCTCCATTGTTTGAAACAGTCTCGATTAGGAAACCGTATCTGTGACAGGACGGATAGAAATGACCGAGAACAACCGCTTCAGGCCGCAAGACCCCCGGGCATCCGTCCCCACCCCCGCTCACCCGGGCGGGGCGGCCCCGGGGCTGGCGGAGGAGCTGGCGGAGAAGCTGGCGGCCCCGGGGCTGGCCAAGGGCTCCCTCCCGTGGTAGCTGAGGGGGGAAAACTCCCGCTAGTTGCCAGGGCCTTTCTCCGAGCCACTGCTGCCTGCCCCTTCCCTGGTGCCCGCAGGAGCCCTGACAGTGATTTGAGGAAAAGACCCGCTTGTGAGTGGTGCTGGACACTCTGGACCACTCTGCAAATACGGGAAGGGGAGCCAGAAAAACAATAAAGGGAAAGCAAACAAGTCTGAAGTCACTTCGATTCTGAAAGGATAAAAAGAACAGTGAACAGGAAAAAAAATGCACCAGAGTTACATGGGCCAGAAGGAAAATGTACTTGGGCAAACAGCCCTTGCTTTTGAGTAAGAGCTCTTTTGAGAGGTGTTTTTATTCAAATCTCCCAAGGAATGCAATCAGTTACTCTGTCTTGTCTAAACTTCGACTGAATATATAATTTCATTTAGCAAGTAATTGGCTCCTTTTGCCTTCACTGGGAGACTCAGGAATGCTGCCAAAGATCCCTCCTGTCTGGAGTCTGCAGTGGCAGCAACCCAGCCCTCCGGTTCTACTTCAGCCCTTTAACTCTTGGCAAGCCTGTCAGGATGTGGGGCCTGATCCTGGGCCGGAGGGGAGCGGTTTACAGGCCACCCCTGCCCATGGGCCACAGCCAAAAGGGTGGCAAGTGCTGCAGCTGGGAAAGGAGGATGCCTCCCACCCCCTGACCCAGGGACACAGGCTGCCCTGGAAAGTCCTTGCAAATACAAAGTGCCAAATTTGGCAGAGTACTGCTCTTAAACCCACCTAAGTGACAGTTCTCACCCGTAAAAACAAAAAGCTGCTGTTGAAAAGTATACTCAGAGCATGTATGATACTTAGAAGATGTTCTGAGATTAATTTGAAATGGGTCCTAACAACCTGGACTTTTTAAAAAGACAGACAAAAAGACTGGAATTCTATGTAACTACGCATGTGACAGCAAAAGAAATGACAAAGAATCTATATTTTTTAATGTAGTTTAATAATCTGAAAAGTCTAAGACTGAAGTTAAGCTTAATTACAAGACCCTATTCATCTGCATTTGGAAGTTATATGACCCACACTTCCCAGCTGCAGCAGGTCAGTAGCCATCAACATCAGATTGCTTTGCTGTGCTGCTGAAGCTCTGATCTCAGACATTCCTTCTTGATTTACCCTAGAACGTGGCAGCTGTTTTGAATAGAAGTGCTCATCAAAAGATCAAAGGTGGCCACACACTCATACTGGTTCTGCTGTGGCCTATGGTCCTGAAAGGACGTGCAGGGCTTTGCCACAAAGCAGTGACCAATATTTCCAGGATCAGTAACACTAATTATATTTTTAATGAAGCAAAACTGGTCATTGACTCCAACTTAATTGCACAACCATGACTCAGAGCACAATTTTACCTTCCTTGTGCACAAACAGAAGCACAGCAAGGATGGGGGGAAGGACCTACAGGGGATCACGCCAGGTAAACATGTCTTTTTGACTTTGAAGGTGCCTCTCCAAACCTGAATGGCAGCATTTATCATTTGAAGTGCTACCACTGCTGAAGAGCATCTTTCAGCTGGTCTTTGTTTCTATTATTTTTCATTGCTCTTTACTAAAGACCAGGAATCTGGAGAGCTCTCTTTTGGCCTTGAAGCCCAGTGTGCCCCTGGAACTGCTGGAGAATTATTTAAGATGGTACCTGAATTTTCCGTTTGGGTTTTGAAAGATTAGACATACAAATATTTCAGAAAAAAATGCATTGTGCCATTCTGTGTTTCTATGCTTGCTTCTAGTTTCTTTTGGGTTCAGTTTTTGATAGCCTTCAATATTTAGGACTAACCAATTCCCATTGGCTTAACTGGGGAAAGAACCTGTTACATGACCAAAGAGACTCACATTACAAGGGTATCTTCATCATCCAGGACACTCTTTTCTCCCTTGAATTTCTGTGTCTACACTGGCTCACAGCAAGTTCAGTTACACAGGGTTGTCATCGTGATATACACAAGAGCTTCCATACGTGGTGAAGAACTGTGATTTTTCCGCACAGCAGTCTGTGTCTTTGCTGTGCACTGATAGATTTTCCATCCTGAACTGAGCCTTGGTCCCACAGAAGTTTGTGCAGGTTTTGCTGTGGACTTCAAGAGGCAATTGAATTATGGGAATTCAGTCTGTAATTCTTAGCACAAATATATCCTACAAAACAATGTAGGCACATACTCTGTACTATTACAGGAAGTGATAATGAAGTGATTACATACAGGAAGGGCCCAGGACCTGGAAAACAATTCATTACAGAACTAATTTGCTATGTATAGGTTCTGCTATTGATTTCTTCTGCCATGGCACACGATGCTTTCCAAGAGTGCTTTGATTAATCACCTAATACATGTTGCTTAATGCTGCTGGAGCTCCTGAATTTATGTCTATGAATAAAGAGGGGGAAAAATCACTATCTCTGGCTTGGAAGATCTTAAAAACAAACACAGAAAAGAGTAATGACAGCACAAAAAAATGGAGCCTCATACCTAACTATATTTTATAAACAGTGACATTTGGGAAATCTAAAGTTCTGGCCTGGGGATGGGATGGACTGCCCTTAACAATGAATCACTGCTCTGGTACTCCCTGCAGAACTGACTGTGAAACTGCCTGAGAAGAGGAGCTGGAATAGGAGTAAATATCCTTCTCTTTGGAGATTGCCCTAACAGCTAAGTAAACTCCATGCTTTTCTTATTGCAATATTATTTGTAACCAGTTATGCTACAAAAGTCCAGCTACAAAACTAAGTGAAGAAATTATGATCATTCCAAAGCTAAGCTAACAAGTCTTTCTCTTACTTTCTCACTGTGGTAAACAGAGGGAGGCTGTGAGAACACCCATGGAAAAAGCACTGGCTGGTGTACAGAGCACACACTTTAAAAAAAGAAAAAAAGACCAACTTTTTATTTCCTTTGAGTGTCATCCAGATAAAGATGACAATAACTGTTTAAACTCTGCAGGGATCATTTTACTTATGCTAGAAGCCATTTCTGTTTCCCCTGCTGCACAAAGGAGCTTTCACCAACCATAAACAACAGGTCCCCTCTCTGCCAACATGTTGCTTGACTTCTTCAGAGAGCCTATTCCTCCAGGTCTGTAAGTGCTTCAGTTCTTACCCAAGCTGAAGAAAGCCAAGGTGTTTGCATCTTCCACATGATTTTGTGCAAGGCAGGGCTTTCTTCAGAGCAACTTCAGCACAGCACTGATCAGTTGCTTAAAATACCCACTGCTAGGGAGTAGGGGGTATGTGTGGCATCAGATAGGGTCTCCCGGCTGGAAACCGTGAAGGTCTCTGCCTTAATTTACCTCACTTTTACGTTCTGACTTTTGCAGTTTTTTGTTATTGAACAATACTGACAAAATTAAAACAAAGAAACAACAGATCCTATTCTGGGCCTCATGAGGGTTATTGATTAGAAATTCACATGATAAAAACTGCTATAAATGACAGTGTCGGGAGGATAATTCCTGAAGCCATCCAAATCCGTATTGCACAGGATACATCAGTGTTGCAGCAAAAGCAAGACTAACAGGAATGTTTTATAGCGCTTACTTGATAAGAATCTGATCAGGATCTTACATATATTTTAGGCTATTTTTTAAAACAAAACACCATGTACACAAACAAGTAAACAGGCTATCACAAATATGACTCTTCTGGTTTTGGCTAGCTTTCAGAATTTTTCTGAAGGCAGTAGGCAGTTTCAAATACTTAGCTTCTAATTTACCAGATTAACCGGTTTTAACAGGAAGCTTTGTACCTAAGTAAGATTCAGGGGCTTTATTTAGTTTGGTCTGAACTTATTTATTTGGTGTTTTAAGGAAAACATTATTGTTTGGCTGATTACCACAGGTACAACTGAAATTGTTATTTTTCTGACATCCACTGATGGTTAGAGCTCCATACTTCCAGCTCCATGGAGATGGAGCACAAACTATCTAGAGCATACACACTACGTGAATGCTGGAGTAAAGCAAGGGTGGTAGCTGTGAAAGGTGTCTGGGATTAGATGAGAGAGAGCTCAGGGTTACTCTGATCTAGCTTCAGCTCAGTTCCCATTCACTGCCTGCTATCACTACAATGGCTGTGCTGTCTGCAGGAGTTACAATCAGCTAGGAAAAGCTTTCCCCCTTCTGCCAAAGCTCATCTGCCATGAAACGTGCCTTGCAGGGCCATGGATGGGCAATGCCTTCTACCCCACAGCAACTCTGGCTGTGGGTCCTACAGGACAGCCAAGAAGGCACAGCACCTGCAAACAGCAGCAGCTGCTGCCTCATGCTTTTAAAGTCAAGGACATTTAATTCAGCTGTTTTAATACTGAATCTACCTGTTTCTATGTAGACTGGAAGGTGGCAACTTCTTTTTACACTGTTTTTCTTTTCAAGTTGATCTGTTTTCTGCTTATTCTTAGTGGTAGTAACAAAAATGAAGAAAGTCTTTTAAAGCTCTGTGATGGAAATAGGGAACCTTGGTGAGAAGTTCAAGCGGTGTGAACAGCACATTCTCCATTTTTAGTGCTGCTTTGTGAGTTTCTGACTTCATCAGTTCATTGTTTAAGTTGTTTGTGAGTGTGCTAGGCTACCTCTCTTTTAACCTAAGTAATCTCATGGGAAGTTCTTTGTATGGACGGGTTTTCCTAGTCAGGTTCACTATCAGCCTTTTTAAGTGCTCTGCTCATTCTGCCCATCACTTCAACTTCTGACTCTGCCCTAGAGCTTAAGAAAACAGCTATAACATCTGGAAAATAACCTCACAGCTGATGGAGAGTATTTCATTAGCTCTGCAACTCATATCCGACACCCAGAGCAGCCACACATCACCACCTATGAAGGGGGCCTTGTGCAGAGCCCAGTGACACACCACAGAAACTCTCCTTCTTAGTAATGTAGCCAGGAGCGTGCTCTCTTCCTCTGACTACATCAGCAAAGAGTAACTTCAAAACCAGACATGACTTCAAGAGCATCATCAAAGCATCAAGAAAGGTGCCAGCCAAGCCAGAGAAGAAGACAACCCTGAAATTGGCCAAGAACTGACCCAACACAAAATAGGAAGATGACCCTTCACAGTGATTCCCAGGGGGCAGTTAACATCATTTTGAGCAATACAACCTCATTACTTCTTGCAAGATGGAGAGGGGACAGATACAGAGCTCCTGCAGAAGCTGCTGACAGAGGGGCCCTCTTTGCGTAAATGGCAAATTCAACAGGGAGTGAGAAAAATTGTGCTAACAACTATGTTTGATGTTGGCTTACTTACAAGATTATTATTGATTTTGTTTCTAGTTGCTTGCAGTGCAGCAACTCCTTGTGACATATCATTGAGGTTACTTAGCTCTCCAATTACTTGGCTTATCTACTTATACATTGGAATAAAATGTATGCTGCCTGGAAACTTCTGTGAGACTCCATTATTTAACAAGTATTAGGAGATTTCTAGATAAAGGCTGCAACAGAATTTAAAAAGATAGATAATTGCTTGTTAAAATGGTCGTAATTTCTCAAAATCTTGGGCTTTTTTGAGCAATAACTAATAGATAAATGAAAATTTGATAGCCAACCATTGGAGCTTCCCTTACAAATCAACAGCAACTTGTACACATAAACATAGTTCAAAAGAAAGAGAATGTAACTGTATGCAGTCTGAAGCAAGCTGGTATTTGTAAAAGTCCATGCTGTCACAGCAACACAGACTGGCAGTAGGAGCAGAACTGCAGTCAAAAGTAAGATTTGGTGTGGTCAGCCGTAGCATAGACATGCTCATTCTTTGTCACCAAAATCCCAGCTGTAACCCGAAGAGTCGACTGTTTCTTAGATGTCTAATACCGACACAACGCTGAACAAAAGACCTGTCTCTAAACCTACTATTTATTTCAGGTCTGGGCCCTGAACAGATGTTCTTATTCTTGGAATGGATTATTGTCTGCTAAGGAAATTACTTAAGATCATCCTCTTTGAATGTGAACGACATATTCACAACCTACATTCAGTCAGCAAAACTAACACTCTTGCCTGCTAAGCCACCTAGTCTACATTAAGTATTTGTTCTAATCGTGCAAATACTGAATTGCTCCAAGTCATCAAAGGCCGCTAATACTGTTTGTAAAGCCAGCACTGCCTCAATTCAGATGTTTAAGGTTGCCAGAAAATAATGACTTTTGAAACTTTCTTTTGAAGCTGACTGAAGAGTCGGATGCACTGCAGGTCTCTCCATATTCATGTGCCTTCACAAAGAAGGGCTTGTCCAGATGCTGAGGGAAAGCACAGAGAGGCTTCTCAAAGGGGGATTCATCCAGAGAACAAAAAGCTCCAACCTCCGCCCTTACCAGAGTGCCAGAAGGTTTTTCTATTTTGTTGTGTTTTGGTTTTTAATCGCTCATTCAACAGATGGGCAACAGTCACACATCTCAACAGAAAAGTTCACCCAACAGGACAGTCAGGTTTCCAGCAGCCCAGTTACAGCACAGACAAAAAGCTGTTTCTCCAAAACCAGCCCCGCACTTGGGGCAAGTAGTTTTGACATTCAAATTCAGACAGTGCCATGGTCAAGCTCAAGCATCTACAGTTCTGGTGAGCCCAGCTGGCCACATATTGAGCCTGTACTTATAAATGGCGAAGGGTCTGCTAGCACAGGAGGCTCCCAGTGTCCTGGCACGGCTGGAGGACACAGCTTTCACTTCTGTTTTTCTGAAAAAAAATTATCTTCAGAGTAATCTGAATGGCAAGAGTGTACTCCTTTCACTGCAAAGTTTTCTCTTGTACCTCAAATACTTCCACTGACAGGTAATTTTAAAGGTGTTATTCCCCCCCCGTGCCCCCCAAGGATGTAATTAATTTCCAGGGCTTTATTTTCTTTGCAGTCTTCCTGAATCAAGGAATACTACTTAGCCATAAGAACACAATGCGCTTAAAAAGAAAGTTTAGGTAATAAGATTAGTTAATTGACAGCTAGAGGGACCTGTAAACATTGTTCCTCCATCAGTGTAAGCTGACCTAAAACTAAACTGCTGATACAAAGGTATTTGTTCCCACTCTCTCCCTGGTGTCAGAGCTGGCACAAGAACTGAACTCTTCGACATGGACATTTTCAGTCAGACCAGGAAGCCTCATAGGTGTGCAGCTCTTTGAGGGAGGCAGTGGGAAGGTGTGAATGGAACAGAAGGGGAGGATGAGACTGCTCCCTCTCAGCTGGAACACAGCCTTAGATTATTTTAAATTAATCAGGAAACTGCACTGAGATGCTGTTGTCTGACCCCATTCACACTTAAATGCACTGGTATGGACTTCACAGTGGTGAGGACTCTGCCATCCATATGCAACTAGTTTTTGAAATGCAATGTGCACTCTTTGGTCACAGAAAATTAATAGCTACACAAAGAACATTTTTTTGTTTAAAATTTTGGCTTCGAAGAAGAAAATAAGGAGGAAGGAAAAGGAGTCTAATTGGCTTTTAAACTCTGATGTACATATCCTCAGTGCAATATATCACACACAGCAAATCAAAGCCAGCTTAGACTTAGCTTTTCTGCAGCTTATTCCTGCTCTACCTTTACAGGATTACTAATTAATAGAGACCAGATGTCAAATACTTCAGTATGGCCATAAATCCAGGATGTAGGAAGGCTGATCTCCTTATTGCCCTGGGGCCTCACATGCAAACTGAATTTAAACATCACTGTTGTTCTGCTAACATTTTGTATCCCACTGCCCTTTCTACTTGTAAATAATGATACAAAGAAGAAAAAAGTCTAACCATACAAATACCTTGCTGTCTAACTTTTTTTTTTTCCCCCCAATCTTCTTGTCAACAGTGATCAGCAATAAGCAGGATTCCAATCAGAAGCTTGCAGAGACAATATAAATATAGAGAAAATGATGAGAAACAAAATTTTGAATTTAGATCTTTATTATACAGGCCCAAAGCTGTGGTCACCATGCAGTTACACCGTAATGGCAATAATCTTGCTGAAAGGATCTCACTAAACAAATGTAAAGAGACCACAGACTACAGCATTCCAAATAACTGGCACTTTAATTTTTGGAAGAGCAAAAATAAATAAAGGAATGGCAAGTATGTCTTTTTCACATATGGTGGGGCATATACATATTCCTTCTTTCCTATAGCTATTCAAGAGACAAAATTAGCAAACACTGCCTGAAAACACAGACCTTTCATGTGAGGGCTCATGTAACTTGCTGTTTCTCTCCCCTTGGTTATTAAATCAAACACACATTTAGATAGGTGCAAATGCCAAAAAAGAAATGCAATGTGGTGGTTTTTTTATTTCATTTCTGTGTCTTGCCCTTTCCTCCTCCTTTCAGAACATAGAAACTGGAGACATCCAGACAAAGCAAAGCCCTGAAATATTTCCCTTCTAGGTTTTCATGATACTTTCATAATTAAAGGATTCATCACAAATCTAAAAGAAGTTCAGGTGTCTTAAAAGGAATTTTTCATCTCTGGAATATAGATAGCCACAGTGAAGAGCTGCACATAAACTGCACACATAGTGTTATGTAAAAGTGGTTATCTTTAAAAAAACAAAACATTTTTTAAAATTTGTAGATTGAAACAAAGCATGTCTTGTTCTCTACAGGATATTCTTGCAACCTGTTCTTCAATCATTTGCACTAGGAGATGCTACAAATGGTATTAGTTACAATATACAGTCACTGTCATCTTCTGGTCCAGCAGAAGAACCTGTCTCTCCGATGGATGCAAAACTGTTCATCTGAGCAGATCATCCTCAACAGCACGAATATGGTCTAGAAACTCATAGAGTTTATGGTTTTAATTTATAAAATTAAACCTGCCCCAGACAGGTGATACTGGTATGTAAGTTTGCCATCCCTGGGTTCTGTCAGAAACGGGGTACTGAGGTGCTCAGAGCCGTCTCAGTCTGCAGCGCTGGGATCCTTCTGGCACTTCAGACCCAAGATGCGATGTGATGCTAAGAACATGGGCACACTTCTCACTTAGCTCTGCAGAGCCCGGGACATGGTAAGCTGCCAGAACCTCCTTCATCTTGCCTGTTGACAAAAGGAACAATAACTAGTCATCACTGGTTACTGGAGCATAATTCCAATTTGTAAAAAGCCCCAAAAAGTAGACTATTTTTTTTTTTTTAATCCAGGCAATAGCAAATGTCTCATAAATAACAAATTTGGGACACTATATATATATATATATATATAGTCTCTCTGTTGGCAACAGTAAGCTTATGAGCAAGAAAGATGTCTTGCACTGCATGGTTCCTAAAATATTACCCAGACTTAAACATAACATTATTTTTAAAATATTATTAATTTTTCCTTTCATTGTCCAGTTGCTTAGTACTTTAAAATCTTCATTAAAGGATTATCTCTGTAAAGAAGAACTTCTTACAGCAAATTTCCTAGCTAAAAGTCCTGTATTGTCTCTCACACACTGTATGCAAGATACAGTGTAAACAATTTAGAGGATTAATACACAATTAACAATCCAACAGATTAATAAGTGGTGTATGTACATTTGATGTAGAACTATCTCTAACACATATTCGTCACGTCCATTTTGTATTGATAACAACTATTAATAATAACAACTATAAAATGCCTTATTGAATAGGCTTCAGAGAAAGGGTCAGAAAACCACTGGATTATCTATTCTGATTTCCTGCCAATTATAATTTTTTTAGACGGTCCTCTGCAGTCCAGGCACTTTGGTTCTCAGAAAACCAAATTTTGACTATCACAGACTGAGAAAAGGAGAGACCAAGAATACACCTGCAATATGCATTTGCTACAGAATGGGTAGAAGGAGAGGCAGAGGCACCTCTAGAGGGGGATTCACCCACGCCTTAGGTAATCTCTACAAGGTGTCCATCGTTTTTGCATGGGCTATAAGCAGACTAAAGACCAAACTTTCTTATTGCTAGAATCTAGTGCTTTTGTATCCTACCACAGGTATCTGATTGACTGTGTTCACCTATTTATTTCACCAAGATCATTCACAAAGCCATCAGATCCTAGTAATTTTTACATCAATACTGACATGGGCAATATTTTAAAAAGTTGCTTCATCCTAATAAAAATGCAGACGTCATGCAATAAATTCCAGAACTAATATTATGGTTTTATTACATACCATGAAATTTTGTAAACATAAGCGAAGTGCTTTTTTGCACATAAAATTATTATCCTTGTCCTTTTCACAGAGATAGAATCATGAAAGGAACAGGACTAGCAGGTAATTTGAGAGAGCTCTTCGACCATCCCTGACCCATGCCATGCCTGCTGATGTTTGTCTAACCTATTTTTAAGCATGTGCAAGTTTCCATGAGTTCCCCCTAAACAACCTATTCCAGGACTCCACTTTTCCTTGCCACTTACATTTTTTTTCCTGATGCTCATATTGAATTATCCTTGATGAGCATTCAGCCTATTCTTGCTTTCCTCTACTGACAGCATACATGGCAGCTAAATCCCTTCCTCTTTAGAGTCACCTATTGCTATATGAAGGCTGCTATTGTGTCTTCCTTCCCTCCTCTTATCTCTAGACTAAACAACTTCTCAACATTTCCTTGAAGGCCCATTTGTTTTAGATCTTTGAGCCCAGTTTGCTCTGCTAGTGGGTAAAGCTCTTCCACTGAGGCATTACCAGTGCTGAGTAGATAGGACTCATTACATTTTATGCTGTAGTACTCCCTTCCCTATAGCCCACAATAGAGCTGGCCTTGTTTGCAGTAGCACGATACCACTGGTGCATGTTGAGCTTGGGATCGATATGACACTGGGTCTTTTCTGCAGAACTGCTGCTTGGTCAGTCATTTCCCTCTTGCATTTATGTGCAGTTGATTATGTCAAGCTGTATGTACAGTTCTGCATTTGCTCTAATTTAACTGCTGGAAATCTGGTATTTTCTAGGCTACTCAGCTACTTTA